>NW_016815814.1:328959-341953 GCF_001698545.2 Rhinopithecus bieti | reverse complement strand
CTGACGAGTTAATGGGTGCAGCACACCAACATGGCACATGTATACATATGTAACAAACCTGCTCATTGCACACATGTACCCTAGAACTTAAAGTATAATAAAAAATAAAAATTAAAAAAAAGGCCGGGAGCGGTGGCTCAAGCCTGTAATCCCAGCACTTTGGGAGGCCGAGACGGGCGGATCACGAGGTCAGGAGATCAAGACCATCCTGGCTAACATGGTGAAACCCCGTCTCTACTAAAAATACAAAAAACTAGCTGGGCGACCTGGTGGGCGCCTGTAGTCCCAGCTACTCGGGAGGCTGAGGCAGGAGAATGGCGTGAACCCGGGAGGCGGAGCTTGCAGTGAGCTGAGATCCGGCCACTGCACTCCAGCCTGGGCGACAGAGCGAGACTCCGTCTCAAAAAAAAAAAAAAAAAAAAAAATACACAATTTTTTGGAGGTAATGGGTAAGTTTAGCATTGTGGTTGTGGAGATGGTCTCATGGGTGTATGCACATGTTCAAACTCGCCAAGATGTATACTCATCAAGACATATAAATCAAATGTGTGCTATTTTTTGTGTATCAATTATAACTCAATAAAGCTAAAAAAAAATGAAGAAGGAAGAAGGGTATAAAAGGGTCCTGAGACCAAAGCACTTGAGAACTGCTGATACAGGACATCCATTTCTGCCTCCCGGTTTTTAGGCCCAGTTTCCAACACACCTTCCCCTCCCATGCTTCTCCACTGAATACAGAATCATAAAATCCTAAAAAGAAAATCAAAATCAAAACTGAAGAAGAGATAAGACAGAAAGCACAGTGAGCTAGAGAGAGAATAAGATCCCCTCTTTCTTTTCAAAATAATTTTCCTTTAAGGGAAGGGCCTGCTAAGTAGTCCCGCCAGAACAGGCTGGTTTCATCTACAACCCCTCCCTGCTGCTACATGTGGGAAAAGAAAGATGGGGGCGAGGGCCTGAGCAGGAGTTCAGGTGTCTTGTCTTCTTCACATTCTGAATCTGATGTGCTACAACAGCCAATTAGGCAAGGCAGGTGGGGACATTTTTATTAGTCACGATTTGCAGGGAGGGAAGAGAGGTCTATGCCTTGCTTATTACTAGTAAATAAAAGACAGGGCTGACAGCAGGGCAACCCCTGGCTGTAGTCCAGGGTTCCCCCCATTAGGCACTCTCTCTCTGCAGTAGACACCTCTCTGAAGCTGCCTCTCTTCTCCACTCAGGCCTAGAGGTCCACCATTAAAAGATGCATTGTTGGCTGGGCATGGTGGTGCACTCCTGTGATCTCAGCTACTTGGGAGGCTGAGGCACAAGAATCACTTGAACCCCAAGAGGCAGAGGTTGCAGTGAGCCAAGACTACAGCACTGTACTCCAGCCTGGGCAACAGAGAAGACTCTGTCTCAAAANCTGAATCTGATGTGCTACAACAGCCAATTAGGCAAGGCAGGTGGGGACATTTTTATTAGTCACGATTTGCAGGGAGGGAAGAGAGGTCTATGCCTTGCTTATTACTAGTAAATAAAAGACAGGGCTGACAGCAGGGCAACCCCCTGGCTGTAGTCCAGGGTTCCCCCCATTAGGCACTCTCTCTCTGCAGTAGACACCTCTCTGAAGCTGCCTCTCTTCTCCACTCAGGCCTAGAGGTCCACCATTAAAAGATGCATTGTTGGCTGGGCATGGTGGTGCACTCCTGTGATCTCAGCTACTTGGGAGGCTGAGGCACAAGAATCACTTGAACCCCAAGAGGCAGAGGTTGCAGTGAGCCAAGACTACAGCCCTGTCCCCCCCCCCGGGGAAAAAAGAAGAGTCTGTTTCAAAAAAAAAAAAAAAAAAATGCATGGTTGTACTTGCTAATAAAGTATTTTCTTGCATCTATAAACCATGTAGATTTCTTTTTTAAAAGTCCTTTTATCTATTACTTTGGGTTGTTGATCTTTTCATAATAGTTTGGAAGAGAAAGTGACCCATTGTATTACTTTTCCATTGCAAAATTAGTTTTAAATAATTAGAAAGAAAAAGTTAATGAAATAGAAGACAAACAATAGAGATGACAAAACGGGTCCTTAAAGAAAAGACAGACCACTAATAAAACAGATCATAAAAAAGGCCGAGGCCAGGCACAGTAGCTCCCGCCTGTAATCCTAGCACTTTGGGAGGTGAAGACAGGAGGACTGCTTGAGGCCAATATTTCAAGACCAACCTGGCCAACATAGCAAAACCCTGTCACTATTAAAAAAAAAAAAAAAGACTGAAATATTAAATAATATTGGGATGAAAATGGAAGATAAAATTGAGCTTTAAAATATAGTAAGACTATGAAAATTTATTCCAATAATTTTAAACTTTTTTAAGAAAAAAATAAAAATTACCAAAATTGACTGGAAGAGAAGGAGAAGTAATATAGTTTGGGTAATACTTAATAACGGCAGCAGAAGTGATATGCTAAGATCTCCTCATAAAGTGCAAACCCGTCAAGGCAGTCAGTACTAGTAAGTCATTCATTAGTTGCAGTCTTCTGTGACAAAAGAGATGGGTCTTTCAAGCCTGGGACTATCAGTCTGGTTTGGAAGGAAAGGAGATGCTGAGAGAACAGAGAGGGGCTGGTACTGCCCCGTGGAGTCAGATTACTCCAGGGCTGGGCCAGGATGCCAAGAAATCTCCTACTTGCCTCCCCAAGGGGCAGCACCCCTGTCAATCTGGCTCAGCCCCAAGGTTGCCCTGCCCACAATCCCCTCCTCACTAACCCTCTTCCTCCTTCCCTCCTCACTTCTCCCTCTTTCTCAACCCTCTTCTTTCCTTTCCCTGCCTCCTCTTACCTCCCCTGTTTTCTGTTGGAAGACAGCTGTAGCTCCAGGTGTGACTGGTGTCATCGGGTGCCACACCACTTCTCCCCACATCTCACCCCCTCCCTACCCCAGACAGAGGAGTTGCAGCAAATAGGTGGAGTTCTAAGGCCCAACCCTCAGCCTGTCTTGGCCCATTCCCCAAACTCATTCCTAAGGCTGATCTCATGGACACAGAAGAGGTCTAGGAAGGGAAGGGTATGCAGTAAAGGGTGACAGATGTCATAGCTCTGAGCCCTGGGACTAGAGTTAATGCAAAAGATCCACCTTTTGAACCCTGCACTGTCTGTAGCTCAAATATATGTCCCACATATATAAACACTACTGTGTCTCAAATTTGTCAATGTGAGTGGATGTATAAAAATTAAATATACTTAAATTTGTCATTCTTTTCATACCAGCTTATAACCACTTGTATTATCTCAACAGACACTAGACAGACACTAGAAGCACCACCATTATAACACACATACATGCATGCATGTGAATATGTGTGTGTTGGGGATTAGAAATGCATTAAATATTTTAATGATAGAAAGAGTGATCTCCTTCAGGAAAAGCATGGAGCAGGACATGGTGGCTCATGCTTGTAGTTCCAGCTACTCGGGAGGCTTAGGCAGGAGAGCCACTTGATCTCAGGAGTTCAAGGCCAGCCTGAGCAACACAGCAAGACTCCATCTCCAAAGGAAAAAAAGAGAGAAAAGAAGGAGGAGGAGGAGGAAGAAGAGGGAGGAGGAGGAGAGAAAAGAAAAGGATGGAGATGACCAGTGTACCCAACATTGCTGTGGTCGAGTTCTGATGTCTCCTTATGGTCCTATCCATGGGGTGGGAGGAAAGGAGGCCACAACAGAGTTGGGTTTATGTAGAAAGGATTCCTTTGTGGACTGTGCCAATGATTTACTCTTGGACTGATGCTAGCCCTTAGCAGCCCCTCAGGCAGATGCTTTGGTAAACCATCTACCTTGCTCAAAGCCTGGAAGGTGGGATGAGATTTGGAGAGCAGATACTCTCTATGAACTCCAGCTTCTGCTGACACAAATGGTCTGGAGTAGCCTGACTATCCAGATACACAGAAACTGATGCTGCAATGGTTGTGACCATACCAAAGGCCAGGACACTTGACCAGGCATGTCCAAGTGCATTAATTGACACAATGGGTTGAAAGAAGTAAAATATGGACCATACCAGAAGTTTGTGCTCCTTACCAAAGTCAGCCTCTGGTGAGAATATGGATTGGAATCCAGCATCAGAGAACTAAAAACCTATAACGATGAGAAAGAGATGCCACATCATGGGCACTTCCCAGTCTTCCTCTAAGATACAGAACAAGAGCCAGGCACAGTGGCTCATGCCTATAATCTCAGCATGTGGGGAGGCCAAGGCGGGTGGATTACCCTGAGGTCAGGAATTCAAGACCAGCCTGACTAACATAGTGAAACCCTGTCTCCACTAAAAATACAAAAATTAGGTATGATGGCGCATGCCTGTAATCCCAGCTACTTGGGAGGCTGAGGCAGGAGAATCGCTTGAACCCAGGAAGCGGAGGTTGCAGTGAGCCGAAACAGCACCACTGCACTTCAGCCTGTGCAACAAGAGTGAAACTCTGTCTCAAAAAATATATATTATATATATATATGGAACAAGAAAAGGATGCTCACTTCCACTACCTTTATTTAACATAGACCTGGAAGTCCTAGCCAAAGCGATCAGAAAAGAGAAAGAAAGAAAGGGCATCCAGATTGGAAAGGAAGAAGTCAAATTATCCTTGTTTGCAGACAACCTAAAAACCTAAAGACTCCACCAAAAAACTGTTAGAAGTCAATAAACAAATTCAGTAAAGTTGCAGGATACAAAATCAACATACAAAAAGCAGTAGCATTTCTATACAACAGCAAAGAATCACAAAAAGAAATCGAGAAAGGAATTCCACTGACAATAGTGAAAAAAAATACTTAGGTACAAATTTAACCAAAGTAAAAAATCTCTACAATAAAAACTATAAAACAAGATGAAAGAAATTTAAGAGGATACAAAAAATGAAAAGATATCTCATGCTCATAGATTGGAAACATTTATACTGTTAAAATGCCCATATTACCCAAAGCAATCTACAGATTCAATGCAATCTCTATCAAAATACCAATGACATTCTACACAGAAATCGAAAAAACAACCCTAACATTCCTAGGGAACCACAAAAGACCCCAAATAGTCAAAGCAATCCCGAGCAAAAAGAACAAAACTATAGGCATCGCACTACCTGACTTTAAAACATACTACAAAGCTATAGCCGGCTGGGAGTAGAGGCTCACTCCTGTAATCCCAGCACTTTGGGAGGCTGAGGCAGGAGGACTGCTTGCATCCAGGATTTTGAGACTAGCTGGACAACACAGTGAGATCCTGTCTCTACAAAAAATTTAAAAATTAAAAAATTAGCTGGGCCTGATGATGTACACCTGTAGTCCCAGCTACTCAGGAGGCTGAGGTGGGAGGACCACTTGAGCCTGGGAGGTCCAGGCTGCCGTAAGCCAAGATCGTGCCACTGGACTCAGCCTGGGCGACAGAGCAAGACCCTGTCTCTCAAAACAAGCGGGGGTGGAGCAGGATGTAAATTAGTATAGCCACTGTGGAAAGTAGTATGAAAGTTCCTCAAAAAACTAAAAATATATCTACCATATGATCCAGTAATCCTACTGCTAGGTATAATACATACAAAAGAAAGGAAATCAGTATATTGAAGAGATATCCGCACTCCCATGTTTACTGCAGCAGCAGTCACAATAGCCAAGATGTGGAATCAACCTAAGAGTTTATCAACAGAAGAATGTATTAAAATGTAGTATATATACAAATACAGTTATAAAAAAGGATGAAATTCTGTCATTTGCAGTAACATGGATAAAACCAAAGCCATTATGTTAATTGAAATAAGCCAAGCACAAAAAAGGTGATCTCACGGAAGTAGAGAGTAGAATGGTGGTTACTACAGGCCGGGAAGGGTGGGAGAGAGACTGATGAGAGGTTGGTTAATGGTTACAAAAATACAGTTAGATAAAAGGAATAAGTTCTAGTATTCAATAGCACACAAGGGTGACTATAGTTAATATTTGTTATATGTTTCTAAATAACTAGAAGATTTAGAATGTTACCAACACAAAGGAATGACATGTGTTTGAGGTGATGGATATGCTAATTAACCTGATTTGGTCATTGTACATTGTATGTACCAGAATATCACATGTACCTCCATAAGTATGTTCAATTATTATGTAGCCAACAAAACCCTACAGGGTAAGAAAGAGGTGCCACATCATGGGCACTTCCCAGTCCAGGGTACTGTGATTAAAGCTCCCCAAGGAAGGTCCTCAGATCCTCCAACATATCTAGTGAAAAGATGCCTAAAACCCATAATTAGAACTCTCGCTTCCTTTCACTGCAATTCTACTAGGTTGGGTCGCACTGGGTGAGGCTGGGTGGAGCTAGAACCAGTATTATTCTGAGCTGTTGGCACTCTTTTCCACTCCAGTACAGATGAAGATACTGAGAACGGAGTGTGATGGGGTAGATGTGGAAATAGATGGAAGTAATGACGAGAAGACAACAATATTAGCCACAACTGATTCATTTCAGGTCTCTCTCCCATGAACCCCACTGAACTTATTTGCGTTGACTCTTTGGAAATTAGTGAGCACCTTCTTCAAAGTACTCACCTCTCCATGCCACCTGAGACCTAGGAAATAGGGTGCTTTCTGCATGGGCTCTCTGCCGGCTCAAGGGCTATAAATTATGAAGCGATTAAATCAAAACCTTCCTCTTTGGGTGCCTCTGGAGGTGACATAGTAGGAAGCCTGGTGCTGTGGTTTGAATGCATCCACCAAAGTTCACGTGTTGGAAACTTAATCCCCAATGCATCAGTGTTGAGAGGCAGGATCTTTAAGAGGTGATTAGGTCATGAGGGCTGTGCTCTCATAAATAGATTCATGTCATAGTCACAAGACTGGGTTCCTGATAAAAGGATAAATCCGGCCCCCTTCCTCCCTTGCGCATGTATACTTTCTTGCCCTTCTACATTCCACCATGGGATGATGCAACAAAAAATAGCCGGGTGTGGTGGCATGAGCCTGTAGTCTCAGCTACTCGGGAGGCTGAGGCAGGAGAATCGCTTGAACTCAGGAGGCGGAGGTTGCAGTGAGCCGAGATCGCGCCACCACGCTCCAGTCTGGGAGACAGACAGACTCTGTCTCCAAAAAAATAAATAAAATAAATTCTCCTTCCCAAAATATCAACCCTGACACCTCAACTTCCACCACCACCAGAGAGGCCCTAAAGTTACTCAATGGGTCTCTGTTAAAATACAAATATCCCTCAACTCAGAGTAGGGGGTAGGGGACTGGTGTGATGTCATTCAACAGCAAACCCATTGTAACCCTGGAATTTCTATATCTGGGGCTGAGTGGCAGCAATCCAACAGGAAGAGGATTGGGGCAGGGAAGTGGGAGGTAATTATATTGAATATTTATTTGGAATAACTTTGGCCAAGGGACTGACAGAAATTTAGGATGCTAAAGACATATAAATGATGCCCTGACTACCATTCCAGCAAGAGAAACAAGCTGAGTGCAAAAACACTGGCAATAAAAAAAATAGGAGTTCGGCCGGGCGCAGTGGCTCACACCTGTAATCCTAGCACTTTTGGAGGCCAAGGTGGGCGGATCACAAGGTCACGAGATTGAGACCATTCTGGCCAACATGGTGAAACCCCATCTCTACTAAAACACAAAAAATGAGCCGGGCGCAGTGGAGCACACCTGCAGTCCCAGCTACTCAGGAGGCTGAGGCAGGGGAATCACTTGAACCCAGGAGGCAGAAGCTGCAGTGAGCCAAGATGGTGCCACTGCACTCCAGCCTGGCGACAGAGCAAGACTCCATCTCAAAAACAAAACAAAATAGGAGTCCTGGTCTTAGTGGAAGACATCAAATTCAACTCCCTCCCCTACTTAGCCACTTTGCTTGTCAGAAGCAAGTAAGCACACCAAGGCTGAGCTAAGAAATATCCACAAGGGGTCTTGTGTCCTCAGAATTCTTATCAAGGACCCCTCCCCAGAGGAGGCTGAGGAGGGAATGCAGGTCCTTGGGCCACAAATCATGGGAGAAGGGCACAGTGAATTGTCAGCTGTCTTATCCAGTCACAAGAAGCAATCTCACTGCCTCTTGTCACATGATCTATTTTTCTCCCTCCTCCTCTGGTCTCTCCCTCTCCCCCCTTCCCCTCCATTTGCTCTGTTTTAAAGATTTGGTTAAAATAGATGCAAACTCTAGTCTTTTCTATTTTTAATACCTAGCCATTACATAACCCACACGGTAATTGCTGACTTGAAAAACTATTGGCAACAGTAGAAAATCCCCAGAGTTTTAAACAGGAAAAGGATTATTACAGCACAAAAGCCTTTGGTAGTTTTACTGACTAGTAAACCATTGGTAATCGTCACTTGCCAGTGGAAGTCACATGGGCCCTGGGAAATACTCCCCCATCTCAGGGAAAGCAGGCTAGGGGAAGGGATGAAATGCAGCCTCAGCTGGGAGGAGGAGGGTGCTGGTGGGGTGGTGTGCTGAGCTCTGAGTGGGGCTCGAACAACAAGGGAGCTCCAGCCAAAAGTGCTGAGGGAGTGAGCTTCAGGTTGTCCTCAGGCCACCTTTTACTGCTTTTGTTTCTTGCTAGGAGTGAGTGAGGTCTCCAGCGGCCCAGTCCTTTCCCTCTCAGTTTCCCGCCTTCCTACAGCCTCCAGCACATTCCTATAAGAGCCTGAGGGAGGGTGGGCTACTCCAGTTAAATAGGCGATTTTATAAAGACACAGAAGCAGGGAAGGCTGCCTGTTTATCACAAAGACCTGACCCACTCCTCTGCAGGCTTTCCAGACATTAGGCCAGAACCACACTATTTAATTCAATAAAATGATCCAATGAAAGTTTAAGAACCAGTGGTTTGGTTTACAACCAAGAAGTTAATTATCTAATTGAGACAAATTTTCTGTATGTGTATGTGTGTTGGGAGTGTGGACAGTGTATTAGATGCAGAGGGGACAGGGACTACTCTAATTTTGCCACTTCTGCCACAATCCTAACCCCAATCAAGGAGGATCCGAGTAATCACACGGCCATTCATTCAATAAACGTATGCTGAATGCCACATACCAGACTAGGTGCTGGGGATGCAACACTGAGCAAAATCACTGCCCTGCTAGAACTGCTAGGTCAGTGAAGGAGAGAGATATTAATCAAAATATTACATAAACATATCATTACAATCATAATGAAGGGTTATGAGGGGAAGGTACAGGGCACTAGGAGCATTTAGAATGGGGGTACCAGATTGGGTCTGAGGGTTCCTAGATTATCCTAAGGACTTCAGGGTTCTTTTAAATCAGTACCCCTTCTTCTTCCCCTCACCCACCTCCTTCCTTGCTTCCTGTAGTTAATATTTACTGGTTTTTTTCTACGAGGAGGATAATGGCAGGTTCTTCACATGCATGATCTCATGTGATTCTCATGACAAACTTACAATTCAGCACTTCAAGACAAAAGATCTGTTGAGAAAGGCTGATCCACGTTTTGTAAGGAGAACTATATAAAATTTATGGCACTGATTAGTTAAAACTCTTTTGGCTGCAAGTGGCAAAATTCCAAATCAAATTTTCAAAAGGAGGGGTAAAAAAAAGGGAAAACCTGGGCCCATGTAAATGAAATGTCCAGGGTTAGACTAGCTTAAGACACAGTTAGATCCAGGTGCTCCAAAGATGTCATGTGGCCTTCATCTCGCTCCATCTCACAGCTCAGCTTTCACCTATGTTGGTTTCATTCTCAGGCAGCGTTCCCCTCGGGGTGGCAAGATGGCCCCCAGCAGCATGAGGCTTACATTTTACAGGCTTGGGAACCCCGCTAGAAAAGAAATGAGTTCACTTTCTTAATAGTTCCAACAGAAATCCACAGTCATGATTGGCTTGGATTTGGAACCATGCCCATGTCAACTGCTATTCTCTGACTGCAGTCATGTGTCCTCCAAGGGACTTATCCCACCAGAATCTGGTCTGAGAGTGGGGAAGGACGTGGTCCCCCAGAGGAAAATCAAAGTGTTCTTACCTAAGAATGGAGACTGCAGTCAAAGCCCACTGATCCCTATTGTCCTCAAAGTTTGGAATTATAGTGAATGTTAAGACTGTAAGATAGATTCTTCTATCAACCAGGTCCTCCTCCCTAAGGAATGAGCAAGAATATTTTGTTCGGTGTGGCACTAGCTGCATTCACTCTGGTCCTCCCTCAGCTGCTCAGACACCTTGGCTTAGGATAGTGATTGCAGTTAATATTTGCTTAAGACCAAGTGTGGTGGCTCACAATTACAATCTCAGCATTTTGGGAGGCTAACATGGGAGGACTGCTTGAGCACCAGAAGTTAGAGATCAGTCTAAGAAACCTGGCGAGACTTGGTCTCTACAAAAAAAAAAAAAAATCTGGGCATGGTGGTGTGCACCTGTAGTCCCAGCCACTCAAGAGGCTGAGGCAGGAGGATTGCCTGAGCCCAGGAGGTCAAGACTACAGTGAGCCATGATTGCACTACTGCACTTCAGCCTGGGTGACAGAGTGAGATCCTATCTCAAAAAAAATTTATTTTGCTTAGGTCCTTGCTCAGAGCAGTCTTCAAGTTCCAAGACTTTGTGTAAGACTTTGCCCAACCTCTTTACCCCTAATAATGGTGTGGCTGAGGAGACTGAAGCTCTCCGACTCTTTTAACTAGAATCCTCAGGTTCTGTGTAACTCATAAGGTGGGAAGAGTATAACAAAGTCCTTTGTTGGGAAGTTTGCTGTTCCTCTTTGGAGTCTGAATAGAGAGACGAATAACATGATGGTTCCTGAAGCATCAATAGGATCTTGGGGACCACTGTTAAACACTGTATGAGTTACACAGCACTACAGCAATCAGATGTCAGCTACAACCACTCTATCCTTGGGCATGTTTTAAAAAATCCCTGAACCTCCCTATCCCAAGGTCTATGAGAAGTCCAATGGCCTTCCCAGAATTTCTGCAAATCAGGAGCTAATGCTTTTCATAAGTCTCTTTGGCTCTGACTCCATTTCTTGCTGGACTTCTTATCTCACTTACTTCTCACTTCCTGAGGTGGATCTCTTCCTCTGCTCTAAGCTGTCCCAGATATAGGACTCAGTCCCCCTTTTCCATGCTTTATCAAACAGAAAAAAAAAAAAAAAAAAAAAAAAATCACATACATGCACTCACTCAAAACACTGTGTGCCCATCAGACTTTCCTGAAGGTATGAAAAGACTAAGGGGTTATTACCACACTGCTTGGCCCCTTTATCCTCTTCAAATGCTTCTCACATTATGTTTGTGTATTGGGGCGGGAGAGAAATCCCCCTTATATTATTCAGAACAGCTTAGCTCTCCACTCCCTTTTCTCTGACTTCCAATGACCCATAGCTGGAGTCACCCACAGTATGAACTATCCATTCCAGCTTCTACCCTTGATCAGCATCGAGGAACAAAAATAAGTTTTGAACCTTCACTCACCACTACCATTCTGTAGTGGTAAAGGGAGTGGAATAATGTTTTCCCTTATGTATATGAATTAAGCCACCCCTCTTTAGAAAAAGAGCTGGCCACAGCCATTTTTTTGTTTTAAATAAGTTTCTATTATATCTCTCTATATAAACTCTCCAGCTCTAAGTAAAGCCTATGTAACAAGTCTGAAACAATTCCCATACACTCATTGACAGTCTTCTGACACTGAGGATGTGATTAAGGAAAGCAATGCTCTGTCCCTAAGACACTGCCTATATTTTATTTTTTTGAGACGGAGTTTCGCTCTTGTTCCCAGGCTGGAGTGCAATGGCGTGATCTCAGCTCACTGCAACCCCTGCCTCCCGGATTCAAGTGATTCTCCAGCCTCCTGAGTAGCTAGGACTACAGGCGCGTGTCACCACACCCAGCTAATTTTTGTATTTTAGGCTGGTCTCAAACTCCTGACTTCAAGGAATCCGCCCGCCTCGGCCTCCCAAAGTGCTGGGATTATAAATGTGAGCCACGCGCCCGGCCAACGCTGTCTATCTTTAAAAGAGAAAAGACTTGCTGTCCCTGGGCCACCTTATGATAGAATCCCTGTTGTTTCTAGGCTGTAGCTTTGAAGCCTCAAATCCCAGTGAAATAGGCAGAACTAGAGTGAACTTAAAGTACTCCACTCACCTAGGTTGATGAGGGTCTGAGACCAAGATTAAAACCAGCTGAGGGGCCTCTCCAAAAGAGAGGCAAGGACAAATGCAAGGGACAGGTGTCCTCCAATGATTGAGGCCAGCTCTAAGCCTTGCCTTCCTGGGTCACTCAGGTTTATCTTCCCTTTCGAAGGGGATGAAGCAAGCAAGGCCTCCTATGCAGAGGCCCCAGCCCCTCCAACTGCATCAGAGGCAGGGGCGGAGAGGTTCTTGCATGGCTGTATATACCAAAAGTAAGCAAATTCCAGGAAAGAAGAATCCTGAACTTTGAATTCCATTATTCATCATATCAAAAAGTACAACTGCAGACATCATGTCCCAGCAGCCTACTCAGGAATCCTTTTAGGCTAGGCACAGTGGCTTATGCCTGTAAACCCAGTTTTTTGGGAGGCTGAGGCAGGAGGACTGCTCGAGCTCAGGAGCTGGGAGACCAATCTGAGCAACATGGTGAGACCTCGTCTCTAAAGAAGATTTTTAAATTAGCTTAGTTGGGCATGATGTTGTGCACTTGGAATTCCAGCTACTCTGGAGGCTGAGGCAAGAGGATCACAAGAGCCTGGGAGGTTGAGGCTGCAGTGAGCCATGAGCATACCACTGCAATCCAGCCTGGGCAAGAGAACAAGAAAGACCTTGTCTCAAAAAAATGAAAATAAAAATTAAGATTTTTAAAAAAGGAATCCTTTTAGTCCCTGGGAACAGAAGGGTAGTGAGAGTTCTCTAAATCTTTTCCAAGGGCTAGAATTTATAATACCAGATTAAACTAAAAAAGAGAGAAGGAAGGTGAGGATGCAAGGATGGGGAATAAGTCTTTTATCTTACATTTAAAAAAAAAGCAAAGGTTAACATTTCATTCATTAAGATCATAATTAGGCCGGGC
>NW_016815814.1:322541-328397 GCF_001698545.2 Rhinopithecus bieti | reverse complement strand
AAAAAAAAAAAAAAAAAAAAAAAAAGATCATAATTAGAAAAACACAGCCTTGTCCAGGTGCAGTGGCTCACACCTGTAACCCCAGCACTTTGGGAGGCAGAGGTGGATGGATCACCTGAGGAGTTCCAAGACCAGTGTGGCCAACATGGCAAAACTCCGTCTCTACCAAAAATACAAAAAATCAGCTGGGGGTGGTTGTGGGTGCCTGTAATCTCAGCTACTTGGGAGGCTGAGGCGGGAGAATTGCTTCAACCTGGGATGCAGAGGTTGTAGTGAGCCGAGATTGCGCCATTGCACTCCAGCCTGGGTGACAGAGCAAGACTGTGTCTCAAAAAAAGAAAGAAAAACACAGCCTTAAATTTTAACCTAAAAGCATCCACAAATAAAATTTAAAACAGAGGCCAGGCACGGTAGCTAACACCTGTAATCCCAGCACTTTGGGAGGCTGAGGCGGGAGGATTACTTGAGGTCAAGAGTTTGAGACCAGCCTGGCCAACATGGTGAAACCCCAACTCTACTAAAAATATAAAATTAGCCAGGCGTAGTGGCAGGCACCTGTAATCCCAGCTACTTGGGAAGCTGAGGCAGGAGAATCACTTGAACCCGGGAGGCGGAGCTTGCAGTGAGCTGAGATTGCGCCATTGCACTCCACCTGGGTGACAAGAGCAAAACTCCATCTCAAAAAAAAGAAAAAGCAAAAAAAAGCTAAAATTTAAAACAGGTTATATGCTTTTGCTTTTTTTTTTTTTTTTTTGAGACAGGGTCTGGCTGTGTTGCCCAGGCTGGAGTGCAGTAGTATGATCTCAGCTCACTGCAACCTCTGCCTCCTAAGATCAAGCTTTCCTCCCACGTCAGTTGGCTCAGTAGTAGAGACATGGTCTCTACTGCCCAGGCTGGTCTTGAACTCCTGAGCTCAAAAGATCCACCCACCTCAGCCTCCCAAAGTGCTGGGATTACAGGGGTAAGCCACTGTGCCCAGCCAATATACACATTCTAAATCAAATAATTATAAAAATCTTTTTAAATAAATGGGTGCCAGACAAGATGGCTAAAGTCTGTAACCCCAGCACTTCGGGATGCTGAGGCAGGAGAACTGATTGAGTTTAAGACCACCCTGAGCAACATAGTGTGACCTCATCTCCACTAAAAATAAAAATAAATTAGCCAGGCATGATGATGTGAGCCTGCAGTCCCAGCTACTCAGGAAGCTGAGGCGGGAAGATCACTTGAGCCTGGGAGATCAAGGCTGCAGTGAGCTATGATTGAGCCACTGCACTCCAGCCTGGGATACAGAGGACGACCCTGTCTCAATCAATCAACCAATCTATCCATCAATGGGGACCATGCATGGTGGCTCATGCCTGTAATTCCAAACTGTGGGATTACACTTTGAGAGGCAGAGATGGGAGGATTGCTTGAAGCCAGTAGCTGGAGGCTGCAGTGTGCTATGATGGCACCACCGTACTCTAGCCTGAATGAAAAAGCAAGATGTTGTCTCTAAAAAGAAATTTAAGCCACGCACAGTGGCTCATGCCTGTAATCCCAGCACGTTGGGAGGCCAAGGCGGGTGGATCACTTGCAGTCAGGAGTTCAAGATCAGTTTGGCCAACATGGAGAAACCCCATCTCTACTAAAAATACAAAAATTAGCTGGGCTTGGTGGCACATGCATGTAGTTCTAGCTACTCAAAAGGCTGAGACTGGAGAATCGCCTGAACCCAGGAGGCAGAAGTTCAGCCAAGATCACACCATTGTACTCCAGGCTGGGCAACAGCAAGACTCCGTCTCAAAAAACAAAATAAAATTTAAAAATAAAAAATAAGGCCGGGCACGGTGGCTCACGCCTGTAATCCCAGCACTTTGGGAGGCTGAGGCAGTTGGATCATGAGGTCAGGAGATCAAGACCATCCCTGGTTAACATGGTGAAACCCCGTCTCTATTAAAAAAATACAAAACAAATTAGCTGGGCATGGCAGCAGGCGCCTGTAGTCCCAGCTACTCGGGAGGCTGAGGCAGGAGATGGCATGAACCCGGGAAGCGGAGCTTGCAGTGAGCGGAGAGCGTGCCACTGCACTTCAGCCTGGCTAACAGAGCGAGACTCAGTCTCCAAAAAACAAAAAATAAATAAATGAGAACATTCTATCCATACTGTTCCTCACTCGCTTTTTTCATTGATACAGAAACCTACTTCCATCTTTTAACAGCCACACAGTACTTCATACTACCCCTACTTGTGGATATTTACCACTGCAATAAACATCCTTGTCTAGAGAACTCTGTGCTCGAGGGTAAGCACTTCTTTGTATTCTCTGTTTTCTACCAGGGTTTGTCTTTTTCTTATTGATTTGTAGAAACTCTTTATAGATATTAGCCCATTGTCTATTACATATATTGCAAAAAATTTCTGCCAACCTATTGGCTGCCTTCTAACTTCGTTCATAATGACTTTCGCCAGACAGAAGTTTTTCATTTTTACGTAGCAAAACCCATTACAAACTAAAAGTACAGAGACAGCCAGGCGCGGTGGCTCATACCTGTAATCCCAGCACTTTGGGAGCCTGAGGTCAAGAGTTCAAGACCAGCCTGGTCAACATAGTGAAACCCCATCTCTACTAAAAATACAAAAATTAGCTGGGTGTGGTGGTGAACACCTGTAGTCCCAGCTACTTGGGAGGCTAAGACAGGAGAATTGCTCGAACCTGGGAGATGGAGGTTGCAGTGAGCTGAGATTTGTGCCAGTGCACTCCAGCCTGGGTGACAGAGTGAGACTCCCTCTCAAAGAAAAAAAAAAAAGAAGTACAGAGACAGGAGCAGTGCACCCCAAGCTCTGATCCAAACAGCCTCTTCTGCTTGGGCTCCTGTGGTGAAATGGCTGGTTAGGCAATCATTTTCTGAGCTGTTCACATCTGGTTTTATAGCCAGAATGGTGGTGAAAATGGGTCAAGGTAAAAAGGGGCAAAAAGAATTGTGAAGATTTTAATGTATTTGTTTGAGTTATTTGGAAGTTGCTTTTTAAATGCTTGCGGTCATGAACTAACAATGTTGAAAGAATCCTAAACCACTGAAAATTCAAAAACATCTATATGAACAATTATCTGAGTATTTCCAGACTCTTCCAAATTATGTGGACTTTTTAGGGCATTTTCTGCTGTCACTGTGAAGCAGATGACTCAACATAGCTCAAGAAAAATAAATTTCAGACTCCAAAGGAACAGAAAGGCTCGAGTCCATTGACTCCTAGAGTTTTAAGCAAGAAACCTTTTTAAAAGCTTCCATTCAGCCTCTCACAGATGATTAGCACTGGCTCAGCTCAATCTGATCCTAAACAGTTAAAAAATCCTAGCGGCCAAATGGGATTTTGCCTGCAAGAGGGCCACAGGCTTTTCCCCTAAGAATTAATGGCGCCTGTTACCTGCAAAGGAAGATCCAGGACTTTGTGGAACTTGTCCTACTTGGCCAGAACACCCTAGGTCCCATTAAGACTCTGCATTACTTAGGCAGTACAGAAAGCAAGACTGAAACGTGGTCCTAGCCACCTTCCCTCTAGCTGAAACTTGATACTCATTTAGGAACTTGCTTTCTGGGAAATGAAAGTCATGCCATGAAATCATTCTTCAGTACCTAGCAATACTAGGAGAAGCCCTGGAGTTCGGGGCTCCAGTGAACTAAGATTGTGCCAAGCCTGGGAGACACAGCAAGACCCTGTCCAAAAAAAAAACAAAACAAACAAACAAAAGACACCCCACAAGGAGAAACAGACATTCGCCTCAAAGATACTTTTTTTCTTTTCTTTTTTTTTTTTTGAGACGGAGTCTTGTTCTGTCATTCAGGTTGGAGTGCTGTGGCGCAATCTCAGCTCACTGCAACCTTTACCTCCTGGGTTCAAGCGATTCGCCTGCCTCAGCTGGGATTATAGGCACCAGCCACCACGCCCAGCTAATTTATGTATTTTTAGTAGAGATGGGCTTTCACCATGTTGGCCAGGCTGGTCTCGAACTCCTGACCTCAAGTGATCTGCCCACCTCAGCCTCCCAAAGTGCTGGGATGACAGGCATGGGCCACCACGCCCAGCCTCAGTGCTACTCTGAAGCCACTATTCCTACAAAAAAATCCTTCCTTTGATGAGGCTCATGCCAAACAACTACACTCTTCCTCACTGCTATCATCTGCAGACCTTCTGGTTATCAAGGACTTTGGCCTCTGAGGCACAGTATGCCTTTCCACCTCAAGTTACACCCTTTGCCTGGTCATGGCTTTCTGTATTTCTGCATCTCCTTGTTTTTACTTCTACAGCTTCTGTTCTTCAACTTCATTGGGATTTCTAGCCCCTTGACAACCCCACTCTCTATCATATGCCACCTATCACTCCTATCTTGGGTTCATTTCTTTCTCTAGCCAGCTAGAGGCCAAACACTTTCCTACCGATACCCTAGACCCCCTTATTCCATGTCTTCCATTTGCCCCACAAAACACAGCTAGTATCTGAACACAAATTTCCTCCTTTGTTTTAACCCCAAGTTGCTTCGTGCTGCTAAAGCAACCATGAAGTCATGAGGGCTACTTCCTCCAAAATTCATCATCTCCAATGTTAGCTGGGTCTTCAGCACAGCTCAGGTGTCCTCCTACAGCAGCTTTCAAAAACCATACCACTCTGCCCACTCCCAGCAGATGACCTCAACTTCTGCCCAAAGAAAACAAAACCCAAAAGAAGAAAACTCCAACTTTGTCTCCCAGAATCTTACCAAATCCCTCTGCCCAATTACATCCTTTGCCCCATCAAACGAAATTTAAAAGTGCCTAGAAGAGCCTGGCATGATGGCACATTTCTGTAGTCTCAGTTACTTGGGAGGCCGAGGCAGGAGGATTGTTTGAGCCCAGGACTCTGAAGACAGTCTGGGCAACACAATAAGACCCTGTCTCTAAAAAATATGAATAAATTTAAATATTGTTTTAAAATGCTCAGCCAGGTGCAGTGGCTCTCACCTATAATCCCAGCACTTTGGGAGGCCAAGATGGGAGGATTATTTGAGCTCAGAAGTTCAAGACCAGGCTGGGCACAGTGGCTCACACCTGTAATCCCAGCACTTTAGGCGGCCAAGGCAGGTGGATCACCTGAGGTCAGGAGTTCGAGACCAGCCTGGTAAACATGGTGAAATCCTGTCTCTACTAAAAAACAAAAATTGGCCAGGTGTGGTGGCACGCACCTATAGTCCTAGCTACTCGGGAGGCTGAGGTGGGAGAACTGCTTAAACCCAGGAAGTGGAGGTTGCAGTGAGCCAAGATTTTGCCACTGCACTCCAGCCTGGGCAACAGTGAGACTCTCTCTCAAATAAAAAGAAAATTCAAGACCAGCCTGGGCTACATAGTGAGACTTCATCTCTACTGAAAATTTTTTAAATGGCCAGGTGTCGGGGCTCATGCCTGTAATCCTAGCACTTTGGGAAGCTGAGGCAGGCAGATTGCTTGAGCTCAGGAGTTCGTGACTAGCCTGGTCAACATGGAAAAACCCTGTCTCTACAAAAAATACAAAAACTTGGTTGGGCATGGTGGTGCATGCGTGTAGCCCCAGCTACTCAGGAGACTGAAGCAGGAGGATCACTTGAGCTCGGGAGATGGAGGCTGCAGTGAGCTACAATCACACTGCTGTACTCCAGCTTGAGCAACAGAGACCTTGTTTTCAAAAAAAAAAAAAAAAAAAAAATGTTAAGCAGAGTGTTGGTAAAAGGTAGGAAAGCAATAAAGGGTGCTTTATTGCACCTGGCCAATAATTTTTAATACCATGAATGATAATAGATTTTCCTTTGTATTAATGCTACCTCTGACCATAGTATAAGCAAAACTGTTTTTTTTTTTTTTT
>NW_016815814.1:312536-321661 GCF_001698545.2 Rhinopithecus bieti | reverse complement strand
AAAAAAAAAAAAAAAAAAAAAAAAACAATCCTGTTTTCACAAAACTCACCTAGTTCTCTAGATCCAAAAGCTGGAAACAATCTCTCCTCCCTCTTGAATTCCTACAGATTAGGTGGTGGTAATGTTCATCTCAGTGGTAGCCCTGTCCTTTGTTCAAGTTTAATCTCTCTGCCAGTACTCAGAATGCAGTAACCCCTTCTCCCCAAGGGCCTTGCTCAACAATTTTTATTTATATTTTCAACTGTTATTTATTTTAGAGACGAGGTCTCACTCTGTGGCCCAGGCTGGAGTACAGTTGCATGATCACAGCTCACTGCAGTCTTGACCTCCCAGGCTCAAGAGATCCTCCCACCTCAGTCTCCCAAGTAGCTGTAACTACAGGTGCATGCCACCATGCCTGGCTAATTTTTTAATTATTTGTGGATACAGGGTCTTATCATGTTGCCCAGGCTGTTCTCAAATTTCTGGGCTCAAGTGATCCTCCACTTCAGCCTCCCAAAGGGTTTATTTATTTTTCCTATCTTCAATTTCTCTCTCTTACCCAGCTCTTTCCCCAAGCAAAAGGACATGCTTGGGTCTCAAAATGTAAATCAATAGCCCTCTCCACATCCCATGTCTTCCTTTCACTAACTCTTCTCACTTTACAGACAAGCTTCTTAAAAGTGCAGCTTCCCTGACTGGGTCCACATCCTTGCTTCTCATTCACTAGCTACAGAGCTACCATCCAGTAAGAGTGAATTCCTCTTACTTGCCAAAGGTTCTGCTCTTTGGAAAATGGCTTCAGTGATTATCAAAGAAGCACAATGAAAAGAAGTATACTGTATTGCTATTAATTCAGAGTTTTAATATTATTAATAATTTTTTGTATTTGAGACAGTCTCGCTCTGTCACCCAGGTTGGAGTGCACTGGCGTGATCTCAGTTCACTGCAACCTCCGCCTCCTGGATTCAAGTTATTCTCCTGCCTCAGCCTCCCAAGTAGCTGGGATTACAGGCACACACCACCATGCCTGGCTAATTTTTGTATTTTAGTAGAGATGGGGTTTCACCATGTTGGCCAGGCTGGTCTCGAACTCCTGACCTCAGATGATCCACCCGTCTCGGCCTCCCAAAGTGCTAGATTATAGGCGTGAGCCACCACACCCAGCCAATAATTTTTAATTGAATGATAATAGATTCTCCTTTGTATTAATGCTACCTCTGACCATAGTATAAGCAAAACTGTTTAAAGTGTTCTTTAAAACAATCCCGTTTTCACAAAACTCACCTAGCTCTCTCAATTTAAAAGCTGGAAACAATCTCTCCTCCCTCTGAATTCCCACAGATTAATCTGTATCTGTCACATCCTAACATTCTATCTACAATTAAAATTATTTTTATACTGAACAAAAGTTCCTCAAAAGCAGGCTCAATTCAAGTTATCACAGAACTCTCTGCAGTTAAAAAACATTTGAAAATGAATAAATGGACTTTATAAACACCTGTTGCAGAAGGGCTAATTTTAATTATAAATCAGTCTAATCAACTCATTAAATCAGGCCACCTGAAAAACCTCCACTGTCATTTTGCTAACTTAATGTTAGTTTTCCTTATGTATTGAAGCTAATAAAGTTGCATTCACTCATTCATATCCTATAATTTAGGCTTTCACTCACTGAAACATGCCTTGAAAAGTCTCAAACACTGACACTCATGATACTGTGTCATTTTGGTTTCAGTCTGGAATAACTAGGATAAGTCAGTGAGGTCAGCATTACCCAGCCTGAAAGGGATGAGCAGGGCATTCCTAGGGGAAGAATGCATTTGCCTCCTCCCTCACCCAAAAAATACCCTAGGAAATGCTCCTCCAGGAAAGACTGAGACTTACTCTCAGGCAGTGCCTGCTCCCGTCTGCTTCAATTCCTTTCATATAAGCTGAGTGGCAGCTCCTCATCATGGACGTGGCTTTGCCACTAGCTGGACCTTCCTAGGGTTGCTCATTTCTGAAACAAGAAAATTTGCCTTGGGGACCTCAAGTGTTTTTTTGTTTTGTTTTGTTTTTAATAGAGATGGGGTCTCACTATGTTGCTGGAGCTGGTCTCCAAGTTCTGGGCTCAAGTGATCCTCCTGCCTCCGCCTCTCAAAGTACTGGGATAATATAGGTGTGAGCCACTGCACCAAACCCCTCAAACTTTTTCATGCTGATATTCTGTGAATAATCATAAATTATTTACCCATTTGAAAATCAGATTTCAGGCTGGGCGCGGCAGCTCATGCCTATAATCCCAGCACTTTGGGAGGCCGAGGCAGGCAGAACACCTGAGGTCAGGAGTTCAAGACCAGCCTGGCCAACATGGTGAAACCCATCTCTACTAAAAATACAAAAAGTTAGCCAGGCATGGTGGCGCGTGCCTGTAGTCCCAGCTATTCGGGAGGCTGAGGCAGGAGAATTGCTTGAACCTGGGAGGCGGAGGTTGCAGTGAGTGGAGATGGTGCCACTGCACTTGAGCCTGGGCAACAGAGCGAGACTTTGTCTCAAAAAAAAAAGAAAGAAAATCAGATTTTATTTTGAAAAGCAGGTCCAATACTTAAAGAACCTGGTGGGAAATCCTTTCGTGATATGAATACCACTGCCCACAGACACCTCCAATATAACTGTTAGATCATCTATATGAGACCAACAATTCTCCCAAAGGCAGAATGTGGCAGTTGCTATCAGGAGCTTCTTCCAAACCACTGACATTCCTGCCCCCACAGACCCTCTGAAGAAGGTAGTTTCTTCTAATCCTTACCCAGGCAGAATTACCCAGGGCTTGGAGTTGGTGTGCTAAGGGTAAAAAGGTGGCCAGGAATATTGAACAGGAAACACAGGCAGGCCAGGTGACAGGCCCCAGTCCCCAGTCCCTCTGGAGCCAGAACCAGCACCTCCCAGTTTGCTTTACCCTTGTAGAGAGTGTAATTTCCAGCAGGGCTAAAAATCACGAATGGCATACAGCCAGAGGGCAGGGCCAGGCTGTGTAAGCAAAAACCAGAGATGGGTCAGAGAGGTTCCGGATTTAGAATTCAAGCAATGAGAAGGAAGGGAGGTGAAGAGCCTCCTACAGCAGACCTATAAAGTAGGGGCCCTCTTTGGGCGAGATCCAGGTTGCCAGTAGGAAATCTCCTACCTCCATGACCCTCCTCAATTGTTCCAGGGACTCTCAGCAGCCTGATCTTCTAGGAGGAGAGATCCAATGACTGGGACTCAAGTGATACCAGCTTACCAGTTTTGAAAACACTCCTTCTTTGTGGAATTACCAGCTCATAGAGCAGAAAAGTCCTATGGTGCGCCTCCATGTCCTCCCTCTCACTATAAAATCTAAGCAACATGATTTGTCCCTAAACAACCCAGCAAAACTACAGTGTGAGGTTGTGGGAAGACTGTTTCACACAGCTCAACATGCCTCAAGGAGAAAGATTCCACTAGTTCTTCACTCACTCACTCATTTACTGGACCATCATTTTCTGACTGCCCACAATGCACCAAGCACTGAGGTGCAAGATGCCTTGCAGGATTCTTAGCAGACACCAGTCTAGCAATTGCAGGAGAATTTCTGCTAACACTGACCCTGTTGATTCTGAACTCCTCATAGGAGATAATTACATTCTGTATTTATGCTATCTGAATGAGTCAGTTAAATAATTTAATCCCATAAGTATGACTGCCAGTTGGAAAACTGAAGTGACTTAAGGAACTCCTGATTTTCTACTCATTAAAGCAGCTCCTCTCATGATCTCTGTCAGCTAGCGAATACACAAGTGGAGGTACCATGGAATTCCAAAAATAAACCTAATGATTTCACAAATTTTTTTTTCTCATTTAACTAACTCAAAAAAGCCCTTCTGTCACTGGTCTAAGTCAATATGCTTTTACTGTATTACTTTCAAAGAAATGAAGCCAGAATTCAATAAAGAAATGAGAAATGAACTTTGAGGCTGAATATCTGAGTTTGAATCCTAATTCTGCATTCTCAGATATATTCAGCCTCAAAGTTCATTTCTCATTTCTCCACTCCCTGTCTCTTAGAGATGAATTTTCCAAGGAGGGACAGACAGAGCAAAAGCTGCCGCGTGGAGCTAGGAGCAGTGAAGAGGTGGGCAGAAGAAGAGACAACTGTTACTTGAACGTGGTGGGTGAGCTGAAACCAGACAAAATTATTTTACCTTGGTGGGCTTGGTAATGAAGAGCCATGGTAGGCTCTTGAACAGACAGTGGTGATAAAAGCAGTGATCAGCGCAGGTTTTATGGTGTAGCATGCAAAACGAATGAAGCAGAAAATGAGATTAGAGAAACCAGTTAGTAAGCTATAATGGCAATACAAGTCTGAAATAATAAGGCAGCAACTAGGGTGGGCAGTGGGATTATAAAGAAATGGATCAATCTTAAGACACTTTATAGAGTAAGCACTGATTTGACAGTCTCTCAGGTAGGAAGAGAAGAACAGAGTAACAAATCACTGATAACACCAAGGTGTTTGTCTACACCAAAATTGGAAGGTTACCTATCAGTGTACATACAAACAAAAAAAACAAAAAAAAGCAATAATCCAAAACACACAGGATTCTGTTACCTAAGTCACTATAATGTCACATCGTAATTTTTATTTTTTTCTGAGACAGGGACTCACTCTGTCACCCAGGCTGGAGTGCAGTGGCACGATCATGGCTCACTGCAGCCTCGAACTCCTAGGCTCAAGGGATCCTCCCACCTCAGCCTCCCAAAGTGCTGGGATTACAGGCATGAGCCACTGCGCCCAGCCTAAAGTAATTTTTAAATGCTGTTGTGGCTGTTGTTTATGATTACTGCCCACTCCTACCTCTCCCCAGTCTCTACTCTTCAGGTTCTAATTGAGACCACACACTCCTCTCCAGTGTCTCTCAAGGAGACTTCCGGCAGGAAGGGAAGAACCAAAATACCACCTCCCCTCCAAGCCTGTCAAGGGTGCCAAATCTAGGGAGTCTCCACTCCCACCTACTGTTTCTACTTTAGAAGTAATTTTTTTCTCTAAATGGAAATCTCCAGCCTATAGAACATTTCCTCTTGGATGTACCTCTAGCTCTTCAAATTCAACCCCAGGAAACAAATCCATCTTCCCCTTCTAGAGGAGTGGCTCCCCTTTCCAGTTAGCCCCATTTCTATCACAACAGGTAACCTTCCAATTTTGGTGTAGACAAACACCTTGGCATTATCAGTGACTTGTTACTCTGCTCTCCTCAAACTCCTGAGCTCAAGCAATCTGCCTGCCTCAACCTCCCAAAGTGCTGGGATTACAGGAATGATGAGCCACTGCACCTAGCCTATTTCCTTTGCTTTTTTTTTTTTTTTGAGACAGAGTCTTGCTCTGTCACCCAGGCTGGAGGGCAGTGGCGTGATCTCAGCTCACTACAACCTCCGCCTCCTGCGTTCAGGCCATTCTTGTGCCTCAGCCTCCTGAGCTACTGCTGGGACTACAGGTGTGCACTACCACTCCTGGCTAATTTATTTTTGTAGAAACCTCCCAAAGTGTTGGGATTACAGGCAGAAGCCACTGCGCCTGGCTGAAATAGCATTTTCTACATGCTTTGTTAGTCACATTTGATTTCATTCTTCTATGACTGTGGTCTATTTTTTTGTGGTATTTGCTTTTTTTCCTATTAATGTGTAAAAGCTCTGTGTACATTAGAGGTATGTTGAAAATTGTTTTTAACCAGTTTGTCATCGACTTTTAATTTTGCTTATGCTGTTACTTTTTTTTAGCTATTTCATCACACATTTTCCTTTATAGTTTCTGCCTTTAGTGCCATACTTTTAAAAAAATTATCTTCTAGTACATTTATTACTTTAGTTTTTATGTAAAAACTTGTAATCCATCTAGAATTAATTTTGCTATATGGTGACAGAAATTTTTTTTCTTGTCAGCCAGTTGTCCTATTATCATTTGTCCTAACACTATCCTTCCCTGCTGAAACCTAGGTCTGTTTCTGGACTTTCTAATCTATTCTGAGCTGTCCTCCTTGACAAGAATCCTTCTTCCCAGTTGGACTAGTTTTTCATTTATCCACAATAGGTTTTATGAAGGTTGCTGCTTTTATTGTTGCCTTTACCTAGAATATCCTCCTATTTTTCCTCCATAGATCCTTCAATGTAAAACCATTATGAGGATAAGCAGTAAGTGCTATTCAAAACAAGAAATACCTTCAAAAGAGGGAAGATAATGGAAAAGTAAACATCAGAGGGTCTACAGATTATTCTTTGTGTAGCTAAAGAAATATTCATGAAGGCTGGACAGAGTGGCTCATGCTTGTATTCCCAACACTTTGGGAGGCCAAGGAAGTTGAACTGCTTGAGGCCAGTGGCCAGTTCGAGACCAGCGGCCAGTTCGAGACCAGCCTGGGCAACATACCAAGACCCTGTCACTAAAAGACAAAAAAAAATAGCCAGGTCTGGTGGTGAGCACCTGTAAGTGCTAGTTACTCAGGGGGCTAAGGTGGGGAGGATTGCCTGAGGCCAGGAGTTTGAGGTTACAATGAGCTATGATCACATCATAGCCTTGGCAACAGAACAAAACCATGTCTCAAAAAAAAAAAAAAAAAAAAAAAAAAGCGTATGCAGCTCTTTATTCCCCTTGGTGGGCTCTGGACATACAGAAGTGAACCCAGAAGTGATTTTAGGATGAAGAGTTTGAGAGAGTTAAATTGCTTGCAAAATAGAAGGAGAGAAGTATTTGGAGTTCTAGTGGTAATATGCTAAGGAGAGTTTGCAGAGGAAAGAAAGATAAGATTATAAAAGGCCAAAGGCCGGCAGGGTGAGGTGGCTCACGCCTGTAATCCCAGCACTTTGGGAAGCCGAGGTGGGCAGATCACCCGAGGCTGGGAGTTCGAGACGAGCCTGACCAACAGGGAGAAACCCTGTCTCTACCAAAAATACAAAAATTAGCCACGCATGGTAGCACATGTCTGTAATCCCAGCTACTTGGGAGGCTGAGGTAGGAGAATCACTTGAACCTGGGAGGCAAAAGTTGCGGTGAGCCGAGAACGTGCCATTGCACTCCAGCCTGGGCAATAAGAGCAAAACTCCATCTCAGGAAAAAAAAAACAAAAAAACAAAAAACACAAGGCCAACATATGTGGGTGATATGAGTAATGACAAATCCCTACTGGAGGGGTGGGCAAAGGTACTCTGAGGAACAGGAATAACCAGTATTAGAATTCAAGTTGCTTACTTTGTTGCTATGTTCAATGTTCAATTCTCTCCATTATCCCAAACCTTTGATAAAAGTCTGCAACACATATAAAGGCTTTAGCTGTGAGTTCTACATCTGTATCAATGTGGATGGAAACAAGGACAGTGTACTTGATCTAGTGAACTATCCATAATCTGAACAAATTCAGAGGAAGCAAGAGCTCAAAATCAGAGCACCTGGGAATTTGAAGAAATCTGAAGAAGGAATCAGGACAATTCCTGCTGTAAATTGAAGAATGACATTTTAAGCCAAAACTTTAAGGAGGATGACTCCAGCTAGCTGATGGGTTACACTAGGATGCTGAATCCTTAGACTCTTAAACCAAATTACATGAGGTTCCACAGTGATTTACAGAAACAGCCAGCAGGGGAGGTGCCAATTACTTTGCTTGCACAAGAAACAAACTGAGGATCATACGCCCCACCTCTTCTCCATTCTGCATGCTCCTAAAGAGGTCTTCTGGCCCCTACTGCACCTAAGGGTGGCCTTAGTCAACTCTCAAGTTTTCTCTCAAGGTTCTAGCCCTCAGATGCTTCCTCTCCAGGACTTCCATTTTACTTAGAGTCTGAATCTCAGCTTAACCTTTAATTGTTCTTGAATAAGAAAAGAAAGAACCACATCCTAGACATCTTACATTACAACCGGAGCCTATTAAATTCCCAGTGGGGGAATGGAAGACAGTGATGCTAAAGCACGTTAAATGACCCTAGTCGGTGATGCTCCTAAATCAAGGAAATGAGGAGGAGGAGGAGGTTTGGAATGGGGAAAAAGAATGGTTTGATGAAGAATATAATTTGGCTTCAGACATGTTGAGTTTAAGATGCTTAAGAACTATCCAGGTTACAATGCCAATAGTGTTTGGCTATTATGAGTAAGAAGCTCAGAAGAGAAAGAAATCTAGGTGGGGGATGATAGTATTAAAGTACTTGATGTATTAGTGGTAGCTGAACCAATAAATATAGATGGCATCATCTAGAGACAGTACATAGAGGGAGCAGAGACAGTTGGGCATAGTGGCACCCACCTATGTAATCTCAGCTACTCAGGGAGGCTGAGACAGGAGGATTGCTTGAGCACAGGAGTTTGAGGCTGCAGGGAACTGTGATCACACCACCGCATTCTAGCCTGGGTGACAGAGCAAGACTTTGTCTCTTTATTCATTTTTAAAATTTTTATTTATTTATTTTGAGATGGAGTCTTGCTCTGTCACCCAGGCCGGAGTGCAGTGGCGTGATCTCAGCTCACTGCAACCTAAGACTTTCCCTAACAGCCTTCCTAAAGCTGCTAACAAGTTTTCCACAGTTATAGGCCAATTAATACCTAGCAAATACCAGCTGGGCACGGTGGCTCATGCCCGTAATCCCAGCACTTTGGGAGGCCGAGGCGGGTGGATCATGAGGTCAAAAGTTCAAGACCAGCCTGGCCAAGATGGTGAAACCTCGTCTCTACTAAAAGTACAAAAATTAGCTGCGTGCATTGGCAGGCACCTGTAATCCCAGCTACTTGGGAGGCTGAAGCAGAAGAATCACTTGAACCCGGGAGGTGGAGGTTTCAGTGAGCCGAAATTGCGCCACTGCATTCCAGCCTGAGTGACAGAGTGAGACTCCGACTCAAAAACAAAATAAAATAAAATAACATGGCAAATACCTATAGACCAAAGAAACTACAAGCTCTATTTAAGATCTTTGAGGCCAGGCGCGGTGGCTCAAGCCTGTAATCCCAGCACTTTGGGAGGCCGAGACGGGCAGATCACAAGGTCAGGAGATCGAGACCATCCTGGCTAACACGGTGAAACCCCATCTCTACTAAAAATACAAAAACTAGCCGGGCGAGGTGGCGGGTGCCTGTAGTCCCAGCTACTCGGGAGGCTGAGGCAGGAGAATGG
>NW_016815814.1:274502-312144 GCF_001698545.2 Rhinopithecus bieti | reverse complement strand
TTTTTAAGAGACGGAGTCTCGCTCTGTCGCCCAGGCTGGAGTACGGTGGCCGGATCTCAGCTCACTGCAAGCTCCGCCTTTCGGGTTTACGCCATTCTCCTGCCTCAGCCTCCCGAGTAGCTGGGACTACAGGCGCCTGCCACCTCGCCCGGCTAGTTTTTTTTGTATTTTTTAGTAGACACGGGGTTTCACCGGTTAGCCAGGATGGTCTCAATCTCCTGACCTTGTGATCGGCCCATCTCGGCCTCCCAAAGTGCTGGGATTACAGGCTTGAGCCACCGTGCCCGGCAGGACCCAGTAATTTCTTCACCAGAAGTCTTAGAGATTTCTTTCAGGTGATCTTTCCCTAGCTGTGCTGGTTGGGAATGGCATGCAGGGGAAGTAACTGGCTTGCTCTTTGGTTACTAGCTATGCCAGCTTCAATTCCTGGTACTTGGTCACCCACCCAGTCAGATTTAAATGGCAACCCACCTGTAACACCACCCTGCCCACAGAGCATGAGCTTATCTCCATTCAAGGATTGAAAAAAATATTATAGTCTAGACTGCCCACAAGATATAGAAGAGAAATTTAATAGGGAAGGTAGAAAATTTATGTCATATCCATTCCATAAAAATGAGCTACTTCCCATTTGGCACTGATCCCCATGTGTAACGTCAAAATCCTGAACTAGCATTAAGACTTGAGACTGATGCTGAGATCTATATAGTCCCAGAGCAGAAGGAAGTGTGCTCAGAAGTGCTCTAGAGAAATTCTGACGGAGGTCCAACCTAGGGAAGAGAGCCTCAGAGAAGCCTTCCTATCTTATATCCAGAAGCCAGTGATGGCCATGGCCATGATGGCACCATAGCATTTACCACTTCCTGTTTCCACTGGGATGGAGAAGAGCTTTCAAAGTTGAAGAATGCAGAATTCTTCCTTCCTCCCCATTTCAGAGTTCCACTGTGGATTAGAGCTATCTATCCTTTTGCAGACACACAGGAAATAGTGATTATTACCTTCATCTGGAATTTCAGATGAAGGTAATAGTAACATTATCTTCATCTGGAATTACTCTATTTGATATCCATTCCTTTGGAATAAAGATTCACTCTTTCCAAAACTGTATTCCACCAAACACATATTCTGTAAGATTTTAATAAATATTCCTTCAGGAAAAAAAAAATGGATCTCTAGTTAAATACGTTTGAAAAATGTTACATATTCTACTTCCCTTTTGGAGTTTTACAATGCATATTAAAAGCTCTTTTTGAGGTGGAGGCAGCTGGACAACTAACATGAAATCCAGGGCAAGAGCTCAACGAAGCTAAGAGCCTTGTTCCAGAAGGCAGCGGGACAGACTGGCATGACATCTAATTAGCCCAAAGAGTAGGTGGCAAAGTTCAAGGTGGTCAACACAGGGAGATCTGTGCATGGACAGAACTCTACCTACTAAAGCCTAGATGCAAGAAAAGGCTCTAGTATCAGATAAGTGACCTGGCCAGGGGAAGGGTGGAAAGTCCCTGGTGAGGGACTGACAGCAGGGCTTTAGTCCTGGACAGGGTTAGGAAGTCCAGGCAGAGAAACAAGACAACGCTTGTATTTCTAGGTAAAAGTCAAAATAAAGGTGAGATGGCAGGAAAGCAGAAACTGATAGGCAGAGAGCTGTCATTCAGGGCACAGAACACATGCCCAGGAGTTCCTCCCTACTGGAGACACTGGTTCTAATATCCTAGTGATCAGCAGATCCTGCTTTCCACTAGACCTCATGTATGAGGCTGCAGGGGTTGAGAGGAGAGGAAATGGTGTGGGAGGTTCAGAAATCTCGAGTAGTGCTGATTCCATTAAGGTAGGAGGTACAGACCTTGCCAAACTTGGGGGATAGGGAGGAGAGGCCATTCCTAGGCTGCCCACTAGGGAAATGTGTTCAAAAAAATTAGCTACAACCCAAGAGTCCTCAGTAAAGCCAAAAGTCTGGATCAAAAATAAAGTGCTCTAGACTTAGGATAGGAATATGGACAGTGAAATTGAACCTCGGGGTGGAGGCATCTATAAACCCAATTGTAAGGAGCTCAGAAAGGCACTGAGATTTGAGTTGCCTCTGCAAAATATGCCCTTAGGGGAGAAAATGCTGTGAGAATTCTAATCATAAAGGCAGAGAGCACTGGTGAATGAAAGACGATGCCAAGTCAACTAGGAAGGGTCTCTCTTTGGCAGAACTCAGGCCAATAAAGTCGTATGCCTTCTTTGGGAGGCCAAGGTGGGTGTATCACCTGAGGCCAGGAGTTCAAGACCAGCCTGGCCAACAAGGTGAAACCCCATCTCTACTAAAAATACAAAAATTACCTGGGTGTGGTGGTGCGCACCTGTAATCCCAGCTACTTGGGACGCTAAGGCAGGAGAATCACTTGAACCCAGGAGGCAGAAGTTGCAGTGAGCCAAGATCGCTCTACTGCACTCCAGCCTGGGCGGCAGAGTGAGACTCTGTCTCAAAAAAAAAAAAAAAAAGTTGTATGTCTTAATCACAGGGACTATCTTCACAGCTTCTGGATCAGCTACTTTGGCTCCACAAAATTAGTGCATGAGGAACTGTACCTTTGCATGGACACCTCAAGTGCTTTGTCATTGCTTTTGGCACGGCTTATTTTGCTTTCTGGTAAAGCTCTTAGCATAGCTCATTGGGAAATTGAGACCAGAAGTTGTCCGTGACCACCAGCCACGAAGGAAATGCCCTGCCCTTGTTGCCACTGGTGGCCTCTTTTGCGCCACCATTTTGCATCATTTCTCGGAAGCTGTGCCTCCCCCCTTCTAAGATCTGTGACAGTCTTGTCTGAGGACATCACAGTAAACCACAGACCCAAAGGTCCAGCACTCCTGGTTACATTCTAGCTGTCAGCTGCTCTCCACACAACACTGTGCCTCCATCTGAACATGCTGGTGGGAAATCTACCCACCCAGCACACCCTGTTTGGGGGTCACAGGCCTCCATAATAACCATCCTCAGCTGCTTGTTTTTTCTCAGACAAAACTGCGAAGGAAACCAAGTATTTCTTTACGGACCCAGCATCTCTCTTCAAGGCCTTTATCTCAAACTCATTGGCGTCTCCTTCCTGTCCCTACAACTAGGAGCACAGTGCCTTCTCCTCTCTATCCCTTCCTCAGTCTAGTTCTCAGAAATCAATCTTATAAACTCATTCACACTTCCACTTAACATGACCAAGATGTTTCACAATCAAAACCCTTCCTAGAGTCTCTTCATTTTTAACAGGGTCTCAAAGATTTAAATCAGGAAAAAGAAATTTCAACTGTGGGATTCCAAACAATAGCAAACAGCTAGGGCAAGTTTTTGAGGGGCAGGACACATTCTTGGTGCCCTGAAATTATACTACTTCACAGACCAGCTCTTTGTATTCCATCACCTGACACCTTCAAGCCATCTCTTCTGCTAGCCCAGGGGCCAGGATCCCTGAATGTGTGCCAGCACCCACTGCTATCTGGTCTCCCTTGGAAAAGAAAAAAAGAGACACACATAATTTTTTGTTTGTTTTTTGAGATGGAGTTTCACTCTTGTTGCCCAGGCTAGAGTGCAATGACACAATCTCGGCTCATGGCAACCACTGCCTCCCAGGTTCAGGCGATTCTCCTGCCACAGCCTCCCAAGTGGCTGGGATTACAGACATGAGCCACCACGTCCAGCTAATTTTGTATTTTTAGTAGAGACAGAGTTTCTCCATGTCGGTCAGGCTCATCTCAAAGTACCGACATCAGGTAATCCGCCTGCCTCGGCCTCCCAAAGTGCTGGGATTACAGGTGTGAGCCACGGCGCCTGGCCGAGACACCTCTTATTTACTCACTAATCATTCAATGTTAATAGTCACACAACAGGTGCCACCAGCTCCAGTACATGCAATAACACACCACACCCTCACCTCTAGCCCCATCACAGCTGACTTTGTGAGCCACATCAACAGATTTTATGTAGATGATAGGACAGAGCCACTTTAGTAGTAAACCAATTACCAGTGGTGTTTTGACACGTGTGGCCTACACTGTGATGAAGAACAAAGACTTCTTGAAATCCTCACCTACAGCCAATTGGTATCTTTCCCACATACGTTGTTGCAGCATCTCTATATATAGAATCTAGGACTCTGTAAACAATGTTCTAGCTAAACACGTACCAACAAGTAAAATCGCGAGGTAGGTAAAGATGGCATCTCATCAACCTTCTTTCTCCCACCCTTTCAGAAAAGCTCTGTGAAAACAGCATGGGTTTTGGCGTTGTACAGACTTGAGGAGAAATAAATCCTAGCTCAGCCCTTTTATTTAGCTGTGTGACCTTGGACAAGCTATGTAACTTCTTTGACTTTTAGCTTGCTCATGTGCAAAAAATGGGAATACTTTATTGGTTTGTACTACAACTAAATTATATATGAAAGCATCTAATACATGCCTGGCTCTCAACGGACACAAGTTTCTGTTATCCATCTAAATTATCATGTACCTGGTATCCTCAAGCTATCAAAGTCAATGTGTGTGCCCCAAACAAACCTTCCTTTTCTTTGCTAAACCCTATTGAACCTGCCATCCCCTATAAGAGCTGATCTAATCACACTGTTAAAAGGAATGCAATTCTGATGAAATGAATTCAAGTAAAACATAAACAACATTGCTGGGTTTCTATATTAACTCTGGGTTGGGGGATATTTCTGCATTTAAAAAAGAAGCCTGGTTGGGAGGCCGAGGCAGGTGGATCAATTGAGGTCAGGAGTTCGAGACAAGCCTGGCCAACATGGTGAAACCCCATCTCTACTAAAAAAAACAATTAGCCAGGCATGATGGCACGCACCTATAATTTCAGCTACTTGGGAGGCTGAGGTGAGAGAATCACTTAAACCCAGAGGCAGAGGTTGCAGTGAGCCAAGATTACAACACTGCACTCCAAGCTGGGCGACAGAGCGAGACTCTAAAAGAGAAGCCCGGAAATTCAAATGAGAGGCAGGATGTGTAATGGTGAGGCTCTCCTAAAGGACAAGAGACCAGTATTCACCTTTTCCACTGCAAGCACAGCCTCTTTTCACTCTCTCTGTGGAAGATGAGAAACCAATCCGAGCTACAGAACATCAGCTCAGATTGCTGAATGTCACACCTCAAATCAACAGCAGGTCCAGAATAGAACTTGGAGCCTTGGCTACCCCTCCTGCTCTAGTCAGCACGTCACTTCCTTACCCAGGAAGTTATGGTGTTGTTGTTTTTTTGTTTTCCCTAGGAGGTTTCCAACACTATTTTAAACTCTTTGGACTCAAGCAACAAGATTTGACTATGGTCACAGCCTTGAAACAGTGTGTGGGAGGCCTGGACCTTCTAGCATCGCACCTTTTTTAAATGGTCTCAACAAGGCCCAGATTAATACAGGTGGTACAATGAACCTATGTCTTGACTTGTCTCTTAGAGATCCAGGAAGGAGGATCACAGAGAAATTTCTAGGTTTTCCACATACAGGATCACAGAAGCAGATTATTCGGGGTAAAATCAGCCTAAGTATAATCACCTGACACATGTGCTATGCTGACTATAAATCACAATTCAGCATGGGAATTCTCATTATTAGGTACTCTTTGGCAGTATGTATGTTCTCCTTTGACTTTCCTGGCAAGACCCTAGTGAGCCAAGGGCACTAGCTCAGGCTAGGGTCTGAGAAGCCAAACACCCCTGGGGGAGGGAGGGTGGTGGAAAAGGCTGGCTGGCAGCTTCAGCAGGTGGTACAAAGGGGAACTGAAGGTGAAGTCTAGGGTGAGAGAAGGACTGGTCCAGGCAGGATTACTCAACAGCATGTGCTCAGGGAACTGGCAAAACAAGTACAACAACAACAAATATTTTAAGTTATTTTGTATTTATCAAAGTGGTAACCATGGTAAAAATCAGAATTTTGCTGCATTTTCTTTACACTTTGCTAGGTTTCTTTATACTTATTTTGCACTTACAGAGTTTTTAAAATACATACTGAGGGATGAAAGTATGAGGGACATCATAATTTTTCTATTGCTTAAGACTGTTAAACAAATTCTTAATCTGGCCTCTAACTTTAGGAACAAGAAAGGAAAACCAAGAGTTTGAACTTTCCAGGTGAATATTCATTTCTTCATTCAATAAATATTTCTTGAGGGATTAGTAAGTATCAGGCCTTTGCTCAGTCCTGGGATGCAGCAGCAAACAAAAGAGATGTGGGGCTCCTGGAGTTCAGTTTAGTGAGAGTGGGTAAGAACAAGAACAGAATCTAAAGCCAAAAGTCTTATTGGAAAAGAGGCAAGATTCCACAGCCAGCAATGAAATGCCAACAGAAAAGCGCAGAGGCAGGCAAGAAGCTATTCAGGGAGATGAGCTGGTTCAGAAAATGCTCTCATCCCCTCACTCACTTTGACAGGGGAGACAGCCACTGTGGTGGGTTGAATTCATCAATGTAAGTGCCCTCACAGCCAATGCCACCATGAAACTGCCCCTTCTCTGTTCACAGCCATGTAACTATAAGCTATGTGCAAGATCTTGAAAGCTCCAAAGAAAAACACAAGATTTGAACTGTCTACTGACAGAAATTCTAGAAGGTATACCACGCCAGAAGTGGGAAGTATAAAACCAACTGCCAGAGGCAACTGGGGGATCCTCCCTGGACATTGTCACTACACTTCTCTGACACTGCACGAAAAGTAAAAATAAAGACAGAATAGGAAAGGGAAAATAAAAGGGAGCGGGGAAGAGGGATCGAAGAAGAGATCGGGTGAGATGGTCAGGCTACAGTCAGAAGCCTCCTGAGAGGAGTTTCTGATTTACAGTATGAAGCAGGCAAGACATGAAGAAAGGCTATGGCCTGATGTGTTAGAAAAATGAGTCACGGGCCAGGTGTGGTGGCTCATGCCTGTAATCCCAGCACTTTGGGAGGCCGAGGCAGGTGGATCACAAGGTCAAGAGATCGAGACCATCCTGGCCAATACAGTGAAATGCCATCTCTACTAAAAATACAAAACTTACGTGGGCGTGGCAGCGTGTGCCTGTAATCCCAGCTACTCAAGAGGCTGAGGCAGGAGAATTGCTTAAACCCGGGAGGCGGAGGTTGCAGTGAGCCGAGATTGCACCACAGCACTCCAGCCTGGTGACAGAACGAGACTCTATCTCCAAAAAAAAAAAGGGGGCCGAGCAGGGTTGCTCACCCCTGTAATCCCAGCACTTTGGGAGGCCGAGGTGGGCGGATCACGAAGTCAGGAGATTGAGACCACCCTGGCTAACACGTTGAAACCCCATCTCCACTAAAAAAGCCGGGCGTGGTGGCAGGCGCCTGTAGTCCCATCGGGAGGCCGAGGCAGGAGAATGGCGTGAACCCAGGAGGCAGAGGTTGCAGTGAGCTGAGATAGTGCCACTGCACTCCAGCCTGGGTGACAGTGCGAAACTCTGTCTCAAAAAAAAAAAGGAAAAAGAAAAACGAGTCATTCCGGCAGCTCAGCTACAGCACGGTCAGAAGGTGATGGCCATGGTAAAGGTGGAGAGCCAACAACAGCAACAGCAGGAGGTACAGAATCTATGCACAGCCAGCACAGTAGGGGCCTACAGAGATCTCAAAGTATTTGACTTCTCTGGGCCTCAGTTTCCTCTATCTGAAAATGAAGATGGTAACAGTGTACATTAATTACCTAGGACTGCCATAACAAAATTACCACAAACTACATGGCTTAAAACAACAGAAATTTATTCTCTCACAGTTCAGGAAGCTACAAGTCTGAAATCCAGGTGTCAGTAGGGCCATGCTCCTTCTGAAGGCCCTAGGGAAGAATCCTTCCTTGTCTCTTCTAGTTTCTGGTGGTCGCTGGCAATCCTTGGAGGGCCGCAGCCATTCCTTAGTTGGCAGCAACATAACTGCAATCTCTGCCTCCATCTTCATGTGGCCATCTTCCCTCTGTGTCTCTCTCTTCTTATGACAACACCAGTCACTAGACTAGGACTTTCCAGTTAAACTTCATCTCAACTTGATTATATGTGCAAGGACCATATTTCTAAGTAAGATCACATTCATAGGTTCTGGAGCAACATGAATTTTGGGGGATACTATTCAATTCGGTACAGAGCACCAACCTTATAAGAAGTTTATACATGTAAGGTATTATACTTAGGACCATGACTGGCACACAATATGTGCTGTGTAAAGGTTGGCTACTCTTCTTCAACATCTCTGGCAGGTAGCTGTTGCCAAAAGGGTATGTGGGTGTGTTCTGTTATGTTAAGAATCACCCTCCCTCCATTTTGAGTCAGAGGCAAGAAACTAAATGAAACTAGAGTTCTGAAATAAGCCGATTAGGGCAGAGCTAGAGCACGTGTTTATTACCATTCAGTACCCCTTATCAATATCCTAGCAATATTCTCAGGTTGGAGTGAAAAAAATACCCGCTACAAGCACTTGTTTTTTGAACAACATAGACTTTATCATTCCAAATGAACAATGGCCCTTCAAAGCAGTCCCCTTGTTAAGATCTGCCTTGGAAGAGCCTTCAGAGCCAGCCAAGAAGCTGCAGCAGAGAGATAGCAGTCTCGTCACTTACAATTCAGACTGTGAGTTCTGATCCCAAACTGTTTTACATGGTATATTCACCCCATGGTTTGGTAATGAAATGACCTTTGGCTGTATCCAAACATTAAATCCATTCTCTGAGATGGAGATTTGCTATTTCTGAGGATGTGATATTCAAAATAACAAGCCACTTTCAAATTAGGGAAGAGAAGAACAGATTAAAGGCTACTGCTCTTGCTTCTCCTTCTTTAATGAATGAATTTGGGACAGCTACCCAACTGAAAAAAAATACAAGGCGGGGCGCGGTGGCTCACGCCTGTAATCCCAGCACTTTCGGAGGCCAAGGCGGGCAGATCAGAAGGTCAGAAGTTCGAGACCAGCCTGGCCAACATAGTGAAACCCAGTCTCTACTAAAAATACAAAAGTTAGCCTGGAATGGTGGCATGTGCCTGTAGTCCCAGGTACTTGGAAGGCTGAGGCAGGAGAATCGCTTGAACCCGGGAAGCAGAGGTGGTGAGCTGAGAACACGTCATTGCACTCCAGCCTAGGCAACAGTGAGTGAGATTTCGTCAAAAAAAAAGAAAAGAAAAAAGAAATACAGCCAGATCCCAACCACTCTCTTCATATTTAAATAAATACCAGATGGATCAAAGATTTAAATTTAAAGATAAAAGACTTAAACACACACAGTACTCAAAAAGAACAAGTAACTATTTTATAATTTTGAGGTGGGGAAGCATGCTTTTCTAAACATTAGTCTAGTAGCAGAAAAAATTATAAGGGAAGAGATTTTCTGACTACCTAAAAACGTAAAATTTGCATACAGAAAAAAAGCTGCATAAACAAAGGTGAAAGGAAATGACAAAATGGGAACAATTCTGTATTATATATGATAGTTGACAAGTTAAGTCTTACAAATAAAAAAAAAATATTGGAAAAAATGTGCAGGCAAGGTGCAATGCTTCACACCTGTAACCCCCAATGCTTTGGGAGGCCAAGGCGGGAGGAGCACTTCAGTCTAAAGTTCAAGATCAGTCTGGGCTGCAAGAACCCATCTCTAAAAAAAATAAAAAATTAGCTGGGTGTGGCAGCAGGCACCTGTAGTCCCAGCTACTCACGAGGCTGAGGCAGGAGGATCTCTTGAGCCCAGGAGTTCAAGGCTACAGTGAGCTATGATTGCACCACTGCACTCCAGCCTAGACAACAAACCAAGACCCTGTCTCTAAGAGAGAAAAAAAAAAAATTCAAAAGTCATGAATAACTGATTTAAAGAAAAAACAGAAAGGTCCAAAATACATCTGAAAATTCAACCTTTAATATTCAAATAAATGAAAATTAAATCATACTTAATGAGTGCTATGTTTCAGTTACTATTTATTCTAAGCATTTTACTTGGATTTATTCCTCACAATAACCCTATAAAATAAGTGCTATCATTGCCTCACAATAACCCTATAAAATAGGTGTTATCATTATGCCTACTTTACCACAATGAAATTGAAGGACAGAGAAGGTAAATGACTTACCTAAGGTCACCCAGTTAGTAAATGGCTGAGTCAGAATTCATCCCTTAGCAGGCTGGCTCCAAAGTCACATTCTTAACCACTGTGTTACAAGACCATGTCTCACCTGTTAGATGAAGAAGACAAAAAATACAACACCCAACGTTATCAAAAGCATGGGAAAACAGGCAATCTCATGTGCTGCTAATGTAAGTTTACATTCTTAAGGGTAGTTTGGCTCCATGACTTGACATTTTAAATATGCATACCTTTTAACTCGGCAGGTGAATTTCTTGGAATTTATCCTGAAGAGATAGTGCACAAGCATGCAAAGATGTATGTATCAAGTGTTTACCACAGAATGCTCACAATAATCAAAATATTGCAAATAAAAAGCCAGTAAGTATACCAAATGTCCAACAAATTCATTCACTCAACAAATATTTATTGAGCATCAATGATGTACCAGGAACTGTTCTCAATACCAGGTACAGAGCATGGATAAAAGAAAAAAGGGCCAGGCATGATGGTTGACGCCTGTAATCCCAGCACTTTGAGAGGCTGAGAAGGGAGGATTGCCTGAACCTAGGAGTTTGAGACCAGCCTGGGCAACACAGTGAGACCCCTATCGTTAGAAAACATTTTTTAAAATAGCTGGGTGAAGCAGCACATGCCTGTAGTCCCAATTACTTGAGAGGCTGAGGTAAGAGGATCACTTAAGCTCAGGAGATGGAAGTTGCACTGAGTCGAGATCATGCCACTGCACTCTAGCGTGGGTGACGGAGCGAGACCCTGTCTCCAAAAAAAGGGGGAGAAACACTCATTCTATGATACAGAATGGGATGCTGCCTGATTCTAGCATAATAAAACAATCTTTAAAAGAAAAATCCCCATCTTCATGGAGCTTATATTCTAATGGAGGGAAGTTAGGCAATAAGCAAATAAATGAGAAGAGTATATATCAGGTGATGCTAAATGCTATAGAGAAAAATACAGAAGGGAAGAGATAGGGAAGAAAGGGGGATTGTTATCTTGTTAAGGGAGTCAAAGACGACCCCATTGATAACAGATAAAATAAATGGATTAAATATTAGAGAATAGCAGTATGATATATCCACTCACTGAACTATAATTCAGCCCTTTATTCTGTATTTATTGACATGAAAATGTCCTCAATCAAGTGAAATCAAGTGAAAAAAGATGATAAAACAGTAACAAGGCATGACTCCACTGATATAAAATTACACGTATATATATGCTCATATTCCAACTGGGAGAGTGGACCAACATCTAACAAGATTAATACTGAGTAAGGGTCCAGGCTGAGTGCCAGGCAACAGGATAAGCAGTATGTTTGTTCACACACCCATTCACTGATCCTCCTCCCAATACCGATACCTTGCTCCAGAAAGAATTTAAGGACAGCATAATCCCAGCACTTTAGGAAGCCAAGCAGCAGGATCATTTGAGCCCAGGAGTCCAAGGCTGCAGTGAGCTGTGAGCATACCCCTGCACTCCAGCCTGTGTGAAAGAGCCAGACCCTGTCCCAAAAAAACAATAAAAACCAAAACTTGGCCCTTGTGAACCCTCCCTTCCCCCCTCCCCCCCAAAAAAAGAAAACAACAAAACACAAAAAATAAACGTTTGTTCCAGGGCAATCTGGAAGAAAAAAAAAAAAAGAATTTAAGGACAGCAAATCTACACACCTCCTCAAGTTCTTTATTTCTCTCATCCTTTCTCTCTTCTTCCCAGAAGCCAAGCCAGTGACAGTGTGAAAAGGTACATAAAAGGATGGAAGGAAACCTCTACAGAATCTGGATGGGATTCCTCTTATTTCAACACATAGGAAACAGGTCCTGGGAAGCACAACTCCTCCCTGCACACCTGCAGGATTTGAAGCAAGGCTACCTGACTCAGACTCCCTATTTTATCCCCTCCCTACTAAACCCAAGATGCCCTGCAGGGACAGATGGGAGCAATCCTGGCTCATCATATGGAGGTGACAGGCCACAGGAGGCCAGAGCTCTACCTTTGGTACACAAGGCCTGTATCTTTCTATGAGCAGAAATGACAGAGTCAAACCGTTTTTGGCCCCTACCCTGTCCTCTCATCCATGCCTGTACTCATAAGCTATCCTGGCTAAGTTAACTCATGCTCAACGCCCCCATATCCACCGCCTTGCCCAGTTACCCCAGAGATTCACAGATTTCCCCAGTAAGAGACTAAGTCCCTACCAAGAAAGCTGCCTAGAGTGACCAGACATGTTAGTTTGATGCAAACATTTCCAGTCTCGGGTGAGGGTAGCCAGGGTTCAGATCTATCTGCTCTTAGATATGTAGGAGCAGACTACACTTCTTGTTTGACCATAAAGCCACAAACAAGGAACTGGAAACTTCCCAAAGGTGAAATCCACATTGTTGTTGCCTGTATCTTTAGCCTGGGGTGGGGGGTATAGGCACATGAGTGGAGGCAGGGCACTCAGGGAGAGACTCAACTACTTCAAAACATTTCTCACATACTCTCTGTCACCTTTTGGACACCAACTATAAGTCAGGCACTGTGTTAAGTGCTTTCATATACTACTGACAAAAAAAGCAAAATCACTTTTATCAAATATTCCTACTATGTGCTACTGAATTTAAGACGCCAAAAGCACATTCAGGTCCAGCTGCCCTGCTGATAGTTAAATATTCAGGCTTGATGTTAAGCAGAGGATAGAAACCTGAGATTCTCTCCTCAGGGTTATCACAGAAGTGTACATACTATCAAGTCAGATTCTTCAGGCTCCAATCTGGCTTCAGCTCTCTTACCTGCGCTTTCAGCAGAAACATCACAAACACTCATGTACACATCTCAAGTCCCCAACACACTTGGTCTGCAAGTGGAATAAATTCCCTGCTAGAAATGGGTACCACATGAGGTAGAAAAAACCAAAAGTAATCACACTTCTTCAGCAGAGGAACCTCTTTCTCTCTCCACTTCCATCTTTGCCAAATACGTATTTATTGAACAACTCATATTATGCTCATCACTACAGGATATAAGAGATGCCTCCTGCCTTCAAAAATTTACTCCATTAGGAAAAACAAAATCAACACATAGGAAGCATGTTATAAAAATAAGAGGACTCACCGGGCACAGTGGCTCATGCCTGTAATCCCAGCACTTTGGGAAGCTGAGGCGGCTGGATCACAAGGTCAGGAGTTCAAGATCACCCTGGCCAAAATGGTGAAACCTCATCTCTACTAAATATACAAAAATTAGCCAGGCGTGGTGGCAGGCACCTGTAATCCCAGCTACTCAGGAGGCTGAGGCAGGAGAATCGCTTGAACCTGGGAGGTGGAGGTTGCAGTGAGCTGATATCGTGCCACTGCACTACAGCCTGGGTGACAGAGTGAGACGTCGTCTCAAAAAAATAAATAAAAAAAATAAGAGGGCTCCAGGATTTCTAGTGCATGGAACAGGAAAAAAGAGATGCTGGTAAAACAAATGGAAAAGTATGTAAAGTAAGACAAATGGTGGGATGTCCTGGTATATATATCTATCTTCAATTTCAAATAACCACATCTCCCCTTTTTGGTTCCATTCCTAGTACAGTGATATTTTACTTCAAGAAAAATCTCCAATACAAACATCTGAGACATAAAGTTGGGGATCATTCACAAGGCAAAAAGGAGTCTCCTCTTTGCTGTAAAATTAACTAAGATATGATTTAACCACCCCTCAAACTATCCCTGTATCATACATACATACATATACATACAATGTTTATACCCAGCTTTTCAGGATCACATTTATAAGGTGAAGCAAAGTAGTTTTAAAAAGTATTCAGGACAGGCCAGGTGGCTCACGCCTATAATCCCAGCACTTTGGGAGGCCGAGACAGGTGGATCACCTGAGGTCAGGAGTTTGAGACCAGCCTGGCCAACATGGTGAAACCCTGTCTCTATTAAAAATATGAAAATTAGCCAGGCATGGTGGCGTACGCCTGTAATTCCAACTACTCAGGAGGCTGAGGCAGAATCACTGGAACCTGGGAGGCAGAGATTGCAGTGAGCAGAGATTGCACCACTGAACTCTGAATGCCACTGGGCAACAGAGCAAGACACCGTCTCAAAAAAAAGAAAAAGACACATGCACACGTATGTTTATTGCAGCACTATTTACAATAGCAAAGACATGGAACCAACACAAATACCCATCAATGATAGACTGGATAAAGAAAATATGGTACATATACACCATGGAATACTATGCAGTCATAAAAAGGAATGAGATCATGTCCTTTGCAGGGGCATGGATGAAGCTGGAAGTCATCATCCTCAGCAAACTAACACAAGAACATAATACCAAACACCACATGTTCTCACTCATAAGTGGGAGCTGAACATTGAGAACACATGGACACAGAGAGGGGAATAACACACACCAGGGCTCTTGGGGGGTGGGAGGTGGGGGGTGAGGGGAGGGAACTTAGAGGACAGGTCAATAGGTGCAGCAAACCACCATGGCACACATACACCTATGTAACAAACCTGCACGTTCTGCACATGTATCCAGTTTTGTTTTTTTTGTTTTTTAGAATAAAGAAAAACATTTTGGCTGGGTGCGGTGGCTCATGCCTGTAATCCCAGCACTTTGGGAGGCCGAGACGGGCGGATCCCGAGGTCAGGAGATTGAGACCATCCTGGCTAACACAGTGAAACCCCATCTTTACTAAAACTACATTTAAAAACAATGAGCCGGGCGCGGTGGCGCGCGCCTATAGTCCCAGCTACATGGGAGGCTGAGGCAGGAGAATGGTGTGAACCTGGGAAGCAGAGCTTGCAGTGAGTGGAGATCGCGCCACTGCACTCCAGCCTGGGTGACAGAGCAAGACTCCATCTCAAAAAAAAAAAGAAAAAAAATTTTATAAAGGCAATGTATCAAGTTGGGTGTGATAGCACATGCCTATAATCCTGACACTTGGGAGGCCAAGATGGAAGGACTGCTTGAGGCGAGGGGTTCAAGACCAGCCTGGGCAACATAGCAAGAAGACTCTGTCTCTACAAAAAAATTAAAAATTAAAAATTAAAATATTTAAAAAGGCAATGTATTGGCCGGGCGCGGTGGCTCAAGCCTATAATCCCAGCACTTTGGGAGGCCGAGACGGGTGGATCACGAGGTCAGGAGATCGAGACCATCCTGGCTAACACGGTGAAACCCCGTCTCTACTAAAATACAAAAAACTAGCCGGGCAAGGTGGCGGGCGCCTGTAGTCCCAGCTACTCCGGAGGCTGAGGCAGGAGAATGGCGTGAACCCGGGAGGCGGAGCTTGCAGTGAGCTGAGATCCGGCCACTGCACTCCAGTCCAGGCAACAGAGCCAGACTCCGCCTCAAAAAAAAAAAAAAAAAAAAAAGGCAACGTATTGATGAAGAATGGCTAAACTATGATGCATACATAAAACGGAATATTATTCGGCCTTAAACTGGAAAAAAATCCTATCACATGCTACAACATGGATGAACCCTAACACACTATGCTAAGTAAAATAAGCCCATCACACACACAAAAATACTGTATGACTCTATTTATATGAGGTAGTGAAGTATTCAAATTCATAGAAACAGAAAGTAGAATGGTGGTACCAGAGAGAAAGGAGGGGTAGGGCAAGTAGAGTTGTTGTTTAATGGGTACAGAGTTTCAGTTTTGCAAGATGAAGAAGTTCTGGAGATCTGTTGCACAAAATGTGAATATACCTAAGACTACTAAAACGTAAAGACTTAAAAATGGTTAAAATGGCAAATTTTATGTTTGTTTTTTACAATTTCTCATACACTTAAAAATGGTTAAGATGGTAAACTTTATGTGTGTTTTTATCACAACTGCTTTTTTTTTTTTTTTTTTGAGATGGAGTCTTGCTCTGTCTCAAAGAGCTGGAGTGCAGTGGCGCGATCTCAGCTCCCTGCCACTGCAACCTTCACCTCCTGGGTTCAAGTGATTCTCCTGTCTCAGCCTCCCAAGTAGCTGGGATTATAGGTGTGTGCCACCTCACCCAACTAATTTTTTTTGTATTTTTAGTAGCAACTGGGTTTTGTCATGTTGGGCAGGCTGGTCTCGAACTCCTGACAAGGTGATCCACCCGCCTCAGCCTCCCAAAGTGCTAGGATTACAGGCATAAGCCATCGCGCCCAGCTCACAATTACTCTTTTTAAAAAGGTAATGTTCATATGGTGAAAAAAAAAAAATTCAGCAACAGAGAAGGATATTAAAAAACGAAAAGGCCAGGCATGGTGGCTCATGCCTATAATCCGAGCACTTTGGGAGGACAAGGCAGGTGGATTGCTTGAGTTCACGTGTTCTAGACCAGCCTGGGCAACATGGCGAAACCCCATATCTATTGAAAAAAAAAAAAAGAAAGAAGGAAAAAGAAAACTTTCAGGAACAGTATGGGTATATAACACGTATACAGAGTTTCTCCTCTTTTTACATACAAATGCTAACACTAGTACACTAGCCATAAAAACTATTCTGCACATTAGTTTTCTCTTAATGACAGATCTTGGAGATCGTTCCATATCAGTGTTTGTGTATATCTGTGCAATTTTTCTTTTTCCTGCAACCAACCATCCATCCTTTTTTTTTTTTTGAGACAGGATCTTGCTCTGTTGCCCGGGCTGGAGTGCAATGGGATGATCTCAGCTCACTGCAACCTCCGCCTCCCAGGTTCCAGCAACTCTCTTGCTTCAGCCTCCCAAGTAGCTGGGATTACAGGCATGCACCACCACGTCCAGCTAATTACTGTATTTTTAGTAGAGATGGGGTTTCACCATGTTGGCCAGGCTGGTCTTGAACTCCTGACCTCAAGTGATTCACCAGCCTCGGCCTCCCAAAATGTTGGGATTATAGGCATGAGCCACCACACCCAGCCAGTAAAAGGTTTTTTTTTTGTTTTGTTTTGTTTTTTAGAGGGAGTCCCACTCTGTGACCAGGCTGAAGTGCAGTGGCACAATCTCGGCTCACTGCAACCTCTGCCTCAAGTTCAAGCAATTCTCCTGCCTCAGCCTCCCGAGTAGCTGGGACTACAGGTGAATGCCACCACACCCAGCTAATTTTTTGTATTTTTAGTAGAGACAGGGTTTCACCATGTTGGCCAGGATGGTCTTGACCTCTTGACCTCGTGATCTGCCCGCCTCAGCCTCCAAAAGTGCTGGGATTACAGGCGTGAGCCACCATGGCCGGCCAGTAAAATGTATTTTTAAAGCAAAACATATTAAGGACTTTGCAGATCAATTTTGCACAGCTTTTCCCTCAACAAATATGTTCAGGCCAGGCATGGTGGCTCATGCCTGTAATCCCAGCACTTTGAGAGACCGAGGCAAGAGGACTGCTTGAGCCCAGTTCAAGACCAACGTGGGCAACATAGATCCCACCTCTGCAAAAAAAGAAGTTAGCCAGGCATGGTGGCTCAAGCCTGTAGTCCTAGCAACATGGGAGGGTGAGGTGGGAGGATCGCTGCCGCTTGGGAGGTTGAGGCTGCAGTGAGTGGAGACTGCACCACTGCACTCCAGCCTGGGTGACAGTGCTAGCTAGACCCCGACTCCAAAAAAAAAAAAGTTCAGATTTCACTCTTTATATATCCTCCAGGAAAACTGAGTTAATGATTGATATTTTCTTTGGTTTGACTTGAGTAACATTCTCACCTCAGCTCATTTCTTTTCTTTTTTTTTTTTTTCCTTCTTTTGAGACGGGGTCTCGCTCTGTCGTCCAGCCTGGAGTACAGTGGTACCACCTCTGCTGTCCTGGCATCCCAAAGTGCTGGGATTACAGGCGTCAGCCAACGCACCTGGCCAAGCTTATTTCTACTAGGCTGTATGTGTTGGCTTTATCAGTACCACAAGGAATCATGGATACGATCAAGGAAATACATGAAAGACACATCATCCTCTCAATGCTATGGTCACCCTTTACACTCTGCTGTCTTTATCAATGGCTTGTCAAAAGTATTCATTTTATTGTGTTTAGCTCTGAGGAAACTGAGTCTCACTCTGTCACCCACGCTGCAGTTAACCTTCACCTCTTGGGTTCAAGCAACCTTTACCTCCCAGGTTCAAGCAATTCTCCTGCCTCAGCCTCCCAAGTAGCTGGGACTACAGGCACGTGGCACTGCACCCAGCTAATTTTTGTATTTTTTGTAGAGAGAGTGTTTTGCCATGTGGGCCAGGCTGGTCTGGAACTCTTGGCCTCAAGTGATCGCCTGTGTCAGCCTACCAAAGTGCTACAATTACAGGTGTAAGCCACTGTGCCCGGACTCTGCAGAAATTTTTTTTTGAGACAAAGTCTTGCTCTTGTCTCCCAGGCTGGAGTGCAGTGGCATGATCTTGGCTCATTGCAACCTCCACCTCCCAGGTTCAAATGATTCTCCTGCCTCAGCCTCCTGAGTAGCTGGGATTACAGGCACCTGCCACCATGCCCGGCTAATTTTTGTATTTGTAGTAGAGACGGGGTTTCACCATGTTGGCCAGGCTGGTCTTGAACTCCTGACCCCAGGTGATCTGCCCGCCTCGGCCTCCCAAAATGCTGGGATTACAGGCATGAGCCACCACACCTGACCAGAAATTTTTTTTTAAGTTTTATTACCCAACTAATTTTTTTTTAAAGCACCTCTTCACTTCAGTATCTCTCAGTCTGCTGACTGGTTTTCTCTTTTTTTTATGGTAAATTGAATTTTTTTTTTTTAATTATACTTTAAGTTCTGGGATACATGTGCAGAACATGCAGGTTTGTTGCCTAGGTATGCACACTGGTTTTCTTAGAGGGAGCATAGTGAGGTAGAAATGAGGGCTCTTTAGATACACTGGGGTTCAAATATCAGTTCTGCCATTTCCAAGTGAATTAATCTCTTAAGAGTAGCCATCCCCAACCTTTTTGGCATCAGGAACCCGTTTCATGAAAGACAATTTTTCCATGGACAAAGGGGAGGGAATGGTCTTAGGATGATTCAAGTACATTACATTTATTGTGCTCTCTATTATTATTATGTTGTAATATATAACAAAATAATTATACAACTCACCATAATGTACAACCAGTGGGGGCCCTGAGCTTGTTTTCTTGCAATTAGATGAGATGGGAGACAGTGACAGATCATCAGGCATTAGATTCTCATAAGGAGCAAGCAACCTAGATCCCTCACTTCCTCAGGTCACAATAGAGTTCCCACTCCTAAGAGAATCTAACACTGCCACTGATCTGACAGGAGGCAGAGCTCCGGCAGCAATGCGAGTGATGATTGTAAAAATATAGACGAAGCTTTGCTCACTTGCCCACCACTTACCTCCTGCTGTGCAACCTGTTCCTAATGAGCCACAGACTAGGGTTGGGGACCCCTTTCTTAGAGCCTCTGGTTGTCACCTGTAAAAGAGAGGCGCTACCATCTATCTCTTACACAGGTGAAATCACAACATACGGTTGAAAAGCCTATTAGAATGCTAGGTGTGCTGGCTCATGACTGTAATCCTAGCACTTTGGGAGGCCAAAGCAGGTGGATCACCTGAGCTCAGGAAATCGAGACCAGCCTGGCCAACATGGTAAAACCCATGTTCACTAAAAATACAAAAATTAGCCGGGTGTGGTGGCACACATCTGTAATTCCAGCTACTTGGGAGGCTGAGGCATGAGAACTGCTTGAACTCAGGAGGCGAAGGTTGCAGTAAGCCAAGATCACACCACCGTGCTCCAGCCTGGGCAACAGAGTGAGACTATAAAAAAAAAAAAAAAAAAAAGCCTATTAAAGAGGAAACAGTGCTGTCTCTGTTGAACCAGCACTGTCTCAGAAGTCAAAGAAATGCTTAAAGAAGTAGTAAAGGACAAGAAGGAATCTGCCAAGTTGACATGAGAAAGGGTGTTTCTGGAAGAGGCAACAATACATACAAAGGGCAAGAGTTGGGCAGAGCCGCCAGGCACATTGGCTCACACCTGTAATCCCAGCACTTTGGGAGGCCAAGGCAGGTGGATCACCTGAGGTCAAGAGTTTGAGACCAGTCTGACCACCATTGTGAAACCCCGTCTCTAGTAAAAAAAAATACAAAATTAACCAGGTGTGGTGGCACACACCTGTAATCCCAGCTACTTGGGAGGCTGAGGCAAGAAAATTGCTTGAACCTGTGAGGCGGAGGTTGCAGTGAGCCGAGATCGCTTCACTGCACTCCAGCCTGGGCAACAACAGCTAAACTCTGTCTCAATTTAAAAAAGAGTTGTGCAGAGCCACAATCCAACAACACAGATACTAAGAAGAAGATAAAAATGTGGATTAGTCAACAAGTAGTTATTGAGTGCCTCTACATACTAGGCACTGAAGATACACGACCAGGAACAAGCTCCCTGCCCTCACAGAGCTTCAAACCCACCAAGAGAGAAAGACAAACAGTTAAGTGGTCTTATGTAAACAAATGAAGTGCTAACAGTTTATATATAGCGCCAAAAAAACCCTTCAAGAGGAGATAATGCTTACTTGACAATTAAAGGCAAGGGACAGGCTGGGTGCGGTGGCGCACGCCTGTAATCCCAACACTTTGGGAGGCCAAGGCGGGTGAATCACTTGAGGTCAGGAGTTCAAGACCAGCCTGGCCAACATGGAGAAACCCCGTCTCTATTAAAAATACAAAAATTAGCCAGGCATGGTGGTGCATGCCTATAGTCCCAGCTACTCGAGAAGCTGAGACAGGAGAATCGCTTGAACTCGGGAGGCGGAGGTTGTAGTGAGCTGAGATAATGCCACTACACTCCAGCCTGGGTGACAGAGTGAGATTCCGTCTCAAAAAAAAGCAAGGGATAGTTAATTGAGGCAAAATGCACAGTAAAGACTGTTCCAGGCAGAGGCTATACAGCATTGCAAAGGCTCTCAGGCCAGAAACCGCTGGAGAAGGGGTCAACGAACTGTGAGCAGATGAGGGTGCCAAGAGTAGGGAAGGAGGGGCCTGGGATGAGACTTGAGAAACATGCAGGGACCAGATACTACAGGATCCAAGTAAAGAACTCAAATCTCTTCCATGCCCCTTCAAGGGTAGAGAAGTGGCAGAGTCCTGTAAGTCAAAATATCTCTAAATATGGTCTGGAGGAGCAATCCACCCAGAAACTTTGGGGAGGCGGGTGGAATCACCTGAGGTCAGGAGTTGCAAGACCAGCCTGTCCAACAGTGACAAAACCGTTCCGTTCTACTAAAAATACAAAAAAAAAAAAAAAAAAAAATTTACTGGGTGTGGTGGTGGATGCCCTGCATGTCCCAGCTAGCTCCGGAGGCTGGAGGGCAGAAGAATCTCCTTGAACCCAGGAGGTAGAGGCCGGCAGTGAGCCAAGATCACTCTATTGCAACTGCAAGCCTGGGTGACAAGAGCGAAAACTCCGTCTCCAAAAAGAAAAAAAAAAAAAAAAAAAAAAAAGGAGAAAATAGATATCTTTGGCTAGGTGCAGTGGCTCATACCTATAATCCCAGCACTTTGGGAGGCTGAGGCAGGTGGACTGCCTGAGCTCAGGAGTTTGAGACCAGCCTGGCCAACATAGTGAAACCCCGTCTGTACTGAAAATACAAAAAATTAGCTGGGCATGGTGGCAGGTGCCTGTAATCCCAGCTACTCAGGAGGTTGAGGCAGGAGAATTGCTTGAACCCGGGAGGCAGAAGTTGCAGTGAGCCAAGATCGCGCCATTGCACTCCAGCCTGGGCAACAAGAGCGAAACTCCATCTCAAAAAAATATATATATATACGATCTGGAGATGATGACTAGTATCAGAATCACCTGGGAGGCTGATCAAGCTGCAGATTCCTGGTCACCACCCCAAACTTACTGAATTAGAGTATCTAGCAGTTAACACCAGGAACCTGCATTTTAAACAAATATCCAGCGCCCCCTCCCTCACCCTCATGGGTAATTCTGATACACTAAAGCTTCAAAACCATAACTCTAGGAACAAGGATAATGAAGAAAGGCCCTTACTTGAAGCTGGCTGTCAATGTCATAATTAGAGTACTTGTAAAGCCAGAGTCAAGCTGGGCATTAAGTAAGACAGAGCAGTCTGAGCTAGGTGTGAAGGCGCACACCTATATCCCAGCTACTTGGGTGGCTGAGGCAGAAGGATCATTCGAGCTCAAGTTCAATGCTGTAGTGTGCTATGATCATGCCGGTGAACGGCCCTACACTCTAGCTTGGGCAACATAGTGAGACCTTGTCTCTAGAAAGAGAATCTGAATGAATTATGGAATTTGGAGGTCCTAAAGCAGAAAATAGAAGGCAGGACACTACAGCCATGGGACTTAAGAGAACAGAAGGAGCAAGTAAAGACAGTGAGTAGTCTCACGGAAATCACTAACAACAGTCATGATCTCCAGCTCTCTTAGGTTGGTTTTCCCAGCACGGCCCTAGGAAGGGAATGCAGGTGCCTCACCTCACAGAGACTAGATGACCAGGCCATAGACTGCCCAGTCTGTGCACATAACCACTCCATCCAACCTTCAAAAGAGAACACACCCTTCCTCAGTAAGTACTCTATCTTCATGAATCCCCATCAGCCTGCAAAAGAGCTCTGAGCTACATACAAAAACATTCAAAACACCTCTAAGGGCCAGGGACTAGCGCTACCCCTCAAGACTCTCTACTTGGCACATCAGTACCCCCAGCCCTGTCAAAATTTAAGAGCCAGGTCAAAAACCTTGATGCCCACTCCTACATACCTTCAGATCCCACCATTCATGCACATCCAGCCAGTCTTCTACTACTTTTTGCTATGCCTCACGGACAGAGTCCCATACTATATTCTACAGAATACTTGCTCCCCAAAATTCAGAGAGAAATTCCACAGATTCATGTTAAACAGAGTCCTGAACTCCTAAGGCTGCTGAGGCCAGCTCCTATGCCTGGTTCAGTGGGAGGAGGTAGCCTGAAGACAGCTCACTCCCTTCAACCTATCTGAAGGAAGCTCCAGCACTACTGCAGGCTTCTGTACACGTAACTTGTTTCAAAGATAAGGGAGTTGAACCTGATATATTTAAAAGTATGGATGATAGGCTCTTGGCAGCAGAAATTGAGATGGGGGAAAAGTTAAGGTAGGATTTCTGGGGATTTCATTTTAAAGTAAAGAGCCCGGCCGGGCGCGGTGGCTCAAGCCTGTAATCCCAGCACTTGGGGAGGCCGAGACGGGCGGATCACGAGGTCAGGAGATCGAGACCATCCTGGCTAACACAGTGAAACCCCATCTCTACTAAAAAAATACAAAAAACTAGCCAGGCAAGGTGGCGGGCGCCTGTAGTCCCAGCTACTCGGGAGGCTGAGGCAGGAGAACGGCGTAAAACCCGGGAGGCGGAGCTTGCAGTGAGCTGAGATCCGGCCACTGCACTCCAGCCCGGGCAACAGAGCGAGACTCCGTCTCAAAAAAAAAAAAAAAGTAAAGAGCCCATAAAATACAAAAAAAGTAATATACACTCTCACTCAAATCCTTGTATGTCAACTAACTGATCCTTTCTATAATCCAAAAGCTGGTTCCAAACTAAAGAGGTAAGAATGCTAAAAGATGATTTAAGTAATCCCCAAGATTATTTATGACCCTAATCCTGAACTGCTTGCCCTATTCCTTCTTACACTCTACTCACTATCCAAGTGCTCCAGGTTTATGACTTAATGATTCAGCTTCCTGCTTCAGCCTTGTCTCATCCTTCAGGCCTTTTGCTTCCTTCCTTGCTTAGAATTCTACTCCACTGTCAGTTAATCTGCCCTCAGCTACCTGAAGTTAATAATATGCCTACCCAGATTCTCAACCTTTATCCTCAGGACACATGCTGCCTTCATGAGCAAGTCTTTTGTGTCAGGCTTACCCTGGTTTCATGGATATGACCCAATCATTTTAGATGGTTCATCCAGCCAAGTAAGGGGATCAAAAAAGATGGACGAAATAGGAAGAATGACAATGAACCAAGGGCCAGTGTTTAAAACTCACCCTGACATCCTAAAGTACACCTTCCTAGACTTCAGGTGCTGCCCCTGATACTCTATCCCCCTCCCACAAAGGTCGTAGTAGCCACTGCTGATAAGCTTTGACTAGGAATTCATGGTGAGCACAACATAAGCTTATAGTCTAGGGAAGGACACAGACAACAAAAGAATTACAATACATATGATAATTAATGGCAAAGTATGCAGAGTTGCATGATCGAGGCTAATCAGGTGAAGTTATACCTAAGCTGTAACTTGGATGATGAACAGGAGCTATCCAGGCAGTGGCAGAGCACTCTAGGCAGTGCCTAGAATGGTGTGTTCTAGGTACAGTGAAGAGCACATGCAAAGGCCCTGCAGCAAGAAAGCACATCTAAAGACATGTCATGAGCTGGAGGATGGGAAGGTCAAGATAGGGGACTGATACAGATGATGCTGGAGAGGCCAAAAGGGCCTAATAGGACAAAGGAAGTTGTTTTACTATTCACTTCACAAGTATTTATTGTCAATAATGTGTCAGACATTGTCCTAGATGCTAGGAACACAACAATGAATTAAACAAACAATACCAACCAGGCACAGCGGCTCACACCTGTAATCGCAGCACTCTGAGAGGCCAAGGTGGGCGGATCATTTGAGGTCAGGAGCTCAAGACCAGCCTGGTCAACACGGTGAAATCTTGTTCCTACTAAAAATACAAAAATTAGCCAGGCATGGTGGCACACGCCTGTAATCCCAGCTACTGAGGAAGCTGAGGCACGAGAATTGCTCGAACCCGGGAGACAGAGGTTGCAGTAAGCCAAAATAGAACCACTGCACTCCAGCCTGAGCAAGAGAGCGAGACTCCAACTAAAAAAAAAAAAAAAAAGGCCCAGGGCGGTGGCTCACGCCTGTAATCCCAGCACTTTGGGAGGCCGAGGCAGGCAGATCACGAGGTCAGGAGATCGAGACCATCCTGGCTAACACGGTGAAACCCCATCTCTACTAAAAATACAAAAAATTAGCCGGGCATGGTGGCGGGCACCTGTAGTCCCAGCTGCTCGGGAGGCTGAGGTAGGAAAATGGCATGAACCTGGGAGACGGAGCTTGCAGTGAGCCGAGATCGCACCACTGCACTCCAGCCTGGGCAACGGGGCAAGACTCCGTCTCAAGAAAAAAAAAAAAAAACAGACAATATCCCTGTTCTCTTCTAATTAGAGAAGACTATAAACAAATATGTAAATAAACCAGAAAATTATCAGATATTGATAAGTGCGATCACAGTATTAAAATAAGGTGATACAATAAAAGCATATGGGTAGACACTTTAGAATCATTAGATAGTCAGGGGAAGACCTGTCTGAAGAGATGGCATTTAAAAGCAGGGGCAGGGTGCAGTGGCACAGAGACGAGCTGTGAGACCTCGTTTCTACAAAAAAATTTTTTAAAAACTAGCCAGGCATGGTGGCACATGCCTTTAGTCCCAGCTACTGCTCAGGCTGAGGCAGGAAGATCCCTTCTGCACTAGGAAGATCCCACTGCACTACAGCCTGGGTTACAGAATGAGGATTTTGACTAAAAAAAAACAAAACAAAACAAAAACACAAAAAGAACAGAAAAGAAAGGAAGGAAAGAAAAGAAAAATCAGGTATCTCAATAAAAGGATGTCATTAAAAGCTCAATAGAGGCTGGGTGCAGTGGCTCACGCCTGTAATCTTAGAATTTTAGGAGGCTAAGGTGGGTGGATCACTTGAGGCCAGGAGTTCAAGACCAGCCTAACCAACATGGTGAAACCCCATCTCTACTAAAAATACAAAAATTAGCTGGGCATGGTGGCGCACACCTGTAATCCCAGCACTTTGGGAGGCCAAGGCAGGACAACCGCTTGAAACCAGGAGGCAGAGGTTACAGTAGGCCAAAATCACACTACTGCACTCAAGCCCAGGAGACAGAGACTCTGTCTCCAAAACACAAAGTAGTTAAATGGAAATATCACTAATATCTTACTTTTTTTTTTTTTTTTTTTTTTTAGGACAGAGTTTTGCTCTTGTTGCCCAGGCTGGAGTGCAATGGTGCAAACTCAGCTCACTGCAACCTCCACCTCCCAGGTTCAAGTGATTCTCCTACCTCAGCCTCCTGAGTGGCTGGGATTACAGGCCCCCACCACCACACCCAGCTAATTTTTGTATTTTTAGTAGAGATGGGGTTTCACCATGTTGGCCAGACGGTCTTGAACTCCTGACCTCAGGTGATCCACCTGCCTTGGCCTCCCAAAGCACCAGGATTACAGGCGTGAGCCACCGCGTCCGGCCTCACTGACATCTTTTTAAGCAGGGGAATTATCATTTAAGCAATCATTCTTACATTTTTATTTTTTTTGAGACAAGGTCTCGCTCTGTCACCAAGGTTGGAGTGCAGTGGCATCACTACAACTCATTGCAGCTTCAACCTCCCAAGCTCAGCCTCCCAAGTATCTGGGACCACAGGTGTGCACCAGTACCACACGTGGCTAATTTGTTATTTTTTGTAGAGACAGGGTCTCACTATGTTGCCTTGAACTCCTGGGCTCAAGTGATCCTCCCATCTTGGCCTCTCAAATTGCTAGGATTACAGGCATAAGCCACCATGCCTGGCCCATTCTTCCATTTTATAAAGACCACTCTGGCTGTAGTGTGGAGAATGGAATGGAGGTAGGGGCGAATAAAATTAAGACTGGAGGCAGTGATAGATAACGGATTATATAAACTAAGATAATGATGATAATAACAACTAACATTCATATAGCAATTAGTAGGTGCCAATCTATTATTCTAAGTATTTTACATATATTAATTCACTTAATCCTCACAAGTACTCTTTTATAAATTTAAAAACTAAGGTACAGGGTAGTAGCAATGGAGAGAAAAAGTGATTACATTCAAGAAATATTGAGGAGGTAGGGAGGACAAGTCCTAGTGACTGGTTGTCAGATGTGGGAAGGGAAGGAAGGAATGATTAATCATTGCTATGTCTGGGGCTTTAGCTACTGCATGCTGTCTATAATGTATATGATTGGGCACTGGAGAAGGAGCAAGTGAGAAAAAGCAGGGGGCTACAAGACATCCCAGTGGAGTTGTAAGCAGTTGGATAATCTGGTCTAGAGATCTGGGCTGGAGATTTGGGAACCATCCACATGTAGATGGTAACTGAAGCCGCCAAAGAGGTTGAGATCACCCAAAAACTGGAAATACCTTAATGTCTTAATAGAAAAACAGCCAACTAAAATACAGCATATCCATTCTATGAAATACTATCCAGCACCAAAAAGAATGAGATATGCCTTTTTTTATTAACATGGAATACTGTCAAAGTATGTTATTAAATCAAAGAATACCAGAACAATACATAAAATGTTATATCACTTGTATAGAGAATTAAATAAAATACAAAATAATACTTTAAATTTTTTCTGGGTTCATACATATGTAAGTAAACACACAAGAAAAAGTATGGCAGGTACATTCCAAACCACCAACACGTTACCTCTAGTGAATACACAAATAACTGAAATAGGGAGATAGGAATAGTCAAAATATGCTCTATGTTTTGATATTTTAAAAATATAATTTATTATATTCTCTGTAAATTAAATAATTTTTCAAAAGAATGCACAGAAGAAGGAGCTTACAAAGGAAATCTTTTGCTTCAGATACTAAATTCTCTCTGTCCTTCCCATCCTCCACTGGCCTTGAAGTTCACGTATTCTGGCTTCTCATCCGCCTACCTCTGAAATGTTAACACCAAGCCCCCTAATTCCATATTCTATCCCAAATCCTTGGCTCCAGGCAAGGCCTGGCCACCAATCCCTGAGCCTGGGCTATAGCCCTAGGAGGGGAGATCAGACATCAAAGTCTCAACAAACACAGGGGAAATGGGTATAGATGCCAGCTTCAAGGACAGTGATCAAGTGGCCTTGCTGGCCAGCAAAAATTTCAAACAGAAAAAGGTATTTGAAAGTATCTGGCCATTTGGAAGCAGCTCTGGAGTGCTGAGGAATGGGGCTGAGCAACAGTCAGGCAAAGTCAGGGGTGAAGTAGTAAGGGGTGGGTTGAAGAAAGAGCTAGTTTCACTTGTGAAGATTCCAAGTGAAGTGCTGCAATCTTATGGAAATCAGGTTTACAGAAAAAGGAGGAGGCAAGCTGCATTCTGTGAGTCTGGTTGGAGAACGGGGGTTTCTAGGGGTATCTAGAGGAGTCAATTCCAAAGCAGCAATTCCAAAAGGCACATTATGTAAAGGTTTAGTAGCTAGAGCAGCAGAACGAAGCTACAGATGTAAATAGAAAGGAGGTAAGGAAGATCTACAAATGAGGCAAGATGAAGGCAAATTAAAGCCTTTCCTTCGGCCAGGCACAGTGGCTCATGCCTGTAATCCCAACACTCTGGGAGGCCGAGGCGGGTGGATCACCTGAATGAGGTCGGGAGTTCGAGACCAACCTGACCAAAATGGAGAAAACCCGTCTCTACTAAAAAAAAACACAAAATTACCCAAGTCATGGTGGCGCATGCCTGTAATCCCAGCTACTCGGGAGGCTGAGGCAGGAGAATCGCTTGAACCCAGGAGGTGGAGGTTGCAGTGAGTAGAGATTGTGCCATTGTACTCCAGCCTGAGCAACAAGAGCAAAACTCTGTCTCCAAAAAAAAAAAAAAAAAAAAAAAAAAAAAAAGCCTTTCCTTCATCAGTAGACCAAAGGCAGAGATGATCATGGGCAGCTTTCTGGTGACTGCACCCTTAAGTTTCAACTTTCTGTAGATGAAAGACAATGTATTTGGTCATGTTTTCCTGGTTACCCAAAAAATGACACAGCCCAGACCTTACCCAACAGCTGATTCACCATCAATTAATCTATATCACAGCCTGCTGGTCCTGACACCTCACACAGTCACATACTAGACAGCTCTGGGGAAAAAAAACAACCCAAGGTGAGCTGTCAAAGTCCTCTTCATACCTGACCTCGCCCTCTGGAGTAGGTTTCATTTCAAAACTGAAAGGGACTAAAGGGCTGGGGAAATCCAAAGATCAACAGAGCCAGGAACAGGTGGTTCCCAGCAGAAGCGTCCCAGGTTGGAACTCAAAACAGAAACCAGACCACTGATAAGACATGGTTTATGATGTCTGTCTCCAAGCCTTCAGATGCCATTTATGTTTTCTGATATTTACAATAGGGCATGACCACATTTATCCAACTCCTGACTACTAAAAATCTAATTCTCCAAGTGCTCAAGCAATTTCCTGGTTTTATTACATTTTAGAGCTTTGGGGTAGCTCCAGTAACTGGGACACAGGGAACGTGCGAATTATTTAGCCCTTCAAATGGGCCACACATAATGAATTTTATCCCTTCCTCCTCCTTCATCTCCCCACAAAGCCTTGAAAATTCCTGTCTCACTAAAAAGTTTCCAAGTTGTTCATAATGGCCCTCTCAGTGGAGCAATATTCAATACACAAAAGTCTAGTTCATCAAAGGAGTCAGGTTATTTGCTTGAGGTTCATCTGTAACTAGCTATATGACCTTGGACAAGTCACTTCACCTTTCTGAGCTCAATTTCAATTTTCTCATCTATAAAGTAAAGAGGCTGGAAATAAAAGAAAGGGAAGCAATAAAACAACCTTGAACTGAAAAAAGACTTTAAGTTCTTAAGTCTAAAAGGCTCATCGAGTGCCAACAAGGGTTATTTTTAAAAGGCATACACCTCAGCCTGGCCAACATGGCAAAACCTCATCTCTATTAAAAATACAAAAATTAGCCAGGCGTGGTGGCACGCATCTGTAATCCCAGCTACTCAGGAGGCTGAGGCAGAAGAACCGCTTGAACCCAGGAGGCAGAGGTTGCAAAGAGCTGGGATCGTGCCATTGCACTCCAGACTGGGCGACATGAACAAGACTCCATCTCAAAAAAAAAAAGACATACAGGAAGCATACCACAGGAAACTCTAAGCATAAATAAAAATTCACAAACTTCCAGAACAAGAGAACAGATTATTACTTACAAGGAAAAAAAATCCCACTAGACTTCTCATCTGTATCACCAGAAACTCAAAACACTGGAAAGCTACTTAGACTCTGTCAAGACTAGGACCAGTATTCCAAGAATTCTAAACCTAACCGCAATATCATTCATACACAAAGGTTAAAAAGAAATTGGACATTAAAAGACTTTGAAAGTACCACCCATGCCCCACTTCTAAGAAAATCACTCAAAGAAATGTCCTACTTGACTGGGAGCGGTGGCTCACGCCTATAATCCCACCACTTTGGGAGGCCAAGGTGGACGATCACGAAGTCAGTAGCTCGAGACCAGCCTAACATGGCGAAATCCTGTCTCTACTAAAAAAATAAAACACAAAAATTAGCTGGGCACGGTGGCGTACGCCTGTAGGAGGCTGAGGCAGGAGAATCACTTGAACTCGAGAGGCGGAGGTTGCAGTGAGCCGAGATTGTGCCACTGCACACCAGCCTGGGTGACAGAGTGAGACTCCATATCAAAAAAAAAAAAAAGTCCCAGCCAATTAATATTTAACTGTAACAAAGCTAGGAAAGACAAACTATAGAAAAAACATGTTTCCTCTCTCCAGCAAAAACCTTTTAATGAGTTTGGACCAGATAACTTCGAATGGCCTTTCCAAGTGTAAGCAGAAACTGCCCTGTATACCACAGTCCTTGGCAGTCTGGGTTTGTGAGTTGTTCATCACCTAGTGGCCTGATGAAGTAAATGCAGTTTGTCAAGTGCCCGGATAAACTTCCAGCCATTTTGTGAGCTCTGATGGTGTATGCAGCAGGGCAGCAGCCTGACCTCCTAATGATTACAAGAGTAGGAGACTGTAAACCCTCCAAACTCACAGACAATTGTAAACTGAGGTCAACACTTATTCATTCTTCAAGGAGGAAGGAACAGCATACCCACCTTCTAACTAAATAATCCTAAGTGAAGCACAAATTTGTCAGGCTGCATTTACAAAGTAGGGAGAGGTAGAAATTCCTTTTGTGCAGACTGATCTGAATTGAAAGAAAGTTTAGATATTAGGATAAACTGCAAATATGTCTTACACATAGGAAGACTGTCTTCAAAGGTTCACAAGTTGGCATGCGGAAGATGTATTACATTTATTCTGTACAGTTCTGGGGTACTGGTCTAAAATTAGGCCAGGCACAGTGGTTCACGCCTGTAATCCCAGCACTTTGGGAGGCTGAGGTGGGAGGATCACCTGAGGTGAGGAGTTCAGGACCAGCCTGGCCAACATGGTGAAATCCCGTCTCTACTAAAAATACAAAAATTAGCCAGGCGTGGTGGCACACACCTGTAATCCCAACTACTCAGGAGGCCAAGGCAGGAGAATAACTTGAACCCAGGAGGTGGAGGCTGCAGTGAGCCAATATCATGCCACTGCACTCCAGCCTGGGCGACAGAGTGGGACTCCGTCACAAACATAAATAAAAATAAAAATTAATGAGAAGTCTCGATTAGATTTCAATTCAAAATAAGAAATAATTTTCAGCAGGGCGCAGTGGCTCATGTCTGTAATCCCGGAACTTTGGGAGGCCAAGGCAGGAGGACTGATTGAGGTCAGGAGTCCAAGACCAACCCAGGCAACATAGCAAGACCTAGTCTCTAAAGAAATTTTTCTTTTTTTTTTATAAGAAAGAGTCTCGCTCTGTTGCCCAGACTGGAGTGCAGTGGCACAATCTCAGCTCACTGCTACATCTGCCTCCTGGGTTCAAGCAATTCTCGTGTCTCGGCCTCCCAAGTAGGTAGGATTACAGATGTGAACCACCATGCCCAGCGAACTTTCTTATTTTTAGTAGAGACGGGGTTTCGCCACATTGGCCAGTCTGATCTCAGACTCCTGGACTCAAGTGATCCACCCACCTCGGCCTCCCAAAGTGCTAGGATTACAGGCGTGAGCCACTGCACCTAGCCTCTACAGAAAATTTTTAGAATTAGCCTGGTGTGGTGGCACACGGTAGTCCCAGCTACTCAGAAGACTGAGGCAGGAGGATCACTTGAGCCCAGGAGTTCAAGGCTACAGTAAGCTATGATCACACCACTGCACTTTGGCCTGGGTGAAATAGCAAGACCCTCTCTCTTAAAAATAGAAAAAGGCCAGGTGGCCGGGCACAGTGGCTTACGCCAGTAATCCCAGCACTTTGGGAGGCAGAGGCAGGAGGATCACTTGAGGTCAGGAGTTTGAGACCAACCTAGTCAACATGGTGAAACCCTGTCCCTACTGAAAATTAAAAAATTAGCCAGGCATGATGTCAGGTGCCTGTACTCCCAGCTACTGGGGAGGCTGAGGCAGGAGAATCACTTGAACTCGGGAGGCAGAGGTTGCAGTGAGCCAAGATTGTGCCACTGCACTCCATCCTGGGTAACAGAGCGAGATTCTGTCTCAAAAATAAAATAAAAATAAAATAAAAAATAATTTTTGCTGGGCATGGTGGCTCATGCCTATAATCCCAGCACTTTAGGAGGTCAAGGCAGAAGGATCACTTGACCCCAGGAATTTGAGACCAGTCTGAACAATATAGTGAAACCCTATCTCTACAAACAACTAAAAAAAAAAAAAAAAAAAAAAAAAACAACAACAGCTGGGCATGGTGGCATGTGCCTGTATTCCCAGCTACTCGGGAGAAGCTGAGGGGGAGGATCACTTGTGCCAGGGAAGTTGAGGCTTCAGTGAGCTGTAATCCAACACTGCACTCTGGCCTGTGAGACAGAGCAAGACCCTGTCTCAAAAAAGTATTATTATATTTCTACCAATGAGAGCTTTTCAACAATAATGTCCTCAAGAAGTGATGAGCTCCCCTATTAATGGAGGTATTCAAAGAGAATTTGAAAGATCATTTGTCAGTAGAATGATAGAAAGCATTCCTGTAACTGGATGGCAGGCTGGAGACAAGAAGACTGCATTAAATTACTTCAAAGGCTCTTTTCAGCTCCAAGAGTTTTTATTCTAAACTAAAAAAAAAAAAAAAAAAAAAAAAACACTAAATAAATAAAAAGTCCCCCTCTATTAAAGGAACAACCAGGGTAGTACAACTTAGGTAGCTAAAAGTACAGGTTTGATACTACTTTCTCTTGAGTAAATCTGGACAGATTACTTAACTCTACTTGCCTCTAGTTTAGAATAGAAGTACCTATTTCGTAAGATTACTGTGAAGATTAAACAATACGATACTTAATGTTAAGTACTTAAAACAGTGTGTGACACATGAATGTGTTTAAAACTAGCAGCTTAAAAAGGAAAGAAAAAGGAAAGGTGGAAATGGGAGAAAGGCAAGGAATGAAACCTAAATGTGCGGCTTGTTTTCATTATGTGTACCCAAGCCTCAACCAAAGCATTCCTGGCTGTTGCTGGCCAGAGGCTGGGTTCCCTTGGCAACCAGCCTCAAAAAAAGAACCTAGATCTACCTTCTTCAGGGAGACGGTTCATCCCTTGCCCTAGAATCTGGCATCTTCCCTGCACAAGGCAGACTCTCTAAGAACTCACAGCTGGGCGTGGTGACTCACACCTGTAATCCCAGCACTCTGGGAGGCTGAGACAGGCGGATCACGAGGTCAGGAGATCAAGACCATCCTGGCTAACACGGTGAAACCCCGTCTCTACTAAAAATACAAAAAAATTAGCCGGGCGTGGTGGTGGGCACCTGTAGTCCCAGCTACTCAGGAGGCTAAGGCAGAATGGCATGAACCCAGGAGGTGGAGCTTGCAGTGAGCCGAGATCGTGCCACTGCACTCCAGCCTGGGCGACAGAAACTCTGTCTCAAAAAAAAAAAAAAGAACTCACAAATACCACTGCCCCAAACTCAAGGAGCTAAGGCACGTGTTACTCTTACTTCCTATGATCAATTACAGGACATCAGAGTTCAAAGAGACCTCAGAGGCCATCTAGAGCAACCGTTTTGTTTTGCTTTTTTTGTTTTTTTTGGGGACAGAGTCTTGCTCTGTCGCCCAGGCTGGAGTGCAATGGCACAATCTTGACTCACTGCAACCCCCACCTCCTGGTTTCACGTGATTCTCCTGCCTCAGCATCCTGAGTAGCTGGGACTACAGGCGCACGCCACCACACCCGGCCTTTTTTTTGTATTTTTAGTAGAGACAGGGTTTCACCATATTGGCCAGGCTGGTCTGAAACTCCTGACTTTGTGATCCACCCACCTCAGCCTCCCAAAGTACTGGGATTACAGGCATGAGCTACCGCGCCTGGTCGCAACCCCTTTGTTTAATAAATTAGCACCATAAAACTAAAAAAAGTGAAATCCTAAATATGGCAAGTTGGTGGCAGGGGCAAGACAAAATCATAGTCCTCGTTATTCCTAGTCCAGTGGTAAAATCTTCCCATTTTTCATATGAGAAAAACAGAACTGGGCCTACTACTCTTAAACCACACAGTCCGTACTACCTACTTAACAGAGGTAAGAAAAGACTACAAGCAGTAGAGTGCAGAGGTTAGAGCATGAACTCGGGGCTGGACGCAGTGCCTCTCGCCTGTAATCCTAGCACTTTGGAAGGCGGAGGGGGGCGGATCACGAGGTCGAGAGATCGAGCATCCTGGCCAACATGGTGAAGCCCCATCTCTACTAAAAAATACAAAAATTTAGCTGGGCATGCTGGCACGTGCCTGTAGTCCCAGCTACATAGGAGACTGAGGCAGAAAAATCGCTTGAACCCAGGAGACGGAGGTAGTTGCAGTGAGTCAAGATTGCACCACTGCACTCCAGCCTGGCCACAGAGCAAGACTCCATCTTAACAAAAAAACGCCAGCATGAACTCAGGGAGGACTGCCTTATTTAAATCCCTGCTCTACTACTTATTAACTGCACAACTTGAAGCAAGTTTTCTAACCTCTCTTCAACTCTATAAAACAGGGATAAGGCCGGGCGCGGTGGCTCACGCCTGTAATCCCAGCTCTCAGGGAGGCAGAGGCGGGAGGATAGCTTGAGCCCAGGAGTTCGAGACCTGCCTGGGTAATACAGCGAGACCCCGTTCTCCACAAAAAGGAAAAAACAAAAAAAAACAGGGATAAGAGTCACCATGAGGTTATTTTTAAGGATTAAATGAGATAATTCGTGTAGAGTACATAGCATGTAGAAAATTCTCAATGTGTGGCCGGGCACAGTGGCTCAATGCCTGTAATCCCAGCACTTTGGGAGGCTGAGGCAGGTGGATCACCTGAGGCCAGGAGTTCAAGACTGGCCTGAGGCACATCGAGAAACCCCGTCTCTAGTAAAAACACAAAATTAGCCGGGCATGGTGTCACATGCCTGTAATCTCAGCTACTTGGGATGCTGAGGCAGGAGAACTGCCTGAACCTGGGAGGCGGAGGTTGCGGTGAGCCGATATCACGCCATTGCACTCCAGCCTGGGCAACAAGAGCGAAACTCCGTCTCAAAGAAAAAAAACAAAAAGAATTCTCAATGTGTACGCTGTTCTACTTCTCATCATTACCAGTCATGTGAGAAAATAAACAAGCATAATAGCAAGAGAGGCTGGACAAGCTCTTACTTCTGGTCCAAAAAGCACTGAGACATAGGTGTTTGTTAAGCTCCATTTCCTGGCCCAGAAAACACCCAAACCCTCAGCAGGAGAATATAACTAACCTATCATTCATGTCTTTGGATCTAGGGAAGAATCAATTCAGAGAATAATCAAGGCACATGCTACACTGATAAGATCCTTAAGATCACAACGCAGGTTAGGTAAGTCAGAACTCAAGCCTGACCTTTACCCCTACACTCAAGTTTGACAAGATGCAGTTTTTGCCTAGTCTTCCTCTCAACCTACTAAGGTGATGCAGTGTAATGGTTAATAGCAAAAGCTCTGGAGTTTGACTGCCTGGATGCAAACTAGTTCCATCATTTATATGCTGTGTGACTTAGGTAAATTACTTTATTTACCTTATTTCTCTAAGCCTTTGTTCATCCATCTTTTAAATGAGAATAACAACTATTTTAATTTTTATGGTAACAGCTGACATTTGGTAAGCACTTTCTATGTGCCAAGCACTATGCTAAGCACTTTACACAGTTTATGTCATTTAACTGTCACCACTATCTTAGGAGGTAGGTATTACCATTATCCTCACTGTACAGATACAGATGCTCCTTGACTTATGATGAGTTACATCCTGAATACCGTAAGTCAAAAACACAATTAACATACTTAGCCTACCAAACATCATAGCTTAGCCGAGTCTATCTTAAATATGCTCAGAACACTTACATTCATTAGCCTCTAGCTCGGCAAAATTATCTAATACAATGCCTATTATAAACCTGAATGTCTCATGTAATTTATTAAACACAGTACAGTGTGCAGTATTGGTTGCCTTCATGATTGCATGGCTGACTGGGAGCTGCAGCTTGTTGCTGCAGCCCAGCATCATGACAACATATCATACCATGTGTCACTAGGCCAGGAAAAGATCAAAATTCAGAATTTCAAGTGCAGTTTCTAATTAACGTATATGGCTTTTGCACCATCGTAAAGTTGAAAATTGTAAGTTGAACCACTGTAAGTCAGGGACTATCTGTATAAATGAGGCATAGTTTTCTTGTTCAAGGCCACACAATCAGTTACCGGCAAAACTTAGGTGTCAAAGCAGGAGGTCCGACTCCAAAGTCTATGCTCCTTACTCCTACTACACTGGCACTACTTCTCATAGTACAACAATCATATGGTTGTTAGAAGATGGCAACCAATATAAAGTGCTTAGCACAGTGCCTGGTTCATCAAAAATGGCCATTACCATTATTTTTTATCATCATTATCAATCCCTTTAAGCCTCTCCCAAAGATAACTACCTCCTAAGTTCCAATTTCATCTAAAAGGAAAGGGTTGTTTTCTTACCCAGCTACCACCTCACTGAGTAGCTGGGAGTGGGGATTTAGTCTTTTTGTTTCATTTCCCTCACGTAATACAGGGTAAGTAACTGGATGGAGAAAAAGGGAACTATTTATTAGAAACATATTACTCTATAAAAGCAATACTCTAAAGTCTTTGTTTTAAAATAAAACCTTTATTACTCTCGTTGGAAAAAAAAAACCATACACTTATTATAAAACTTTTTTTTGTTTTTCAAAATAAAGCAGAGATAAATAGTATTTACTTTAAAAAGAAACTGTCAGCCGGGCACAGTGGCTCACGCCTGTAATCCCAGCACTTGGGGAGACCGAGGAGGGCAGATTACCCAAGGTCAGCAGTTCAAGACCAGCCTGGCCAACGCGATGAAACCCCGTCTCTACTACTAAAAATACAAAATATTAGCTAGGCATGGTGGTGTCTGCCTGTTGTCCCAGCTACATGGGAGGCTGAGGCAGGAGACTCACTTGAAGCCAGGAGGCAGAGGTTGCAGTGAGCTGAGATGACGCCATTGCACTCCAGCCTGGGCAACAAGAGTGAAACTCTGTCTCAAAAAATAAAAAATTGGCCGGGCACGGTGGCTCAAGCCTGTAATCCCAGCACTTTGGGAGACCGAGGCGGGCGGATCACGAGGTCAGGAGATCGAGACCATCCTGGCTAACACGGTGAAACCCCGTCTCTACTAAAAAGTACAAAAAACTAGCCGGGCGAGGTGGCGGGCGCCTGTAGTCCCAGCTACTCGGGAGGCTGAGGCAGGAGAATGGCGTGA
>NW_016815814.1:251616-271004 GCF_001698545.2 Rhinopithecus bieti | reverse complement strand
AATAAAATAAAATAAAATAAAAAATAAAAATTAAATAAATTAGCCGAGCGCGGTGGCTCACACCTGTAATCCCAGCAGTTTGGGAGGCCGAGGTGGGCGGATCACGAGGTCAGGAGTTTGAGACCAGCCTGATCAACATAGTGAAACCCCGTCTCTATTAAAATACAAAATTAGCCGGGCGTGGGGCACACGCCTGTAATCCCAGCTACTCAGGAGGCTGAGGCAGGAGAATCACTTGAACCTGGGAGGTGGAAGTGGCAGTGAACCGAGATCACGCCACTGCACTCCAGCCTGGGGGACAGAACGAGACTCCGTCTCAAAAAAAAAAATTAAATAAATTTATTCATTCAGCTCCTATGTCAAAGACACTGTTCTAGGAGTAGGGCTATAGCAATGAGCAAAACAAAGTCCTAACCATCATGAAATTTACATTCTAGTGGGTGGTGACATGTAATAAACTATGGTAGAGAGTCCCTAGAACACAATGCCTGGCACACAGCAGACAGCACTCAATAAGTATTTGCTAAATAATGAACAATGAATGAATGAACAGTATGTCAAATAGCAAGCACTATGCAGAAAAGTAAAACAGGGAAGGGGAGCAGAGAAAGCAGAATGCAGACAGATAGCTTTTATTTTAAATAAGGCAGTTAAAGTATATTTCACTGATTAAAATGACAGTTGAGTAGAAACCTGAAGGAGATAAGGGAGAAGGCCATACTGACATCTGGAAAAATGATGTTCCTGGCAGAAAAAACAACTACAAAGGCCCCAAGGCACGGCATGCTGGAGCAACTGCAAAGGAGACCAGTGTGGCTATAGCACAAGGGGAAGTGGTATGAAGTCAGAGCACTGGGAAACAGTAGTGTGGATCCTATATGGTCTTATAGACCATGATAGGGACACTACCTTTTAATCCAGGTGGGATTTTAATCTGGGCACCCAGATGACAGTTTTCAGCAAAGCAGTGACTTGATCTGATATATACTTAAAAGAATTATTCTGGTCACTGTTAAAATTAGATTTACGGGGCAAAGAGCAAAAGGAGGAAGATCATTTAGAAAGCTATTCCAGTAGCAGTAGGGCAGGTGGTGGGAAGTGTTTAAATACTGGATATATTTTAAGGTGAAGTTGACAGGACCTGCTGGTGAAATGGATGAGGAGAACGAAAAAACAAGAGTTAAGGGAGACTCTCTATATATTCAATACACAGATGAATAGCAACTCTGAGATGGGGAGGACCTTCCAGAGATGCAGATTTGAGAGGAAATGTTCTGAAGTTTTTTAATAAGTTCAATAGACTATTAGACACCCAAGTGGAGATATCCAGTGAACAGCTGGATATAAGTCTTGAGTTCAGGGAAAGACATTCAAGCTAATAATGTAAACTCACGAATTGTCAGGGAATAACGGCATTTAAAGTCTTAATCAAGTCCAGCCTGAGCAACATAGTGAGACCCTGTCTCTACAAAAAAATAATAAATTAGCCAGGCATGGTGATGGGTACCTGTAGTACTAGCGACTGAGGAGGGGTGGGAGGATTTCTTGAGACCAGGAATCAAAGGCTACAGTCAACTATGATCATATCACTGCACTCCAGCCTGGGCAACAGAGTTAGAATCTGTCTCTAAAAAATAAAGTCTTGAAAGAGAGCACCTAGGAAAAGAGTGCAGACAGAGAAGGGATCCAAGGATTGCTCTGAGTACTTCATAAATGGAGGCTAAGGAGATGAAGAACAAGAAAAAAAAAGCTGAGAAGGAGGAACCAGTGAGGCAGGAACAGCAACAAGGGAGTGACATCCTGGAAAACAAGTGAAGCTAGGGCGCAACAGACTGTCAAATGCTACTGAGACATCAAGAATAAAAATGGGTGAGAAATGACCACTAACTCTACATACATTTTCTAAGCTTGTTCTTTCCTATTCCACACATAACACTTTTCTTCTCTTTTAATCCACATAAAAATCCCAGTACTATCCAACGAACACACAGAAGGTTTCTATTTAATTCAGCTATATCCGTGTCTCAGAAATACAAAAAGCAAAAATCAATGCTCTTAATCGGGACACAACAAATATTACACAGTGAATAATGTTGAACAAATGCTTTGTCTGGTTGAAGTAACTCTCTGAAACAAAATCCCTAAGTCTTGCTTGTGCTTAGTAAGTGGGATCAGAGAAACAAGTTATTTAAATGTATTTTTTTTTGTTGTTCTGCATAAAGTAGCAATCATTCTTGAACTCCTTTCTCTCCTCCCTAACTCAAACCTCCTAACCAGCTTAACAAAGACCCTAAATTTCCACACATACCCCTCCTCAAAAACAAAGCAAAACACAGTGAGATTCAAAAGTTAGATGAGAAAGGAGTAGACTGTGCACTGTGCCCTGCCTTTTCTTTTTTTTTTTTTTTTTTTTGAGACAGTTTCCACTCTTTTGCCTAGGCTGGAGTGCAATGGCATGATCAACCTCTGCCTTCCGGGTTCAAGGATTGTTCTGCCTCAGCCCCCTAAGTAGCTGGGATTACAGGCATGTGCCACCACACCCAGATAATTTTTGTATTTTAGTAGAGACGGAGTTTCACCATGTTGGCCAGGCTGATCTTGAACTCCTGACCTCAGGTGATCTGCCCACTTTGGCCTCCCAAAGTGCTGGGATTACAGGCGTGAGCCACGGTGCTCGGCCTACCCCTTCTTTCTTTTATGGGACAGGGAGTTATCCATCATTTGCTAACTCAAAGGTTAGGTTTAATTTACATTTTCTCCTTAGAAGCTCAGATAGATGGCCAGGCATGGTGGCTCACACCTGTAATCTCAGCACTTTGGGAAGCCCAGGCAGGTGGATCACGAGGTCAGATCGAGACCATCCTAGCTAACACAGAGAAACCTTGTCTCTACTAAAAATACAAAACATTAGTTGGGCGTGGTGGTAGATGCCTGTAGTCCCAGCTACTCAGGAGGCTGACGCAGGAAAATGGCATGAGCCCAGGAGGTGGAGCTGGCAGTGAGTCGAGATCTTGCCACTGCACTCCAACCTGGGTGACAGAGCGAGAAACTGTCTCAGGAAAAAAAAAAAAAAGAGAATCTCTAGACCGTAAGTATAATTTCTGATGTCTTCGCCTTAAAAGAGAATTATTGCTATAAAATAAGGCCTTTAACTTTCTGTGCTCTAGCAAGTATAGTCAAATCTCAATAATCTACACTACCGAAGTAGCAAAACAATAATCACTAAAAACTGGATAATGCAAACATCCTTCATTCATATCTTCCTAAAATGACTACAACTTCTGAATGGACTGTGCTCTCTTTGACTTCAGGCCTTTGTTTCCTCTGCCTGGAATACCCTTCCCTGTCCTCTACCTCGCAGTCTGCTAGTTGGAAACTCCTTGCCTCAACCTGCCCAGTAGCTGGGATAATTATTTTGGTAGAGACAGGGTCTCCTTATGTTGCCCAGGCTGGTCTTGAATTCATAGGCTCAAACAATCCTCCTGCCTCAGATGCCCAAAGTGCAGGGATTACAGGTATGAACCACCACACCCAGCTATACCAACCCGAACACATTTCTTACATTTCTCAGAGAACCAAGAAGTGATCTCCTAACAGCAGTGCAGGGTCACCAGCACATGAGGTCAAACTGTTACTATCTACAAAATGGGTAAGACATATTGCTTGGAAGTGCCTGTTTCTGGCTTCTGGCTGGAGGCTACACTTCCCAGCCTGACATTTATTTATGAGAAATAAAGCACTCCTTTCCATATAAAAAAATTTTCCATGCTGGCTAACATGGTGAAACCCCATCTCTACTAAAAATACGAAAATTAGCCAGGCGTGGTGGCACACATCCGTAGTCCCGCTACTTGGGAGGATGAGGCAGGAGAATCACTTGAACCCGGGAAGCAGAGGCTGCAGTGAGCCGAGACTGTGCCACTGCACTCCATCCTGGCAACAGAGCAAGACTCTGCCTTAAAAAAAAAAAAAAAAAGGGCCAGGCACGGTGGGAGGCCGAGGCAGGCAGATCATGATGTCAGGAGATCGAGACCATCCTAACACAGTGAAACCCTGTCTCTACTAAAACTTCAAAAAATTAGCCAGGCACGGTGGTGGGTGCCTGTAGTCCCAGGTACTCGGGAGTCTGAGGCAGGAGAATGGCGTGAACCCGGGAGGCGGAGCTTGGAGTGAGTCGAGATCACACCACTGCATTCCAGCCTGGGCGACAGAGCAGGACTCCGTCTCAAAAAAAAAAAAAAAAAGGCGGCACACTGGTGGCTCAAAAGCCTGGTAATCCTAGCCACTTTGGGGAGGCCAAGAAGGGTGGATCACGAGGTCAGGCGATCGAGACCATCCTGGCTAACATGGTGAAACCCCGTATCTACTTAAAAAAATACAAAAAGCTAGCCGGGCGAGGTGGTGGGCGCCTGTAGTCCCAGCTACTCAGGAGGCTGAGGCAGGAGAATGGCGTAAACCCAGGAGGCGGAGCTTGCAGTGAGCTGAGATCCGGCCACTGCACTCCAGCCTGGGCGACAGAGCGAGACTCCGTTTCAAAAAAAAAAAAAATTTTTAAGAAGATGTATTTTTAGCTGTAGTAACCTAGAAAGTAACAGGGCAAAGGCTTTCTCAATTTACTCTTATTTTCTTTTTTTTAGATAGGGTCTCACTCTGTTGTTCGGACTGGAGTGCAGCTACATGATCATGGCTCACTGCAGCCTCTGACTCGTAGGCTCAAGTGATTCTCCCACCTCAGCTTTGCAAGTAGCTGGGACCATAGATGCACGCAACCACACCCAATTAATTTTTTTATTTTTTTGTAGAGACAGGGTCTCACCATGTTGCCCAGGCTGGTCTCCAACACCTGGACTCAAATGATCCTCCTGCCTCAGCCTCCCAAAATGCTGCGATTACAGGTGTGAACCACCATGTCCAGACTACTACTACTTTAAAAAAAAAGAGAAATAGAAAGATAAATCTTACGGGGGACAGAAAAGTAAACCACTTAAAACAAACAAAAAAAAGCTACATGTTAGTAGGACAAATTTTTTTTTTTTTTTTTTAGAGTCTCCCTCTTTCCCCCAGGCTAGAGTACAGTGGCACCATCTCAGCTCACTGCAACCTCTACCTCCCAGGTTCACATTCACATGCCTCAGCCTCCCAAGTAGTTGGGATTACAGGCACATACCACCACACCCAGCTAATTTTTTTTTTCCTGTATTTTTAGTAGGGACACGGTTTTGCCATGTTGGCCAGGCTGGTCTTGAACTCCTGACCTCAGGCAGTCTACCTGCCTCACCACCTCATCCACAGCACTTAACCAGTACAGACCAGTACGGCGACTTTAAATGGCTATAGGCCAGGCATGGTGACTCACACAGGAAATCCCAGGACTTTGGGAGACTGAGGTAGAAGTATCACTTGAGCTCAGGAATTCAAAGCCAACCTGAGCAACATGGCAAGACCTCTACTAAAAATAAAAATTAAAAAATTAAACCGGGCGTGGTGGCTCATGCCTGTAATCCCAAAACTTTGGGAGGCCGAGGTGGGTGGATCACCTGAGGTCAGGAGTTCGAGGCCAGCCTGACCAACAAGGAGAAACCCTGTCTCTACTAAAAATACAAAATTAGCCGGGCGTGGAGGTACATGCCTGTAATCCCAGCTACTCAAGAGGCTGACGCAGGAGAATCGCTTGAACCTGGGAGGCAGAGATTGCAGTGAGCCAGGATCGTGCCACTGCACTCCAGCCTGGGCAACAAGAGCGAAACTCCATCTCAAAAATAAATACATACATAAATTAATGTAATCTAATTTAATTTAATTTAAAAATTAGCCAGCATGGTGGGTACACACCTGTAGTCCCAGTTACTGAGGAGGTCGAGGTGGGGGGATTGGTTTGCTTCAGCCCGGGGGACAGAGGTGGAAGTGAGCTATGATGGAGCCACTACACTCCAGCCTGCGTGACAGAGCAAGAGCTTGTCTCAAAAAATAAATAAAAATTAAAAATAAAAAAAATTAAATAACCATAGTATGCTTGCTGAATCAGGTAGGTTAGAGAAAATAAATGTGGTCCCTGCTCCCAGAGAACTTGAGTCTTATTGAGTAATCTTTCTCACCCCTTCCAAACTCATAAATGTAAACATCAGGGAAAAGAGGGAAGAGATTTTCTAAAACAAGAGTTAGGAACTTAAGGTATATGCATTGGCTCTTTGGGAACAGAAAAATAATGACTGGCTGGAAAGCCTTTTGAGTTTAAGGTAAAGCTATCCTACACATCAAAGTCCGTATGACAAGCATCAGAAGCCATGGAAAGGTATAATCCATAACTAGGAGTCAAGAGGCTCAGCTCAGGTTCTAACAGGCTGTGTAACCTTGGGCAAGTCACTTCACTCCTCTAATCCCAAAATGGCTCTTCTGTAAAACGGGCATAATAAGACCCTACGAGTAACACGAAATCACTTTGAAAAGTTTTACATGACATACCCACTTAACATTGAGAGGAAGCAACAATCATTCCTCTGAATGTAGCATAAATCCTGTGGTTCAACTTCCAAAGTATAAACCTGACTCACCTTCTTAGCCTTGTTAAACCCCTCAACCAACCTGTAGTCACTGAGGGAGAGGAGATGAGTCATGTGTGAGGCTCCAGGGGTGGGGCAGTGACTACTCAGTCAGTTGCTCCATGTCTCAGTGGCTTCATCTATAAAATGGGTGGTGTGTAATTCACTCAGGTATCCACAAGATAATGCAGGTCTGAGGAAGGGAGTGGAGATTTTAGCAAAAGTGCAGAAAATATTTACATAAACCTCCCGCCCCCCAAAGATAAATAACCAAGGTCATCAAATATCATCCTTCCCTGAACATAAGTAGAAAGACCCTTAGAGATCATTTAATCTCTTGCTTTATAAAAGGGAGAACTGAAACCCTGACACAAGAGTTGTAGAAGTCTCGAGCTAGTCAGGGGCAGAGCTAGGACTAGGGCCCAGAGCCACAGATTCCAAGGTCCAGTGACCTCTTTGCCAGATCACAGCATCACCCAAGGTTCCTATATGACATGTTATCAACCTCAAGACACATTACAATTTAACCAATGGCCAAACGTGGGCTACCGAAGGGAGAAACTATAAGACTCTGGGGGAAGGAGGGAGGCTAAGAGCTGGGGAAGTTGGGAAAAGGAAGGCTTCTCTGAGGAGGTGCACTAAGTCCCAGGAGTACATAACAGGAAATTATGGAAATATTTCAGTAGGTAGACTTGGGAAGAAAGACCTGATGGATAAAATTTTCTCTAGGGAAGAGAAATAAGTTAGATTTACAAGACCAGAAGGCTTTGGTTGAACATTCCTTGATTATATGCAATTTAGTCCTTTTGTTGTCACCTGAGTTTCTAACACTTGGTAATATTTTTAATTCTCTCATCTATTCTGTCTCCCCATGAGACAGGACCTTTTGCAGAGACCACATCCAGTTTAGTGGTTAAGTATGGAGTCTCTGGACTCAGATTGCCTAAATTCAAATCCTTGCTTTACCACTTAATAGCTGTGTGACCTTGGATAAATTCCTTCACCAATCTGTACCTCTGTACCACCCATTTCAGGAGGTTTTGTGAGGATTAAATGTGTATAAGTGATCACAACTTACTAATGGGTTTGTAATCACTTTATAGCATGTCCTTTTTATATATAAAGAATAGAAATTACCCAAGTATACTGCATGTAGCAACAAATATTGTTTTGCAAAAATTTTGTTACATATGTGTGCAGAAATGTCTTAAGTCAAAATGTAAAATTTGTTTCTTACAGTGTTTTCTTTAAAAATGTGAGACATTGAAGACATAAAATAAGGCTTAGAACAATGCCTAGCATACAGTAAGCACCTAGTACTATAACTGTCATCGTTGCTGTTATGTACCTATTAAATGTGTTTGTAGAGTTATATAAGCCTACATGAAACCACTCTGGAAAATATATCTGATAGTAACGCAAGTTAAAGGCAAAGCCTTTCTCTTTGCCTCTCATATCCGCACAATCAGAGCCCTGCTCAGGCATCCGTTTGTTGCTTGGCCCACTAGCTACGTATTGCACTCAACAGAAGAGTCCATAGACTGACCTAACACTCTGTCATGCTCTGTCAATCTCTGCAGAGAAACGGAGGCTTCGTGCCAGAGTGAATTTATTTTTACCTGGTTGGGGTGCTGGGGTCGGGGAGGCAAGAGTCAAGCCCATGGGGAGCTGAGGGAAGCAAGTAAGTCATACAGAAAACTGTTTGCTCCCCCAGAGCCAGGTAGACTCAAATGTGCCACAGACAAGGCCGGACCGACAAATACCTGAGCCTCTGAGCGGGCTGAATCATTTCCCCATCCTTATCCTCATCAGACACTGCATAAGACAGCATTTCAGCCCGCCTGCCTGTTACAGGTGTAGCTCTTATCAGGAAAAGCTGGGAGTCGCCAAACAGACACAAAAGGGGGCTGACTACACAACAAAGGTTACCTCAAGGGCTCATTTAAATGACAAGCTCACCTAAACGTTTAAAATAGCATTTAAATTCCAAAACCCTGATTTACAGAAAAATCTGGAAAATGTGCTCACCAGTAAGGAAATCTGGAGGTCCATCCCCGACATTGTGTGACCTTGAATTAGGCACTTCATCTTTATGTTTAAGTGTCTTCCTCTGTTTAAAAAAGAGAGAGAGATAAGAACACCTACCTCAGAGGATCATGGTAAAAATTAAAGATAGAATACGGTGAAATGCCTTGCATCGGATGTGCTGGCACTGGCCAATGCACAATAAACGCCTGTCCCTTCTAGACTAAGAGTGAACACTGAATTGTGGTAAACTGTTAGTAAGATTCACCGGCCAACCGTCCTATGAAAAAGTCAGAGGCATTCTGGTCTCTTCGTATTTCTCCTTCTCTCCAGCACAACGGCCCATGCTAGGCAGTCTAAAAAAGCAGTAATTTATCTCATTCCTTGAATTAAGCAGGTTTCTAAATGCTTTGGTACTGTGGGGACCCAAATTATCCCTTGATACTGCCCCCTATTATTCATCGTTAAGCTTTCAAAAGGCGAGAGATTAAATATTGTGCCTACATTTTAGTTATTCGCGTTCCCGTTTCAAATTAAAGGGAGGAAAACGCGTTAAAATTAGGCTTCCGACCTTCAGACCAGCCTGTGGGGTTTTCTAGGTCATAAAACTCGCGGGGCGGGAAAGGCCCCGGGGAGGAACGGGGGTACATTCCAGAGCTTTCGGGCCGACCCCAATTTCTCGTTGGCGACGAATGCTAGCCACGTGTCGCCATTTTGTGTTCAGCCAACATGGCGGCCGCCCCACGGGGAAGGAACGGGGGAGGCGGAGTAGCGCCACGTTAGCCGCTTTCCCCGAGGGATTCTGAAGCACGTTGCGCACAGGGCCCTTTCTGGTCTGGCTTAGCCCAAGGAGGAAGGGGAAAGGGCAGAAATCACAACTCATATGCCAGAGTCTTAAACGACACTTCCTCAGCGGGAGGAACCTGCAAAAAAGGCCTTCCAAGATGGCGGGCCCTGACGGGGCCGCCCCCAGAGAGTCGGGTGCGGTGGTGGCTGCGCCCACGGGCCCGAAAGGCAGCCGCGGGAGCCCAGGCCGCGCGGAAAAAGCCGCAGAAACGTCCTGAAGCCCTGGCCGGCAGCCCCTGAATAAACAAGGCCTCCACAGGCGCACACTATTGTTTCTAATGTCGGAAAAGGGTGCCGCGGTGGAAACGACACAAGGGCAAGAGGCGGAGTTTCTGTGGCTTTAACCGAAAAAAACTTGCGAAACGCAAACAAAGCATTATGTAAATGGACGCCATTCTTTCTAGGACCACGTTTCTAGCACGCCCCGCAAACAGCAGAGCCGCGATTCGAGAGGCGGCCGTGAGTGGGTTTCGGTCTTTTTCTGCCCACCGGCCGCCCCGGGGGGCAGGGGCCGGGGTGAGGGTCGATGCAGCGCGCGCCGGACGCCGGGGAACGAAAAGGCCACGTGGCCCGCCCGCGCGCACCTCGCAGGCCTCGCCTCGCCGCCCCTCCGCCGGAGACGCGTCTGCCCCTCACCTCCCCCCACACCCTCAGCGCACGCCCGGGGGGGGGTGTCACCTCGCGCTGCACGTTTTAAACCCGCGGGCGTCCGGCTGTGCCTGCAGTTTCCAGCTTGGGCTGCCCGTGTCGTTCCCTCGCACAGCCCCCCTCATGTAGGCAGGAAAATAATGTCTGTCCCCATACACAACACTAGTAATTTTCAGTCACCCGCCAGTGCCGTTAGAAGTAATAAAATACATAGTCATTTTAAAACTTTGCCGGACTCACAGTTTCCCGCCCATAATGCCGCTTGATTTCACTACTGCAGTGTGCAGAAGGGTTTTTTTTTTTAAGGAACCATGTGAGGTTGGCGCAATCTTGTGACCTAAAAAGACGGGTCCCATTTTTTTTCAAGGGGTCCTGCGCACAAACATTCCGGGGTCAGAGGGTACGCGGGTTGAAAGCGGGCTTCCCGCCCCGCCCAGACCGCCCGAGGCTGCCGCCGGAGTCGCCACGCCGCGCCTCGCCCACCCGCCCGCCCGCGATCCCGCCCCGCTCGCCCCCTCCGCCCCGCGCCGCTGCCGACTACTGCTGCGGCCCTCACCGCCGCTCCCTCGCTCCGCGGCCCTGCGCTCGCCTCGCGCCGGAGTTTGGGCCTACACTCCCCTGCCCGCCCAGCCGCGAAGACTTGACCACGTAACGAGCCCAACCCCCCGAACGCCGCCGCCGCTCCGCCATGGCGATGCCGGTGTGACGAAAAGTGGGACTAAATGTGACTCACCATTTCGGCTTCTTATGCATGGAAGGAAGTGGAACATCTTGGGAAGAAAGGGAGTCGGTTAGAGGATCCGCGAGGAGTAGTGGGCGCGCGGATCAACATCTCGGAGGGAATTGTCCCCAGAGAGAATCATCACTCTGACCCGGCCCCACCAATGCCATCTTTAAGGCTTTCGCTATGATCATGACAAGCTGGAGGAAGATAATCAACAGCTCATGACCAAAAGCACCGCGGCCTAGCGGCCCCCGGTCACCCTGAGGCTGGTGGGTGCCGGCACCCAGTGCGGCTCCACTGATTGGAAAGGCGGGTGTAAGATCAAAGAGATCCGCGGAGAGTCGGGGGCGCAGGTCCAGGTGGCGGGGGATATGGCTGCCCAACTCCGCCACCGAGCGGCCATCACCATCGCTGGCGGTGCCGCAGTCTGTCACCAGAGTGTGGTCAAGCAGATCTGCCTGGTCCCCCATGGCTGGAGACGGCTCTCCCAGTCTCCCGCAAGGGAGAGTCCATGACCCATTCCGTACCAGCCCATTGCCGGCCAGCTCCCCAGTCATCTGCGCGGGGCGGCCAAAGAATCGGTGCAGCGACGCTGCGGGCTACCCCATGCACCCATGACGCTGGAGGGGACCCCTCTAGATGCCTACTCTGGATTCAAGGACAACACACCATTCTCCGCTCGATCCTGGCCAAGCTGAACCAGTGGGCAGACAACAGTCTCACTTTGCCATGATGCACGGCGGGACCGGATTCGCCGGAATTGGACTTCCAGCTCTCCCAGAGGTGAAAGGCTATTGGGCAGTTTGGATTGCATCTACTCAAACCCACCCATAACTCACCATTCAAATAAACTTAATTGGCTGCATAATCGGGCGCCAAGGCGCCACATAATGAGATCCGCCAGATGTCCGGGGCCCAGATTAAAATTGCCAACCAGTGGAAGGCCTCCCTGCTGGTAGCAGGTTAACTATCACTGCTCTGCTGCCAGTATTAGTCTGGCCAGTATGCTAGATCAATCCAGGGCGGGTTCCTCTGAGAAGGGCATGGGGTGCAAGCTAGAACAAGTGTTAGTTTCCCTCAATAACCCCTTTCCCTGCTGTTCTTCCCATGATCCAACTGTGTAATTTCTGGTCAGTGATTCCAAGGTTTTAAATAATTTGTAAAGTGTTCAGTTTCTACACAACTTTATCCGCTAAAAGTTTAAAAATCACATTCTCTGTTCCTCTGTTCAGCTGTTAATGGCCTGGGTCCCATATTTAGTTTTATAAGCTAAGCTTTCCTGTTATTTAGTTTTGTTTTGGGTTTTTGGCTCATGAATTTTATTTCTTGTTGCGATAATGAAATGTAGAGGGAAATGTTATATAAATTTCAGTTTTAGTTTCTGTAATGTCAGATTTAAGAATTAAAAAAACGAATTGGTTAAAAAATGCTTCATATTTGGAAAAAGCTTGTGAATTGCTGTCTTAAACTCTTTGTTGGGTTGGTGCCTTTTTTTCCCCTCCCCTTTTAGCCTGAGGTGTTTGGAGGGAGGAGGGAGAAGGGTGGGCCCGTCCTTGGTATTCTCTGAAGCTCTTCTCACCTTATCGGTAAGATTCCATTCCCTCTGTGCCCCAACAAAGGAACATAGCAGGCTGGGCCTGTTTTGGGATGTTTCCAGGGACAGAGGGGTTCAAGTTCCAGAGAGAGGCCTCATGCCCATTTCTCTGGTAGAAACAAGGTTTTCTCGAGGGGAAAAGGTGTCCCCACTCAGTAGGACCTCTGAATGGCAGAGCGTCCTCTCCATCTAACCAGTTCCCCCCACCCCCACCTCACAGGATAAACTTAGGAACAAAAAAAATTCTGAAGTGGGAGGAGCCTGGGGAAGGGGTGTGGGGGGGAGGGAAAGGAAGGGAGGGCAGTGGGCGGGAGCGGGGGGCGATTGGGGGCTTGGAGGAGGGTAACAGCTGCCGGGTGGTGGTGGGACTAGAGGGGTCTTGGTTGGGCAGCAGGGGTGGGAAGGGGGGAGGGGATGGTACCAACGAGATGCACGTGTCAAGCATGCACCTGTGGCAAGCAGCCTGTCAGAGGATGTTGTTAAACACCTGCCAAGTGGTGTATCCAGAAACAAAAGAGGCCCCGTTTCCAATTCTTCAGCTGTGTGCAATGTTTAGAGAACCACTATACCAGGAAATAATCCTGCCTAAATGGGTCAGTCCTCACAAGGTGGGAATGTAGACCGATGCACTGACTATAACCTAAGAATGATCTGGGTGTTAAAGATGCAGATTTCCTCTGTCCCACCCCAAAACTAATCAGCTGCATTTTTAACAAACACCCCAAAGGAGTCTTAAGATTTGAATGCCACTGATTGTCTTCAGTGGAGGAGGAAGATCCCGCTGTGAAGGCCGTAGCAGCCTCACGCCCACATCAGCCAATGGGACTATCCCTGACCTGATGAGAAGGAAAACTGCTAGGCAAAGGCAACATTAGAAACAATAGTATGAGAAAATAGAGCCTGAGATGAGGGAAAGAAGAAACAATAGTATCAAACAATAGACCAGTAGGTGCCAAAGTGGGTAGTTCAAACCCCAGGCACTATGGGAAATCACTCATGGCAAAGAGAAGTTCCTGTGGGAAGGGAGTATTACCCACAGTAAATATTGGTTGAGGCTTATTATGTGGTCACGCAGGGTTAGGCAAGCAGTCACTGAAAGGAGCTCAAATTCTGGAGTTAGACTTGCTTTCAAATTTGAGTTCTGCCTCTTATTCATGGCTTTGGGCAAAGTAATCTCTATAAATGAAGATGTTAAAAGTAACACCTTCTGGGCTTGTGAAAATAAAATGAAAGCGTGTATATAAAACAGAACAGTGCTTAGAACACAGTAAATTTCAGTGAACACTGGATTATAAAAAGCCAAAAGGCCCATTTCTGGAGGCTAAGGGTTGGCCACAAAATCTGGGCAGAGAAGACATGATTAAAAGGCAACAAAGCAATGTGTATTAAATGAGTTGGACTGAGAGGCCAAGACAGGTGGGGAGGGAGGGGAACCTAGTGAAGACACAGAAGTGGGTACCATGCCTTGTGGGAACAATGAGCACAAATCCAAATCAAGGCAAGAGTGGGTGTAAGCTTGAACCCTCAGACACCAAGCCAAATAGTCTGTGAAGAATCCCTGAAATGCTGGGTGAAGCAGTTTGAAAGCCCTGTGAAAAGCAGGTCTGAATACCAAAAATTAGGCCAGGTGCGGTGGCTCATGCCTACAATCCCAACACTTTGGGAGGCCGAGGTGGGCAGATCACTTGAGCTCAGGAGTTTGAGACCAACCTGGGCAACATGGTGAAACCTCATCTCTACAAAAAAAAAAAAAAAAATAGAAAAATTAGACAAGTGTGGTGGTGTGCTGCTGTAGTCCCAGCTACTTGGGAGGCTGAAGTGGGAGGATCGCCCTGCACCTAGGAGATTGAGGCTGCAGTGAGCTGTGATCATACCAGTGCACTCAGCCTGAGCGACAGAGCAAGACCCTGTCTCAGAAAAAAGAAAAGTAGGCCTCAAACTTTCCTGAAACTCCTCCCTACTGCATCTTATACTGGGCAAAGCTGGCAATAATTTGTAAAATAATGATTTAGGCAGCAAGGCATAGGACGAATTGCTACTTGGAGAGATGAAAGGCAAGAATAGCAGTTGGCAAACTACCTCAAGGAAGAAGCAGGTACTAATATAGGCTGGCAAGTGGTACCAATAGGAATGCAAGGAAAGGAACTAGTCAATGGCAGAGAAATTGAAACTGGGTGTGGAGGCCAGAGGAAGATGTAAAGAGGGGGAGCAATGAATTCAGGCATGGTGATAGAAGTATATGCAGACAGAAATATTCAACAAGTAGCTAGAAATAGACAAGATTGAGGTGAAATCAAAGCTGCATAGGAACAGAGGGAAATGAGGGGAAGGGACTGGAGATGGAGTTTTGGGGTATTTCATTGGGTTGAAGGACCTAGTTTTCTTGTTCACTGTCTATCCTAGTACCTGTCACCATACCTGATACATAGCAGGGACTCAGTAAATATTTGGAAAGTGTATGTGGAAGAGGCAGCCAGTGAGGACAGAAGGAATAGTTGAAGCAGCAGGAAATAAATCAGGAGAGTGCCCTTGAGAGAAGTCAAGGAGGAAGAGTCCAGGGCTGATGGAGTGATAATAATGCTGTGAGATTATTTAACAGATTTGATTGAGCATCTACTGTGGGCAAAGTACTCTGAACTACATGTGCTGTTGTGGTGCGCTTGGAAGATGTCTAGTAGCTTATTATAGTTAAGAGAATGATCTGTGGTAAAGGGAGGAAGAGGAGGTGGAGGAAGCCATAAAATTACTTGGGGCTAAATTATCACCAGCATTGAATGCCATAACAAAGGCTTTGAGCATCATACTGAAAATCGGTGGTCTCCAAACATTTTCTTAAAGTGTAGGCCTTCAATAGCAAGTCTTTAGCATATACCTTTATAACTCGTTTATTTATAAATTATATATGTATACTAATCCTCATGCTTATTTATAAGCTATATATAAGCAGAATCCTAAATATTATATACTCAAGGAAGAAGGAGATTCTAATATAGGCTGGCAAGTGGTATCAATAGGAATGCAAGGAAAGGAACTAGTCAATGGCAGAGAAATCAAAACTGGGTGTGGAGGCCAGAGGAAGATGTAAAGAGTATGTTAAATATTACCAATTTAAAAACAAATGAAATCTCTTCTGAATCAAAGACGAGAATTTTTTTAATTGAAATCTAAATTATTTATTTACTTATTTATTTTTGAGACAAAGTCTCACTCTGTTGCCGAGACTGGAGTGCAATGGCGCAGTCTTGGCTCACTGCAACCTCTGCCTCCTGGCTTCAAGCAATTCTCGTGCCTCAGCCTCCCAAGTAGCTGAGATTACAGGTGCCCGCCACTATGCCCAGCTAATTTTTGTATTTTTAGTAGAGACACAGTTTCACCATGTTGGCCAGGCTGGTCTCGAACTCCTGACCTCAGGTGATCCACCTGCCTTGGCCTCCCAAAGTGCTGGGATTACAGGTGTGAGCCACCATGCCCGGTCTAAATTATTTAATTTATTTTGAGACAAGGTCTCATTCTGTCATCCACGTTGGAATGCAGTGGCATGGTCACAGCTCAATGCAACCTCAACCTCCCCAACTCAGCTGATCCTCCCACCTCAGCCTCCTGGGTAGCTGGGACTACAGCTGTGTGCCAACACGCCTGGCTAATTTTTGTATTTTTTTGTAGAAACAGGGCCTCACTATTTGCCCAGACTGGTCTCGAACTCCTGGGCTCAAGCAATCCGCCCTCCTTAGCCTCCCAAAGTGCTGGAATTACAAGTGTGAGCCACCACACCTGGCCAAAATCTAAATCTTAATAGTTTTTGTTGCTGTTGTTGTTGTTGTTGTTGTTTCTGAGACAGAGTCTCGCTGTCTCCCAGGCTGTAGAGCAGTGACGTGATCTCGGCTTGCTGCAACCTCCGCCTCCTGGGTTCAAGCGATTCTCCTGCCTCAGCCTCCTGAGTAGCTGTGATTACAGGTGCTCACCACCACACCTGGATAATTTTTGTATTTTTAGTAGAGATGGGGTTTCACCATGTTGACCAGGCTAGTCTTGAACTTCTGACCTCAGGTGATCCACCTGTCTCGGCCTCCCAAACTGCTGGGATTACAGGTGTGAACCACTGCACCCAGCCAATCTTAATAGTTTTTTACCCCTTCACCCAGTCCTTTCAGACACCAAAGTAATTCTGGGGAAGACAATTTCACTGGAATGAGTATGTTTGGGGAGCAGAATTTCAGAAGAGTGATGGGGGGAAGCCAGTTTGCAGCAGGAGAGGAGGGCATAGTGGGTGAGGAAATGGAGGCAAGGGTGTCCACTGCTCAAATACTTGATGGTGCAAAGGAGAGAAAGAAGTAAGTCAAAAACTTCAGCAGGAAAAGACTGTTTTGTTTTCTTGTTTTTGAAAGGAACCTCACTAACAGCAGATACTAAGGAACAAATAGCAAGCTGAGCGTTAAAGGTACAGGTAAGAGAAGACTGTGGCTCTAGCCGTAGTCTGTTGGACTGTTGGAATTTAACTCTGTCCCCTCTTCCATAGGGACTTGCATCTCAGAATTCCTCTCCTTTGTCCTTTCTCTTTGGGGCAGCTTGAGCATGTCCTGTCCTCTTCTGGAAATTGATGAGGCCCCATGCAGTTGCTGATTCTTGTCACAGCCCTGTTCCTGCCACCAGCTGTTAGGCCATAGCCACTGCCAGAGTTGGGAAGAGCTGGAACAAGTTGACAAACACCTGTTGTGTCATAGCCATAGTAGCTGTATCATGTGTTTAGAAGTCTAGTCTCCCCTAGTCCCCAATCCCCTCCCTTGCCCCACTCAAATATAGACACACACATACACACACGTACATGACCACCACACGCTCCCCTCCAGTCAGTAGTTTGGACAGTGAATCACCACTCTTGGGTTCACCCCTAGAGCAGCTACTTATTCCCCATGACCTGAAAAGTAAGCAGTATTTACCAAGAACTACAGGTTCGTGAGTTGAACCCACCTCACTCCTTGCTACTCTTGGCTACCCCAAGTGGTGAACCACATACTGTCCAGCATCTCTGGGCCTGCCACCTCCTGCCAGTGAGACAGCGCCCAGCCAGACATACAAATAGGCAGTCACAGCAAGAGAAGCCTCCCCTTACCAAGTCCTCTGCTCACCTCACCTAGCCTGGCCACCTGAGGGGCCTTCCTAAAATTCAAATCTAAACACGTGTCCCCCAATCAAAGGCCTTCAAGTCCCACCTCACCCCCATGGTCTATGAAAGAAAACCCAAACTCTTCAGCACAGTTTTCCAGACCCTTGAACATCTGTTCCCCACCAGCCTCACCAGTGCAAGGCCTACCAAGTCTCCTGCCGCTACCTTCAGCCTTCCATACAAAATAACTGGCAGTCCCCCCAAAGTCATTCTGTGTGGGCATCCTTGCCTGTGGGACATCATTGTTTCTTCACTCTTCTGATCCTGGCTGTGCTCTTCTTCCTTACCTGCCTGGGGTTCTGGGGTTCCTGCTCTTTGAGCATCAACATTCTGCAAGGAAAATCACACTGTTCACACTGTACTAAGAATTGGGAGACCTGAATTCTAGTTCTGGTTCTGGCATCAGCTCACTGGGAGAGCTTGGACAAATTCCTCCCTCCTTCTGGGTCTTAGTGCTCCATCTAAGAAGACGAGACAAGTTCAGACCCATGATTCTCTGGCTGCCTTGGAAAATAAGGCTTCCTTTGTGGGCACCCATCCCAGCTTCTGCCTCCTGCCACAGGGCTGACTTCTGACACACAGGCCTTCTGTAAATAGTCTAACAGAGAAAAGCGGAAGTTGACAAAAAACTGGCAGCAACAAGCCCCAGCTTGGCATTTTGGGTAACTATTCATGGGTACTTGACTGAGGAGGAAGTAGAAAGGAAGAACTTCAGAGAGACTTGCTCTGAACATCCCTGATCTATCGTGCCTGTCACTTTAGACTTTTTCTTATTTATTTATTTTATTTATTTATTTATTTTTAAGACAGGGTCTGTCACTCTGTGGCCTGGGCTGGAGGACAATGGTATGATCACAGCTCACTGCAGCCTCAAACTCCTGGACTCAACTGATCCTCCTGCTTCAGCCTCCCAAGTAGCTGGGATTATAGGCTATCACTTTATACTTTGAGGGGAAGACGCAAGGACAGTAGAGGGGAAGAAGACAGATATGCCAGAGAAGGTTACACACGAGGAGAAGTTAATCCCTAAAAGCAAGCCCAAGCCCTCGCCCCACCTTTCCCCTGCCCTCCTGCCCTCACAGCAAGGGCTTTAGGAGAGGGCTTGGCTGCCCTGATTGTCCCCTGTACCTTGTGTCCACTGAAGTACGGAGATGGTAACAGTGCTGCCCTCCTTCTCCTCCCAGAGGTGGATTATGCCTCCAAACATCTACCACTGGGCTGAGTGAGCCTTGGTAGGGAGCTGAGGCCACTGTCCTTCAGTGTCAGCAAACTCATACCATGTCAGCTAGTCACTCAAGTGGTACAAGATGCCAAACTGGTTATTCCCTGAGCAGTTCAGTCACAGTAAGCTGACTCTAAATGGACGGTCTGCACATTTTTCATCTTGTCTGTAATGACTTGTATTGCCCAATTGTTCTTTTAAATTTTTTTATTTTAATTTTTATTTATTTATTTTTATTTTATTTTATTTTATTTTTTTGAGGCAGGGTGTCACTCTGTCACCCAGGCTGGAGTACAGTGGTGCGATCTAGGCTCACTGTAACCTCCGCCTCCTGGGTTTAAGTGATCCTCCCACCTCAGCCTCCCGAGTAGTTGGGACTACAGTCGTGAGGCACCACACTGGCTATTTTTTGTATTTTTAGTAGAGACAGCGTTTTACCATGTTGCCCAGACAGGTCTCGAACTCCTGGGCCCAAGCAATCCACCTGCCTCAGCCTCTCAAAGTGCTAGGATTACAGGTGTGAGCCACCATGCCCAGCCTGCCTAATTTTTTTTTTTTTTTTTTGAGACGGAGTCTCGCTCTGTTGCCCGTGCTGGAGTGCTGTGGCCAGATCTCAGCTCACTGCA
>NW_016815814.1:226233-249394 GCF_001698545.2 Rhinopithecus bieti | reverse complement strand
GGATCACGAGGTCAGGAGATCGAGACCATCCTGGCTAACACCGTGAAACCCCGTCTCTACTAAAAAATACAAAAAACTAGCCGGGCGAGGTGGCGGGCGCCTGTAGTCCCAGCTACTCGGGAGGCTGAGGCAGGAGAATGGCGTAAACCCGGGAGGCGGAGCTTGCAGTGAGCTGAGATCCAGCCACTGCACTCCAGCCTGGGCGATAGAGCGAGACTCCGTCTCAAAAAAATAAAAAAAAAAAAACACTCAGTTACCTTCAGATATATTCAGATCTGTATCACATGAGATATATATTCAGATGTATCATGAAAATACACAAACGCACCAACAACTTAAAAATTAGTCAAAAATCAGCCTGTTATGGTGACACATGCCTGTAGTCCTAGTTACTCAGGCGGCTAAGGCAAGAGGATCACTTGGGCCGACAAGTTCAAGGCTGCAATGAGCTGCGATTGTGCCACTGCACTTCAGCCTGGGTGACAGAGTGAGACTCTATCTCTAAAAAATAAATAAATAAAAAATAAAGCAACTGAGTACATTATTCAGCCTTAAAAAGGAATGAAATTCTGACATATGCTACAACATAGATGTGCCTTGAAAACATTATGCTAAGTGAAATAGGGCAGACACAAAAGGACAAATATTGCATTATTCCACATATGTGAGGTAGCTAAAATAGCAGCAATAAGAAGTGGAGTACTGGTTATCAGAGGCTGGTTGGAGTGGAAGGAAAGAGAATGAGAAGTCATTATGTAATGGGTATGGGGTTTCAGTATGGAATGATAAAAACGTTCTGCAAATGGATATGATAATTTTTTTTTTTTTTTTGAGACGGAGTTTTGCTCTTGTTGCCCAAGCTGGAGTGCAATGGCACGATCTCGGCTCACTGCAACCTCCGCCTCCGCCTCCTGGGTTCAGGCGATTCTCCTGCCTCAGCCTCCCCAGTAGCTGGGATTACAGGTGCATGCCACCACACCCAGCTAATTTTTGTATTTTTAGTAGAAACGGGGTTTCACCATGTTAACCATGGCAGATTTTGAACTCCTAACCTCAGGTGATCCGCCCACCCCGGCCTCCCAAAGTCCTGGGATTACAGCCATGAGCTACTGCGCCTGGCCTTGGATACGATAATAGTTGCATAACAATGTGAATGTACTTAAAGCCACTGAACTGTCCACTTAGAAATGATTAAAATGGTAAATGTTACGTATATTTTAACACGATTAAAAAAAGTCACTTGAGGTTACCTAGGTGTGTACATTTGTCAAAGTTCAGCAAATACACCTTTGAGATTCACATTTTCTTACTGTGTGTGAGTCTTACATTTAAAGAAAAACACTCAAAAGCTGGGCATGGTGACTCACACCTGTAATCCCAGCACTTTGGGAGGCTGAGGCGGGTGATCACTTGAGGTCAGGAGACCAACCTGGCCAACATGGTGAAACCCCGTCTCTACTAAAAATACAAAGAAAAATTAGCCTGGCATAGCGGCGCATGCCTGTAATCCCAGCCATTTGGGTGGCTGAGGTACGAGAATTGCTTGAACCCGGGAGGCGGAGGTTTCAGGGAGCCGAGATCGTACCACTACACTCCAGCCTGGGTGACAGAGACACACTCTGTCTCAAAACAAACAACAACAACAAAAAACCCTCAAAACATATATTAAACACTAGTAAATAATGTGCATGCTAAAATATTTAAGAACTGTATCAATGTCTGCACTTTACTCTGAAATGTATAAAAAAATAAGATGGACTGATGAAGGACAGAGGGATGGATGGATATATGAAAAAGCAAGAATAGTTAGATGTTAATAGTAGAATCTGGCCAGCTGCAGTGGCTCATGCCTGTAATCCCAGCACTTCGGAAGGTCAAGGGAGGAGGACTGCTTAAGCCCAAAAGTTCAAGACCAGCCTAAGCAACATAGAAAGACCCTATCTCTACAAAAAATACCAAAATAAATAAAAATTAGCTGTGCATGAGGCAGGCACCTGTGGTCCCAACTATTTGGGAGGCTGAGGTAGGAGGATCATTTGAGCTCAGGAGGTCAAGGCTGCAGTAAGCCATGATCACGCCACTGCATTCCAGCCTGAGCAACAGAGTGGGACCCTGTCTCAAAAATAATAATAATAATAATAATAACTAATAATGTCCTTTGAAGCACAAAAGTTTTTAATTTTGATGAAGACAAATTTTTTCTCTTTTTTTCTTTCTGTTTTTTTGGTTGTCGTTGCTTGTGCTTTTATTGTCATATGTAAGAAACCATTGCCTAATCTAAGGTCATGAAGATTTATATTCATGTGTTCTTCTGTGAGTTTTATAGTGTAAGAACTAGAACTATAAAACTCTTAGAAGAAAACAAAAATATAAATCTTCATGACCTCGGACTTAGGTCTTTGATTCATTTTATGTTAATTTTTGTATATGGTATAAGATTCCAAATATGTTCTGTTGCATTTGGATATCCAGTCGTTCCAACATCATTTGTTGAAAAGACTATTCTTTCATTATTTTATATTTTTTTCCTATTTCTTACCTTAATAAACTGTGAACATTTTCACTACAATAAATACTACAGTTTTGTGATCTTTTTTTTTTTTTGCCATATGTTATTTTTTTAACCTCTCTCCTACTTATTCATATTTGTTTGTACATTTTGCTGTCTTCCTTCCTTCCTTCCTCCCTTTCTGTCTCTCTCTGTCTCTCTTTCTTTTCTTGTTTTTGAGACAGAGTCTCGCTCTGTCGCCCAGGCGGGAGTGCAGTGGCACGATATCAGCTCACCTGAGTTCAAGTGATTCTTCTGCCTCAGCTTACCTGCCACAGCGCCCGGGTAATCTTTCTATTTTTAGGAGAAATGAGGTTTCTCCATGTTGGCCAGGCTGGCCTGGAACTCCACCTGTAAGTAATCCCAGCACTTTGGGTGGCCGAGGCTAGCGGATCACTGGAGGTCGGGAGTTCCAGACCAGCCCAGCCAACATAGTGAAACCCCGTCTCTCCTAAAAATACAAAAAAATTAGCCGGGTGCAGTGGCCAGTACCTGTAGTCCCAGCTATTGGGGAGGCTGAGGTGGGAGCATCGCTTGAATCCAGGAGGCAGAGGTTGCAGTGAGCCGAGATCCCACCATTCCACTCCAGCCTGGGGGACAGAGCGAGACTCCGTCTCAAAAACAAAAGAACAAAAACAAATTATTCAAAAGAGGAAAGGCTGGATTTAAGGGCAGCTCCATTTCCAAGGCTTTTCATGCACATTATCACTTTGCTATACAACAGCAGTTCTCAAACTTTTTGGTCTTATCCCTTTACACTCTTAAAAATTACTCAGTTTGGCCCACGTGGTGGCTCACGCCTAAAATCCCAGCACTTTGGAAGGTCATGGCGGAAGAATCGCTTGAGCCCAGAAGTTCATCAACAATCCTGGCCTGGGCAACATGGCAAAGCCCTGTCTCTACAAAAAATACGAAAGTTAGCCAGGCATAGTGCCAAGTGACTGTGGTCACAGCCACTCGGGAGGCGGAGGTGGGAGGATAACTTGAGCCCATGAGGCCGCAGTGAGCCATGATCGCACCACCGCACTCCAGCCTGGGCAACAGAGTGTTGAAAAAAAAAAAAAAAAAAATTATTGAGATTCCTAAAAAGCATTTTTGTTATGTGGGTCATTTGTATCATGTTAACTGTCTCACAAATTAAAGCATATAAACATTGTAAATGTTTACATGTTAATTCTTCTACAAGTAACTATAATAAACCCATTAAATGCTAACATAAATTGATTTTTTTTATTAAAAATAACTTTTCCGGCCGGGCGCAGTGGCTCACGCCTATATTCCCAGCACTTTGGGCGGCCAAGGCAGGCGGATCACCTGAGGTCGGGAGTTCGAGACCAGCCTGACCAATATGGAGAAACCCTGTCTCCACTAAAAATACAAAATTAAACGGGCGTGGTGACGCATGCCTGTAATCCCAGCTACTCGGGAGGGTGAGGCAGGAGAACTGCTTGAACTCAGGAGGCGGAGGTTGCGGTGAACCGAGATGGCACCATTGCACTCTAACCTGGGCAACAAGAGTAAACTCCATCCAAACACAAACACAAAAACAAAAACAAAAATTTCCGCCGGGCGCGGTGGCTCAAGCCTGTAATCCCAGCACTTTGGGAGGCCGAGACGGGTGGATCACGAGGTCAGGAGATCGAGACCATCCTAGCTAACACGGTGAAACCCCGTCTCTACTAAAAAAATTCAAAAAACTAGCCGGGCGAGGTGGCGGGCGCCTGTAGTCCCAGCTACTTGGGAGGCTGAGGCAGGAGAATGGCGTAAACCCGGGAGGCGGAGCTTGCAGTGAGCTGAGATCCAGCCACTGCACTCCAGCCTGGGCGACAGAGCGAGACTCCGTCTCAAAAAAAAAAAAAAAAAAAATTTCCGAAACAAAAAATAATTAGTGTGAGAAAATATTGTGGCATTGTTTTACATTTTTTGCAAATCTCCTTAATGTCTGACAATAGAATACACTGTCTCCTGTTTGTTTCTGCATTAATCACATGTGATATCACAAATCATCTAACCTCTGGAAAATTACATTCTGTGCCAGTGAGTGAGAATGAAAAAGGCAAACAAGGTTTTTTTGTGTGTGGTTTTTTTTTTTGAGATGGAGTCTTGCCCTGTCTCCCAGACTGGAGTGCTGTGGTTCATTCTCGGCTCACTGCAACCTGTGCCTCCCAGGTTAAAGCAATTCTCCTACCTCAGCCTCTTGAGTAGCCGGGACTACTGGCGTGCACCACCACACCCAGCTAATTTTTTATTTTATTTTATTTTTTATTTTTAGTAAAGACAGGGTTTCACCATGTTGGCCAGGCTGACCTCAAACTCCTGACCTCAGGTGATCCACCCACCTCAACCTCCCAAAGTGCTAGGATTACAGGCGTGAGCCACCACACCCAACCACATCTTAGTGTTATTATGAAAATAGTTTTAACCTCTCAGACCCCTGAAAGGATCTCAGGAAGCCCTAGGGGCCCCCACCACTCTTTGAGAAATGCTACTGTGCAGAAAGATTTTATCAAAGTGTGCTCTCATCACTGTGCCCCTTTTTCTGTACCTTCACCAACACTGGGCATCATCTTGCTTTTTTTTTAGCCTTTGCTAATTTGTTAAGCAAAAAGCAGGATCTGTTGGTGATTTTAATTTGCATTCTGAAAGGTTCATGATTTTTGAATTTATATTTTTTCTTTTATAAACCACCTCTTTATATCCTTTGCATGTTTTTTTCCTGGGATGGGCATTTTGTCTTATTTATTATAAGAGCACTCTTTTTTTTTTTTTTTTTTTCTGGCTCTATATCCCAGCCTGGAGTGCAAGTGGCGCTATCTCGGCTCACTTCAACCTCTGCCTCCCGGGTTCAAACGATTCTCCTGCTTCAGCCTCCCCAGTAGCTAGGACAGGCACTGGCCACCACTTCCGGCTAATTTTTGTAGCTCACCACCAAGAACAAGGTGACAAACATGGAGTTTATTGTACCTGTGTCAGATCAGGATTAGAAGACTGGAGACCTGTGAGTCCCCTGTTCCTCACAGGGGAAGAAGCGGCCCATTTGGGTGGGCTTCTTGGCCTCAAGCCAATGCTGTGATGCCCAGCAGGGAGCTGTCTCACTGTACCCTAAGGTGGGGCCAGTTTATACCCAAAATTTTAACAAGGGATTTGGGTATCCAAGATGTTAAAGCTTTGTTGGGGGAAAATAGGCTAAGCCCTCATGACCCATTTCTTCAGAAAATATGTTTTAGAATAAGAAAAGGAAACTAGAATTTAACAGCCTGACAGGATATTCTTGCTAACCACAAATTTACAGAATTATAGTTTAGCTATAGAGGTCTTCGGCTTTCTCAACTTTTTGCAGATCTCTCCAGTAAATGCCTCCACTGCTTGACTGCTTTCTGAAATAGGAAACCATTATAAAGCAGAATTTGTGTCCAACGTGACTAGCCCAGTTAGCTGGGATTTTCTCCACTTCAGTGTTGTTTCCCGCATCCTTAAGCACACTAGAGATTTTTCTTTACCAGTCTGGCAGGTGAAAAAAATGGTATAGCATTTTTAAAATTTTCATTTCTTGGATTACTGGTGAGTAAAAGAAGTGTTACATATCTCTCAGCTGTTTGCCTTTCTCCTTTAGTGAATTGCCTATTCATATCTTTTCTACTGGAGTGTTCGTATTTTCTTAATAATTAAAGATCTCATTATATAGTAAAATATTAACCCTTCGACATATATAGTGCATTTTTTTAATGTGTCAGTTTTCTTTTAACTTCTGCTCTGCAGAAGTGTCTAATGATTAAGTAGCTAAATCTATCAATCTTTAACTTCATAGTTTCTGTCTTTAAAGTCAGGTTTGGAAAGTTCTTCCCTAACTTCAATAATTGTTTTTCAAAATTTCCTCTTTTTTCCTTCTAGAATTTTATGTTTCCATTTTTTATACTATTTAAATCTAAACCGTCTGACATTTACTTGGGTATATATTATATGATGGGAAGAGCTAATAATTTTTTTCCCCCAAATTGCGGACTCATTGTCCCAGTGATACTTATTGAATAATCCAGGAAGGGAAAATATGTGGTCCCAGTGAATCTGTCTCCCCTTCCCGGGCCCCTGGAAGACATTTCTAATCAAATGCAGAACTCCTAGTTAAACCCAGACTAGGCCTCACAGCCCGATTAGAACTGCAAGCAGCTACCTCCAACCCGTGAGATGTGTCATCAAGATGAAACATTTTGTCATTCCCTAAATAATCTATCCTTTTCCCTATTGATGTGTGATGCCTTTATAACACTATTTTTATTCTAGACATTTATTTCTGTGTTACTGACATACCTGTCTTTTCCTGTGCCAGCCCCACACTGTTTGGTTATCGCTTCCAAGTACTAAATGGTAATGACTGGTAGCACCAGCCTTATACCATTTTTCAACATTTTAAAATTATTTCCTCAAACAGAAGTCAGATTCAGAATATGTCAGAAAATATTTTAAATTAAAATAAAATTATTTTTTCTCATTTAAACTTTTGATTTTAACATCAAAGTACTTCTATCACAAATAAATTAATTTAAATTAAATTAAGTTTACATAAAAACAACCGACAACCAAATAAAAAAAAATTACACTACATCATCCAACACTACAAATAAAACAAAATCATATTAGATTTTCCGAATCTATCAGATACATATGTGTTTCTTCCATTTTAAAGACTTCCCTTTATCTTCTCTGTTTTTGATTTTTTTTTTGAGATGAGAGTCTCGCTTCTGTCGCCAGCTGGTAGTGCAGTAGCATCGATCTCCAGGCTCACCTGCCAAGCTACTCGCCCTCCCACTGGTTCACGCCATTCTCCTGGGGCGTTCAGCCTCGCAAGTAGCATGGAACCACCTATAGGCGGCCGCCCTCGCCCACCGGCTCGGTATTTTTGTATCTCTTTTAGATGGACGGGGCTTCTCAACCATGTTCGCAGCGATGGTCTCGATTCGAGCCTGTTGAGTCCACCCGTCGGTCGGCCCACATAGTGCTGGGGATTACAGGCTGAGGCCACCGGCCTCCAGCCTGTTTTTTTGTTTTTTTTAATAATGTCTTTCACATGACTGATCGAGTTTATTCCTGCATATTTTATATTTGTGGTTGCTATCAGGTGTGGAAGTTTGGGCAGGGCATGGTGACCCACGCCTGTAATCTCAGCACTTTGGGAGGCCGAGGTAGGGGGTTCACTTGAGGTCAGGAGTTTGAGACCAGCCTGGCTAACATGGTGAAACCCTGTCTCTGCTAAAAATACAAAAATTAGCTGGGCGTGGTGGTGGGCGTCTCTAATCCCAGCTGCTAGGGAAGCTGAGGAAGGAGAACCTCTTAAACCCAGGAGGGGGAGGTTGCAGTGAACCAAGATCACACCACTCCACTCCAGCCTAGATGACGGAGTCAGACTGTCTCAAAACAATAATAAATAAATTTTTTAAAATAAAAGAGTAAAAGAAGTGGAAGTTTTTTGAATATAGTATCTCATTTCTCACTCTGTCACCAAGACTGGAGTGCAGTGGCACGATCTCAGCTCACTGCAACCTCCGCCTCCCAGGTTCAAACGGTTCTCCTGCCTCAGCCTCCCGAGTAGCTGGGATTACAGGTTCATGCCACCATGCCGGGCTAATTTTTGTTGTTGTTGTTATTTTTGGTTTTTGAGATGGAGTTTCACTCTTGTTGCCCAGGCCGGAGTGCAATGGCACGATCTCGGCTCACTGCAACCTCCGCCTCCCAGGTTCAAGCAATTCTCCTGCCTCAGCCTCCTAAAGTAGCTGAGATTACAGGCATGCGTCACCACGCCCATCTAATTTTGCATTTTTAGTAGAAACAGGGTTTCTCCATATTGGTCAGGCTGGTCTCGAACTCCCGACCTCAGGTGATCCGCCTGCCTTGGCCTCCCAAAGTGCTGGGATTACAGGGGTAAGCCACCGTGACTGGGCTTAATTTTTGTATATTTAGTAGAGATGGGGTTTCACCATGTTGGCCTGACTGGTCTTGAACTCCTGACCTCAAGTGATCCTCCCACCTTGGCCTCCCAAAGTGTTGGGATTACAGGCGTGAGCCACCATGCCGGGCTTTGTTTCTTATTACTAGAATGTAAGCTTCATGAGAGCAGAGACCACATATCTTTTGTTCATAATAGCCATAGACCTGGCCGGGCACGTTGGCTCATACCTGTAATCCCAGCACTTTGGGAGGCCAAGGTGGGTAGATGACGAGGTCAGGAGATCAAGACCATCCCAGCCAACATGGTGAAACTCCATCTCTACTAAAAATACAAAAATTAGCCAGGCGTGGCAGCGCATGCCTGTAATCCCAGCCACTTCGGAGGTTGAGGCAGGAGAATCACTTGAACCCGGGAGGCAGAGGTTGCAATGAGTCGAGATCCAGCCACTGTACTCCAGCCGGGGATAGAGCTAGACTCCATCTCAAAAAAAAAAAAAAAAAAAAAAAAAATAGCCATAGAGCTTAAGAAACAGGGCCTCCACACTGTAGGTTCTCAGTAAAAGTTTTGAAATGAATGAAGGAATAATGGCACTGCTATTACCTTAGTGATATTAATTTGTAACAGGCGCCAGGCACAGTGGTTCACGCATGTAATCCTAGCATTTTGGAGGCCAAGGCAGTGGATCATGAGGTCAGGAGATCGAGACCATCCTGGCTAACACAGTGAAACCCCGCCTCTACTAAAAATACAAAAAAATAGCTGGATGTGGTGGCATTCGCCTATAGTCCCAGCTACTCAGGAGGCTGAGGCAGGAGAATTGCTTGAACCTGGAAGACGGAGGTTGCAGTGAGCTGAGATTGTGCCACTGCTCTCCAGCCTGGGAGACAGAGTAAGACTGTATCAAAAAAAATAAAAAATTTATTACATGCACCCTTATTGTTTTTTGATTAGTTTTCGTTCTTTGATTAGTTCTGTTTTTCATGTGAGTCTCTGGAATTTTCCACATCTACAAATATTGGTAACTGCCTTCTTTCCAGCAAGTGTTGCCCTTCTTTCTTTCTTTCTTTCTTTCTTTCTTTTTTTGAGATGGAGTCTCGCTCTGTCGCCCGGGCTGGAGTGCAGTGGCCGGCTCTCAGCTCACTGCAAGCTCCACCTCCCGGGTTTACGCCATTCTCCTGCCTCAGCCTCCCGAGTAGCTGGGACTACAGGCGCCCGCCACCTCGCCCGGCTAGTTTTGTATTTTTTATTAGAGACGGGGTTTCACCGTGTTAGCCAGGATGGTCTTGATCTCCTGACCTCGTGATCCACCCGTCTCGGCCTCCCAAAGTGCTGGGATTACAGGCTTGAGCCACCGCGCCCGGCCCTTTCTTTCTTTCTTTCTTTTCTTTTTTTTTTCTGAGACGGAGTCTTGCTCTGTCACCCAGGCTGGAGTGCAGTGGTGCCATCTCAGCTCACTGCAACCTCTGTCTCCCGGGTTCAAGCTCCTGCCTCAGCCTCCTGAGTAGCTGGGATTATAGGCCACCATGCCCAGCTAATTTTTTTATTTTAGTAGAGACAGGGTATCACCATGTTGGTCAAGCTGGTCTCGAACTCCTGACCTTGTGATCTGCCTGCATCGACCTCCCAAAGTGCTGGGATTACAGACACTAGCCACCGTGCCCGGCTATTTCTTTTTCTTATAAAATTTTATCAAATTGAATAGATCTTCCAGAATAATTCTAAATAACAGTGATGGCATTAGGCACCTTTTCTTGTTTCTAACTTTGGTAATGCTTCTAAGTGTTTCGTTGTTAAGTAAAATGACTACAGAAAGAACAAACTTGATGGGAGAAAATAATGGGTTCCATTTTGGACATGTTTAGAAGGATATTAGTGTGGAAATGTCCAGTAGATGGAGGGACATACAAGAAATCTGGGCCCCGCATGGTGGCTCGTGCCTGTAATCCCAGCACTTTGGGAGGCTGAGGTAGGTGGATCACCTGAGGTCAGGAGTTCAAGACCAGCCTGGGCAACATGGTGAAACCCTGTCTCTACTAAAAATAAAAAATACAAAAATTAGCTGGGCGCGGTGTCACGTGCCTGTAATCCCAGCTATTTGGGAGGTTGAGGCAGGAGAATTGCTTGAGCTCAGGAGGTGGAGGTTGCAGAGAGCTGAGACTACACCACTGCACTCCAGCTTGTGCAACATAGCGAGACTGCGTCTCAAAAAAAAAAAAAAATCTGAACTAGAGACAAAGATCTGGAAGTTAATGTTAGATAGATAGTAAAGCCTTGGGGTAGATAAATTCCAACTGGAGAGAAGGCCAAAGATAAGAATTGGGGAACAGCAATCTCAAGGCTGAGCAGGAAGAGGAAACTAGGAAGAAACCATCACAGAGATGAGTGGAATCAGTAAAAAGAGGAGTTACCTGAACCACAGATGAATTTCAAGGGAGAGGAAATGATGATATAGCCACAGAGCAAACAGTGGGGAGACTGAAAATGGGCAAGGAGGGGCCAGGCACAGTGGCTCACACCTGTAATCCCAGCACTTTGGGAGCCGAGGTGATTGGATCATCTGCAGTCAGGAGTTCGAGACCAGCCTGACCAACATGGAGAAACCCCGTCTCTACTAACACCACACTCCAGCCTGGGCGACAGAGCCAGACTTCGTCTCAAAAAAAAAAAAAAAAAAAAAAAAAAAAAAAATTAGCCAGGTGTGGTGGATTGCCTGTAATCCCAGCTACTCAGGAGGCTGGGCAGGAAGAATTGCTTGAACCTTGGAGGGCCGAGGTTGCAGTGAGCCGAGATTGCACCATTGCACTCCAGCGTGGGCTGGACAGAGCCAAGACTCGTCCCCCTCCAGGAAAGGAGAGGAAGGAGGAAGGGAGGAAGGAAAGAAGAGAAGAGAGAGAGAAGGAAGGAAGGAAGGAGATGAAGGAAGGGAGGGAGGGAGGGAGGGAAAGAGAAAGAGAGAGAGAAAGAGAGAAGAAAAAAAAGAAAGGAAGAAGAAAGAGGAGAGAGGAAAGAAAGAGGAGGAAGGAAAATGAGCAGGAAGGATTTGGTTGGCAAGGAGGTCATGGTGATCTTAGTGAGTGTGGGGAGTATCTTTGTGGGATTGCGGGCCACAGTCACCTGTGATGGTTGGAGGAGAGGTGACAATATGCGGGACTGCTTTTCTGTGCTGGCTCCTTCATAAGCTTAGTACGGCCAGGCAGTAGTCATACCCACAATCCCGGCAACTCTGGGTGGCCAAGGGGTGAAGTCAACTTTAGCCAGGAGTTTGAAGACCAGCCTGCGGGCAACATGGTGAAACCCTTTTCTGCTATAAAACATACCAAAAATTCGGGCCAGGCAGCAGTGGCTCAAGCCTGTAATCCCAGCACTTTGGGAGGCCGAGACGGCGCGGATCACGAGGTCAGGAGATCGAGACCATTGGCTAACACGTTTGAAACCCCGTCTCTACTAAAAATGCAAAAAAATTAGCGGGGTGGCGGCGAGCGCTTGTAGTCCCCAGCTACTTGGAAGGCTGAGGCGAGGAGAATGGCGTGAACCCGGGAGCGGAGCTTGCAGTGAGCCTAGATCGCGCCACTGCAACTCCCAGCCTGGGCGACTGAGCGAGACTCCGTCTCAAAAAAAAAAAAAAAAAAAAAAAAAAAATTAGCTGAGTGAGGCTGGGTGCAGTGGCTCATGCCTGTAATCTCAGCACTTTGGGAGGCCGAGGCAAGCGGATCACTTGAGGTCAGGAGTTCAAAACCAGCCTGACCAACGCAGTAAAAACCCATCTCTATTAGAAATACAAAAATACAAAAATTAATGCACCACTGTACTCCAGCCTGGGTGAAAGAGTGAGACTCTATCTCAAAAAAAAAAAAAAAAATTAGCTCAGTGTGGAGGCTGGTGCCTGTAGTCCCAGCTATTTCAGGGGCTGAGGTGGGAGGACTGCTTTAGCCTGGGAGTTCCAGGCTGTAGTGAATCGCAATGGCGCCTCTGGCCTCCAGCCTGGGCGGTAGAGCGAGACCTTGTCTCAAAAAAAAAAAAAAAGAAGAAGAAGAAGCCCCAGCAGCCGCCACTGAGCTAAGAGGTAAGGTACTAAGTTGAAGGGGAGACAGAGTGGAGATAAGGATTTGGGTTTTTTAGGTAGTAGTGACAAAAGGATGTTCATAAACTGAAAGGGAAAAGACCAACAAACAGACTAAACGTTTGAGAAAGAGACAGAGGAAAAAGCATATGGAGCAAAGCACAGAGGGCACAGAGTATGTGGCCAGCAGTGGTGGGGACGCTGCTAGCTTTCTCTGAAGTGGGAGAAAAGAAGACAAGGAGCGTTCCTTTCCCTGCACTTTCTCAACCACACTGGCTGAAGAAGGACAGAGGGGCCCAGAGAGCAGCGGGGGTGTCCAATCACTGTTCTTGGGCCTGGAAACTGTTGGGGCTGTGGACTCCAGAGTACTGAAGGACTGCTGGACAGAGCCTATGGCTCCGTCTGAGCCTGTAAATCATAAATCCACCTGGTCAAAGAGCAAAGGCCTCAAAATTTCTGAGTTAATTGTTTTTGACCTGGGCATCAGGAATTTTTTTTTTTTATTTTTTAGACAGGGTCTTGCTCTGTAGCCCAGGCTGGAGTGCAGTGGCGCGATCTTGGCTCACTGCAAGCTCAGCTTTCTGGGTTCACGCCATTCTCCCACCTCAGCCTCCTGAGTAGCTGGGACTACAGGCGCCCGCCACCATGCCCGGATAATTTTTTTTTTTCAGCCGTCCCCGGGATAATTTTTTGTATTTTTTTAGTAGAGACGGGGTTTCACCGTGTTAGCCAGGATGGTCTCGATCTCCTGACCTTGTGATCCGCCCGCCTCAGCCTCCTAAAGTGCTGGGATTACAGGCTTGAGCCACCGCGCCTGGCCTCACATCAGGAATTTTTAAAGCTCCCTGAGTGAGTCTAACATGGAGCCATGGTTGAGAACCATTGGGGTTAAGAAGTGAATTGAGGCCGGGCGCAGTGGCTCACGCCTGTAATCCCAGCACTTTGGGAGGCCGAGACGGGCGGATCATCAGGTCAGGAGATCGAGACCATCCTGGCTAACATGGTGAAACCCCGTCTCTACTAAAAATACAAAAAAAAAAAAAAAAAAAAATTAGCCGGGCGTGGTGGTGGGCGCCTGTAGTCCCAACTCCTTGGGAGGCTGAGGCAGGAGAATGGCATGAACCCGGGAGGCGGAGCTTGCAGTGAGCTGAGATCCGGCCACTGCACTCCAACCTGGGTGACAGAGATAGACCCTGTCTCAAAAAAAAAAAAAAAAAAAGAAGTGAATTGAGACGTATGGAGACTAAATCTCCAACCCTGGGTGGGAGGACAAGGAGAGGCTCTGCTGCCCTGGCTGGACTAGTGGGGCCCTGTTTGGGTTGTGGACATCCCCTCAGTCATAGGAGGATGAATTCCTGCCTTGTTCCTTTGGCTGGATCTGAATTCTTCCCCAACCTCCTGACCTAGCTGAAAGCATAGAGCTTCCCAGACAGAGACCATCAGCCCCTAGGGTGACAGCGAAAGGCCAGATTCAGGAATGTGATATTAATTATGACAAACAATATGTTCTCCCACTTAAGAACTAAGCCTGGTTGGCTGAGCATGCATGTCTGTGAGAGAGAGAGAGAGAGAGTGTGTGTGTGTGTGTGTGTGTGTGTGTGTGTGTGTGTGTCCAGGGCTGCCTATTCAACTGAAAAACAAAAGCGGCTCTGAGTCTGAAGCTAAAGTTTAACAAGTGACCAAGATGACTCATGCTGCTTGGCTGCAAAGGCCACAAGGCTGCCACCCCCAGTGGGGCAGGGCCTGGGTGGGAAAAGTCACAGGTACAGAGGCTCCTGTGACATTCCCACTCTGCCCCTGTATAGACTGCCTTTGGGGCCAACCAAATATTTTGTGAAAATTAAGACAAAAGGCCGGGCGCAGTGGCACACACCTGTAATCCCAGTACTTTGGGAGGCTGAGGCAGGCAGATCACGAGGTCAAGAGATCGAGACCATCCTGGCCCACATAGTGAAACCCTGTCTCTACTAAAAATACAAAAATAGGCAGGGCATGATGGCTTATGCCTGTAATCCCAGCACTTTGGGAGGCTGAGGTGGACTAACATGGTGAAACCCCGTCCCTACTAAAAACACAAAAACGTAGCTGGGTGTGGTGGCCTGCGCCTGTAGTCCCAGCTACTCAGGAGGCTGAGGCAGGAGAATCCGCTTGAACCCAGGAGGCGGAGATTGCGCCACTGCACTCCCCACTGGTGACAGAGCAAGACTCCATCTCAAAGAAAAAAAAAAAAAAAAAGCTGGGCGTGGTGGCTCACACCTGTAATCCCAGCACTTTGGGAGGCTGAGTTGGGTGGATCACAGGTCAGGAGATCGAGACCATCCTGGTTAACACGGTGAAACCCCGTCTCTACTAAAAATACAAAAAAATTAGCCGGGCATGGTGGCAGGTGCCTGTAGTCCCAGCTAATCGGGAGGCTGAGGCAGGGGAATGGCGTGAACCTGGGTGGTGGAGCTTGCAATGAGCTGAGATTGTGCCACTGCACTCCAGCCTGGGTGACAGAGTGAGACTCCGTCTCAAAAAAAAAAAAAAAAAAAAAAATGAAAAGAGAAAAAGAGATCGAGACCATCCTGGCCAAAATGGTGAAATCCTGTCTCTAGTAGAAATGCAAAAATTAACCGGGCATGGTGGTACATGCCTGTAGTCCCAACTACTGGGGAGGCTGAGGCAGAATTGCTTGAGCCCCAGGAGGTGGAGGTTGTGGTGAGCCAAAATCATGCCACTGAACTTCCAGCCTGGTGACAGAGTGAGACTCCGTCTCAAAAAAAAAAAAAACACTGCCTACATGTTGAAGTGTATTTGGATATAGAGTTAAAGGAACTGTACTGTTAAAATTAATTTCCCTTGTTTCATTTTACTTTTTATAATATGGCCACTAGAAAATTTGAAATTGGCCGGGTGCGGTGGCTCACGCTTGTAATCCCAGCACTTTGGGAGGCCTGGGCAACAAGAGCCTGGGCAACAAGAGCAAAACTCCATCCCCTTCCCCCCGCAAAAAAATTATTTCTAAAGAAGGGGTCTCACTATGTTGCTCAGGCTGGGGCGCAGTGGCTGTTCACAGACGTGATCATAAAGCAGTACAACCTCAAACTCCTGGCCTCAAGGGATCCTCTCACCTCAGCCTCCAGAGTAGCAGGGACCACAGGAATGCGCCACGGCACCCAGTGTGGCACCTTTTAAAAAATGCAGCCATTGGCCGGGCGCGGTGGCTCACGCCTGTAATCCCAGCACTTTGGGAGGCCGAGACGGGCAGATCACGAGGTCAGGAGATCGAGACCATCCTGGCTAACACGGTGAAACCCCGTCTCTACTAAAAAATACAAAAAACTAGCCGGGCGTGGTGGCGGCGCCTGTAGTCCCAGCTACTCGGGAGGCTGAGGCAGGAGAATGGCGTGAACCCGGGAGGCGGAGCTTGCAGTGAGCTGAGATCCGGCCACTGCACTCCAGCCTGGGCGACAGAGCGAGACTCCGTCTCAAAAAAAAAAAAAAAAAAAAAAAAAAAAAAAAAAATGCACCCACTTAAGGGCACTTTCTGTCGTTTTATTTATCTCTCAAGTTTTACTTATTTATAAACCTATGCACACATACACATGTACTATTAGATGAAAAGAGCAGGAGGCTGTGGAAAGGATACTTGGCATAAAGCCAAGAGCACTTGTCTCTAGGTTTGATCTCCCACCTCCTGGGGCTCAATTTCCCCATTCATAAAATGGGTGGATTGGCCTAAATAGGCCTAAGGACCTTTCCAGCTTAGACATTGCAGGGTTCTAGATTGAAGTCGAACTGTTCCTTAGATTTTGTGTGTGATCCCACAGACAGCAGGGCTGGTTTCCTTGTTAGTGCAGATCCAGTGCTGGCAGCCATGAGAGACTTCACCTTTGGAACAGAAATTTCCATCTGCATCCTCTCTGCAGATCATGCCTATCCTTCCTCCCCACTCACACCCCTCCTCATGTAAATCAGCCTGGGGAATCAGATTTTGGAAAAACTTCGATCTCTTTATCTGGAAGGCACAAAGATAGCATTGCAAAGCCTGCTGCTGGTGTGGAGGTGGTGTTCAGGAATGCTTCACATTTTTCTAGCAAGTTTCATTCCTGGTAGTATAATCTTGAGGAGAGGCCTTCCCCCAGGGAGGCTTTGGGGAAACTAGCAATGGAATGAGGGAAAGAGCATGGACTGGGTGGGAGAGAGCCTTCTTTAGAAGGAAATACTGGCAAAATCCGGTATTGCAAAGTTTTGAAAAAATCCATCCTGTTGCATTTGCTTAGAAAGAACCTGGGGCTGAGCTGTCGGCCTGGCTCTGTCACTGTGTGATTTTAAAAGACATTTAATGTTTCCAAGCTACTGAGTACAACAGGTTTCTCACTGAGCTTGATTTTGCACCCCTCCAGCCCACCCTCTATCTACAATGCTGCCAGCACTGACTCTAAAATGCACATGACTCCACCTCCACTCCCACCCCACTGCCTCCATTACCTGCAGCAAAAAATAAAAGAAATCTAAACTCTTCTCCATGACATTTGAAGCCTTTAAAATCTGGTCCCAGGCTACATTTTTAATCTCATCTCATACTCTCCAGCTCACTGAGCCCCTTTTCCTATTGTCCTGAGTCCATATCTGCCTCTGGACAACCATGAGCTCCACTGGGAAGGACAGTGGGTTGGCCACCCCTGGCTGTATTCTTCCCCCAGTACTCTTTCCAATTCCTGGCACAGAGGCTTAGTAAAGGTTTGATGCCTGAATAACCAACTAAATGGGCAATCATGTAAATCAAGGAAGGCCCATGGACTGGACAACTCCTAAATTCCCTTCCAGCACTAACTTCTGAGTACTGTTCCCCAGGGCAGAGCTCAGAACTGCTTAGGACTTGACCTAGTTCATACTATTACTGTTTGAAAAACAGAGACAGGCCGGGCGCGGTGGCTCAAACCTGTAATCCCAGCACTTTGGGAGGCTGAGACAGGTGGATCACGAGGTCAGGAGATCGAGACCATCCTGGCTAACACGGTGAAACCCCGTCTCTACTAAAAAAATACAAAAAAACTAGCCGGGCGATGTGGCGGGCGCCTGTAGTCCCAGTTACTCGGGAGGCTGAGGCAGGAGAATGGCGTAAACCCAGGAGGCGGAGCTTGCAGTGAGCTGAGATCCAGCCACTGCACTCCAGCCCGGGCTATAGAGCGAGACTCCGTCTCAAAAAAAAAAAAAGAAAAAAAAAGACAGGTGGTCTGACAAAGGGTTTAAAAGTTTTTTATTCATATGACAATTTTGCATACGGCAGAAAAATTAAAATGCAATGCAATTTAAATATTTAAAATCGTTTTAAAATAAGATTATCCTATGGTTACACAACAATGTGAATGTACTTTTTTTTTTTTTTTTTGAGACGGAGTTTCTCTCTTTTTGCCCAGACTGGAGTGCAATGGCGCGATCTCAGCTTACCGCAACCTCTGCCTCCCAGGTTCAAGCGATTCTCCTGCCTCAGCCTCCCGAGTAGCTGGGGCTACAGGCATGCGCCACCACATCTGGCTAATTTTGTATTTTTTGTAGAGACAGGGTTTCTCCATGTTGGTCAGGCTAGTCTGGAACTCCCTACTTTAGGTGATCCGCCCCCTTTGGCCTCCCAAAGTATTGGGATTACAGGTACATGCTACCATGCCTGGCTAATTTTGTATTTTTTGTAGAGACAGGGTTTCTCCATGTTGGTCAGGCTAGTCTGGAACTCCCTACTTTAGGTGATCCGCCCCCTTTGGCCTCCCAAAGTATTGGGATTACAGGTACATGCTACCATGCCTGGCTAATTTTGTATTTTTTGTAGAGACAGGGTTTCTCCATGTTGGTCAGGCTAGTCTGGAACTCCCTACTTTAGGTGATCCGCCCCCTTTGGCCTCCCAAAGTGTTGGGATTACAGGCACATGCTACCGTGCCTGGCTAATTTTGTATTTTTAGTAGAGATGGGGTTTCTCCATGTTGGTCAGGCTGGTCTTGAACTCCCGACCTCAGGTGATCCACCTGCCTCGGCCTCCCAAAGTGCTGGGATTACAGGCATGAGCCACCGCACCCGGCCAACAATGTGAATGTACTTAATGCCATGTACACTTACATGGCCGAGATGGTAAACTTTATGTTATGTGTATTTCACTACAATTGAACAACAACAACAACAAAAAAACAAGACTGCCAGGCACAATGGCTCACACCTATAATCCCAGCATTTTGGGAAGCCAAGATAGGAAGATCACTTGATGCCAGGAATCCAAGACCAGCCTGGGCAACATAGCAAGATTCCATCTTTGCAAAATAAAATCGTACAATTAGTTAGGCATGGTGGTGCATGCCTGTGGTCCCAGCTACTCGGGAGACTGAGGCAGGAAGATTGCTTGAACCCAGGAGGTTGACGCTGCAGTGAGCAGCGTTCGTGCCACCCCAGCCAGGGTGACAGAGTGAGACCCTGTCACAAAAAAACAAACAAAAAACTCAAGACTATCCTGGATGTGTAGTTGCTACTACCATGCCCCTGGCCCTTCTGTATAGGGGGATTTTAAAGAGATAAACAAATATCTCAAGTAGGAGAAGTATTGAAACCTTTGATTCCTAGAGAAGATGGAGAAAGAAAGGATTCCTGGTTTAACAAAATGTTCAAATTTAGTGAAATTTAAAGTACCGTAATATCACCAATGCCCAGAAGCCTCAGCCATCTGTCACACTGAGGGCTAGGAAATGAGCAAAAATGCCTCTGTGGGACCACAAGAAATATCACTAGACTAATCGAAGAACCAATTTTATGAAGTAGATGATCCCCATTTTAAAACTGTAAAGAGAGCGTTTAAGTTTTGTTTTATTTTATAAAGACAGGGTCTTGCTGGGCACAGTGGCTCACTCCTGTAATCCCAGCACTTTGGGAGGCCGAGGTGGGCAGACCACAAGCTCAGGAGATTGAGATCATCTTGTCCAACATGGTGAAACCCCGTCTCCACTAAAAATACAAAAATTAGCTGGGTATGGTAGCACGCACCTGTAATCCCAGCCACTCGGGAGGCTGAGGCAGGAGAATCACTTGAACCCAGGAGGCGGAGATTGCAGTGAGCCGAGATTGCACCACTGCACTCCAGCCTGGATGACAGAGTGAGACTCCATCTCAAAAAATAAAAAAGACAGGTATCCCCCTGTTGCCCAGGCTGGAGTGTAGTGGCGCAACTATAGCTCACCATAGCCTCAACCTTCTGGCATCAAGCGATCCTCCCACCTCAGCCTCCCAAGTAGCTAGGACCCTAAGTGTGTACCACCATGCCTGGCTAATTTTTTTGGTGTGGCTGTGGGGGAGGGGTCACACTATGTTGCCCAGGCTGGTCTCAAATTCCTGGCCCCAAGCAATCCTCCTGCCTTAGCCTCCCAAAGTGCTGGGATTACAAGAGTGAAACACTGTATCCAGTGGTTACCATTTTATAGTCAAGGAAATTAAAGCTTAGAAAAAAGTAACTTGTGGCCGGGCGCGGTGGCTCAAGCCTGTAATCCCAGCACTTTGGGAGGCTGAGACGGGCAGATCACGAGGTCAGGAGATCGAGACCATCCTGGCGAACACGGTGAAACCCCGTCTCTACTAAAAAAATACAAAAAAACTAGCCGGGCGAGGTGGCGAGCGCCTGTAATCCCAGCTACTCGGGAGGCTGAGGCAGGAGAATGGCGTAAACCCGGGAGGCGGAGCTGGCAGTGAGCTGAGATCTGGCCACTGCACTCCAGCCTGGGCGACAGAGCGAGACCAAGTCCAAAAAAAAAAAAAAAAAGAAAAAGAAAAAAGTAACTTGTGGCTGGCTGCCATGGCTCACGCCTGTAATCCCAATACTTTGGGAGGCCAAAGGGGGGGATCACCTGAAGTAGGGAGTTCAAGATCAGCCTGACCAACATGGAGAAACCCTGTCTCTACAAAAAATACAGAATTAACCAGACGTGGTGGCACATGCCTGTAATCCCAGCTACTCGGGAGGCTGAGACAGGAGAATCGCTTGAACCTGGGAGGCAGAGGTTGCGGTGAGCCAAGTTCGTGCCATTGTACTCCAGCCTGGGCAACAAGAGGGAAACTCTGTATCAAAAAAAAAAGAAAAAGTAACTTGTGTAAATTTATATATACAGCTGGCCAGTTGAAAACAAAGATTCAAAACTACCTTGGGTGTGGGAAGAGTTAAAAAAAAAAAAAAAAAAAAACCCAAAGTCCATGCTGTTTCCAGTGCCCCATGCCTTATAATGGCTTTCTTGTTTGGCTTGGTTTTGTTTTGAGTCCTCCCAAAGCAACTCTGACTACCTAATCCAAACAGGACATTATTGGAAGGAGCCTAGGGTGGCTCTGGGGACTAAAGGAAGTGCTAACAGCCCTAGACAGGCAGGGACCACGGCAGCTGAGGGACCTTCATTCTAAAACACGAGCGTCCATGTGACACAGCTCCACGCTTGCCAGGCTCGGAGATTCTGTCCAGGTTTCAAATTCCCAGGACAGAGAATCTGGTTTGCCTGCCTGGGTTAGGTGCCCACAGCCTTATCAGTCAGCTCCGCCCAGGGAGACAGAGTCCCGAACCCGAGACATGGCCACTGGGGTGCATCCTAGGTGTTGGCTCTTCTCAGAGAAGGGAAATCCCTGTGGATCAGGCAGTCCCCTCAGGTAAGTCCCCAGCAGAAAATTTTCTGCGGGGAGGAAAAAGGGAACAGAAGTAGCCTGTCACCCGAGAAGCCTCCATGGCAACATTTGGAGCTATCAATTCAGCCTCAGCTTCACAGTTTGCTCCCTTCAAGGTTTCATCATTATCAGGGGCTGCATACCTGGGCAGCATATCTGCAATTTTGGCATCGCTGTATCCCTCAGTGTTAAAATTCATCTTAACTACACCAATGTTGTTGGAGCTTGTCTTCCAAAGGCACCCCTGGGGACTTAGTGGGTGCAAGGGCTGCTCAGGGAAAAGGAAAATGAAAGGCACACAACCAAGAGAGCTCAGAGGAACCTGGAAGGCAGGCTGTGCTCACTCTCCAGAAATCCCTGAAGGCTCTTTTGGAAGAAAGAAAAGAAAAAGTGTGCCATGCATTTGACTCAGTTTAGCTGTCATGGCATGGAAACCTGCCCATGCACAGTCAGCCCTAACAAGCAATAACCAGAGGTGCCTAGCCTAAACTCTAAAATGCTCTTAAGGATATTAGAACCATTAACTCTAATTAGAGTTAATCTATAGGCACAAATCACTCACCAAATTAACTGGCCAGCAGTTTAACAGCCTTTCAAAGTCAGGAAGGCCTGTATATAAATCAACAGCAGCGACTACCACTGCTTAGCACTTTACTGCTATTTCAACTGCATTTCTCTACAATCCTGAGAAAGCTGCTATTATTATAACCATTTATGGATAAGAAAAATGAGGCACAGAGTTTTGATGTGACACAGGACACACAATGTTGGGAAATTCCAGACAGAATGGGGACTTGAATTTAGGTCTTCTGACCCCAAATCCTAGACAGATGCTTCTTATGAGGACTTTCTCATAGATTCATCACTTCTTTATTCCCTTTATGTCATCAGCCCTTTCTTCAGAGTAAGTTACCTAATGATTCTCCAGCCTTGCACAGTGGGGCTGGCTTCTCCATGCCAGTGTAAAGTACATACAAAGAATGCATTGGATTAGTTTCTATGCCCAAGAAAGTAGTGTCACCCTTGTCATGGGCTCTAATTGCAAGAACAGCTGAGCTGGAGCAGATCCTGGTGACCATTTGTTGCCAAGTCCAGGATTACACAGTGGACAAGAGGAGTTTTCTAGGACTACACTAAAGTGAGTATAGTTAGGGTGAGGATTTCAGGACCATGGAACTAGAAGGAACTTTATTCTAAACCTCAGGCTTGAAATTCAAAACCAGAGTTTTTGCCCTTGCCTGTTAGATGTCAATCAGAGCTTAGTTCAGCCTGAGTGCTCCTGCACAAGTCTTCAGTGTTCCTCTATGGATTTATGATTGTCTGGCCTCTCCATCACCCCTCTGGAGTGGGCAATAAGTGAAAGTGGCATGGAATGAGGTATGATTTGGACAGAGAGAAAAATCAGCCTCTTCATGGTCCTGACCTGTTTTTCAAACTCTGAGTCAAGAATCCATTGATGGGTTGTTAAAGCAATTTACTGGGTCAAGACCAACACTTAAAAAAAATAATAATAAGATAAAATTAGTCAAGCAGGAAATATCAGATTATATCACATGTAGTTATGGTAAATAATGTTTCATAAAACCTTTTAAAATAATTTTCAAGAATAAATATATTTATGTATAATGGTTAGTTATGTAAAAATGTATCTTTTTTTTCTTTTTTTTGAGACGGAGTCTCGCTCTGAAGCCCAGGCTGGAGTGCAGTGGCGCGATCTCGGCTCACTGTAAGCTCCGCCGCCTCCCAGGTTCACACCATTCTCCTGCCTCAGCCTCCCGAGTAGCTGGGACTACAAGCGCCCACCACCACACCTGGCTAATTTTTTTGTATTTTTAGTAGAGACTGGGTTTCACCGTGTTTGCCACAATAGTCTCGATCTCCTGACCTCGTGATCCGCCCGCCTCGGCGTGCCAAAGTGCTGGGATTACAGGCGTGAGCTATCGAGCC
>NW_016815814.1:217968-222860 GCF_001698545.2 Rhinopithecus bieti | reverse complement strand
AAAACAAAACAAAACAAAACAAAAACAAAAACAATTAGCTGGGTGTGGTGGGGGGCACCTGTAATCCTAGCTACTTGGGAGGCTGAGGCAGGAGAATGGTGTGAACCCGGGAGGCGGAGCTTGCAGTGAGCCGACATTGGGCCACTGCACTCCAGCCTGGGTGACAGTGCGAGACTCCATCTCAAAAAAAAAAAAGAGGAGAAAGGATATTTTAAACAAAACATCTCCCCCCACCCATCTTGAACTATGAAATGTAAGATAATACCAATACAACTTTCTTTTAACGATCGGATCTCCACTTGCCAAATACTCACCATCCCATGACCAGCATACATGTCACCTTCTCTCTGGAGCCCCTTGCACTTCCCCAACCACCAGTGACAGCTCATTTTTGGCCTCTCCTGTGGCCCACATGGCCCCTCTTTTTGGAACTTAGTTCTCTCTCTTTTTTTTGAGATGGAGTCTCTCACTCTGTTGCTTTGCCTAGGCTGGAGTGTAGTGGCGTGATCTCAGCTCACTACAACCTCTGCCTCCTGGGTTCAAGCAATTCTCATGCCTCAGCCTCCCAAGTAGCTGGGATTACAGGCACGCACCAGCACGCTTGGCTCATTTTTGTATTTTTAAAAGTAGAGACAGGGTTTCGCCGTGTTGGCCAGGCTGCTCTTGAACTCCTGACCTCAAGTGATCTGCCTGCCTCGGCCTCCCGAAGTGCTGGGATTAGGTGTGAGCCACTGCACCTGGCTAGAGCTTAGTTCCCTAGTGTTGGTACTTGGAGCCTACTTTTTTGGAGGAGGTCTTTTCTATAAACCCACTCTGGAAACAATATCAAAGCAGGAAGTGAGAGATTGTGTTTGAAGTCCACAGTCCAGCTGGAAGCCAGAATCAGGGCCTGGATCTGGGACAGTCCTTGGTCTCCCGAGGTTCTAGGCTCTTGGTTCACCTGTTTGGAATCCCTGTCTCTTGGGTGGCAGGGAGTGAGCTATTTGTGTAAGACTAAGGCCTTAGAATATGTCCCAAGCTCTCTGGCATCAGGCACCCCACTCAGGGGCCAAACAGAAAGCTGTGAAGGGTAGTGAGAAAAGTCTCTTCTTACACCTCCTCTCTACCAACACTATTTAGTACCTTGCTTTTTTAGCTTTCATGTTATATTATGACTGGTTTCCCATGTCATTAAATATTCTTCAGAAATTTAACTTTGATAACATATTATCCCCATTAACCATAACTTTATCATCCTCCAACTGTTCAAAAGTTAGATTATTTCTAGCTTTTACTATTATAGTATATTTAACCTCACTGGTAATTGATCTAAAAGGAATAATTAGGAATCAGTCCCCAAATTTTGAGATGGCAACCAAGAAGTCTTTTTCATTTTCCACAGCTTTCCCACATTTTTGTTTTTTTTAAGAGACGCTCTGCCACCCAGGCTGCAGTGCAGTGGGATGATCATAGTTCACTGTAACCTCAAATTCCTGGGCTTAACCAATCTTCATGCCTCAGGCTCCCAAATAGCTAGGATTAATAGCGCATGCCACCATGCCAGGCTAATTTTCTTATTTTTGTAGAGACAGGAGTCTTGCTATGTTGCCCAGGCTGGTTTTGAACTCCTGGGCTCAAGCGATCCTCACACCTCAACCTCCCTAAATGTTGGGATTATAGAGGTGAGCCACCATGCCTTCTTTTTTTTTTTTTTTTTTTTTTTTTAATTCTGTTTTGGAAAGGATATACCTCTTGCCACCATCTGAATAATATCTATCTTTATTATTATTATTTATGTCTGTAAATAGCTTTACAGTTCACAAAGCATTTTCTTATATAATGTCTCAGCTAATCAACACAGCAACACTAAGAAATAAGCTATTATTTCCATTTTACATTTGGGGAAATTAAGGCTCAGAAAGGCTATGTGACATGTTCAAGGTAATACATTTAGTGTCAGAGCTGGGATGTGGACTCAGGTCTTGGTACTTCCAAAACCATATCCTTTACCGTGGGCAAAGTGCTATGCTGGGGTCTTGCCAGACACATAGATGGCATTGGAAGAAGGGCAGGTATGGAACAGCACCCCAGGCATAGTGGGCGATGTCATTGGTAAGATACAGAGAAAGTGCTACAGACAGTGGCTTTGCAAGGACAGAGCGGTTCCTCCCACAGAGGGCATGCAGTAGGCTTTGGGAAGAAACGTGGCCAAGTCGGGTCTTCAAAGGTGAATAGGATCTAGATATTCAGAATAAGAGAGAGGGCTTTGCACAGGCTCAGTGAATGGGAAAGGAAAGTGTGGCTGATTGGGGAAAGCGACAGCACAGGGAGCAAGAGATGGGGCGTGGCTGGGGAGGAATGGAATTGTAATTCTAGCCTCACAGAGGCTAGAGCCAGCAGGGCCTTGGGACCATGTGGGGAGGAAACCAGAGATGTGTGAAACAATTTGCTGAAGGCAGAACCAGGCAGGGAAAGGGCAGGGTCGGTTCGTACCCTTGCCTCTGGCCACCCGGGCCAATACTCCTTCCCTGCAGTAAACCTGATTAATCTCAAACTCAGGTGCCATTTCCTTGGAATAGCATTTACTGCGGGGCGCGGTGGCTCACGCCTGTAATCTCAGCGCTTTGGGAGGCTAAGGCGGGAGGATCCCTTGAGCCTAGGGGTTCGAGACCAGCCTGGGCAACATAGCAAGACCCTGTGGTTAAAAAATAATAATAATAAAATTGGCCGATAATGGTGGCACGCGACCGTAGTATCAGCTTCTTGGGAAGCTGAGGCACGAGGATCACCTGAGTCCAGACAGGGAGAGGCTGCAGTGAGCCATCATCGTGCCACTGTACTCCAGCCTGGGCGACAGTGTGAGACCCTGTCTCAAAAAAAGAAAAAGTTGTTCAAGTTGTGTAGTGCACGGGAGGAAAGAAGTATGACAATAACATAGGACAGCAGCCGGCTCTTTTTCTCTTCAGGATGTGGAGAGTGGGCGCCTTGGGAAGATGAAATTGAGTATGTGCGGGGGAGGGGTCAATATGAAACAAGGTCGGGAGGGGGGCGGGGAGAGCTGGGGCGCTAGAGGAGCTTGGGGCTCGCGCTGCGGAGGAGGAAGCGCCTTCCGCGGTCGCTGGGGGGAAGTGGTTAAGAGGAAGCAAGGGCAGTGGAGGGGACTGCTGGAGGGTCCCATCTGGGAAAGCAGGCACGGATGCGGGGACATTTCCTCCTGTCACCCTGGCAAAGAGCTCGCCGGGCTGGAGGGTCAGAGTTCTCAGATCCAAGTGAAGAAAACCGGGAACGGTTCCGGCTCTGGGGACTGACATTCATCGCGGCAGTTTCTGGTGGCAAAACAGAGGAAACAAAGGAATGATGAAATGAACTGAGCTGCCTTCATGCCCCGGATGAATGTTCAGCCATTAGAGAAGAGTGAATCCCAGCTGGGATTTGGGGTTCCACGGTGTACTAGAAAAGCAAGACAAAGAGAAGCGCCTACTAGAAGCTGCCATTTTGGAAAACAAAAGCAAACGTGTGTGTGTGTGTGTGTATGTGTGTGTGTGTGTATGTGTGTGTGTGATGTTACATGGACATGGGGAAATTACGGAAGTAAATACTAATGCTAGTGTAAATTGGGATGGTGGAAAATGAGGAAGAGGGCGGCGGGGGAATCCTTAGTACTTACAGAGAAAACGGAGCAAGTGCACAAGCACGCCAAACCACCCGTTGCCCGAGCTCGGCGCTCATGCGGCTAGGATGACGCCTGTGGGGTGCCCCAGGGGCCCTGCTCGCCGCCACGCTGCTCAGGGTCATTTACAGTCTCTCCGCTCTTTGTTAAATAGAGTGAGACAGGGACGGGCTGGAGTCCGCAGGGGTCTTGGAGGGCGGAGGGGACGGGTCGGGGCCCCCCTTGCTCCTGCCACGCTGCCGCCACCCCAGACAAAGACAGCTGCGTCCCGCGGGAGCGCAGGGGCCCCTGCGCGCAGGACCTGACTCTCCTGTCCCGTCTCCCCCTGACGCCCACACACCCAGGCGGCAGCCCACTCCCCTTCTACCCCGCAGCCATTTGCTTCCCACCCCTTGATTTTTTTTCTTTTCCCCTCCCCTCAGCATCCCCCCAACCTCCTCTGATACACTTTCTAATTGTCTAATGAATTTACCTATTATAGGCATTTTGTATAAGTGGAATCATACAATACTCGTCCTTCTGTGTCAGTCTTATTTTGCTTAGCATAATGTTTTTTATTTATTATTTTTTCTTTGAGACAGGGTCTCGCTCTGTCGCGCAGGCTGGAGCACAGTGGCGCTCAGCTCACTGCAATCTCCACCTCCGGGTTTCAAGTGATCCTTCCACCTCAGCCTCCCGAATAGCTGGGACTACAGGCGCGCCGCCACCACTGCCTAGCTAATTTTTATACCTTTGGTAGAGACGAGGTTTCGCCATGTTGCCCACGCTGGTCTCTAGCTCCTGAACTCAAACAATCCTCCCGCCACAGCCTCCCAAAGTGCTGTAATCACAGGCGTGTGAGCCACCACGCCCGGCCGCTTAGCATAATCTTTTCACGTATGGGAACTTCATTTCTTTTATTGTATTTGTGGTAATATGTACACAACATAAAACATTTTAACGAATTGTTTCAGTGTACAGTTTAGTGGCACTAAATATAATCACATGGTTGTGCACTCACCACCATCATCCAACTCTAGAACTCTTCCATCATCCTAAATTGAAACTCTGTACCCATGAAACAACTCCTCCCTCATTCCCCTCTACCCAGCTCCTGGCAACCACCAGTCTACTTTCTGTCCCTGTGCACTTGGGAGCATCACCTTTCTGGGACATCTGCAATGGTTCTCTGGAGGATTGTGTCTCCCCTTTTTAAAAAATTTATTTTCTTTTTTTCCTTTTCCTTTTTTTTTTTTTTTTTTTT
>NW_016815814.1:214506-217745 GCF_001698545.2 Rhinopithecus bieti | reverse complement strand
TTTTGGTAGAGAAGGGGTCTCACTTCATTGCCCAGGCTGATGTCCAACTTCTAGGCTCAAGCAATCTGCCTGCCTTGGCTTCCCAAAGTGTTGGGATTATAAGCGTGAGCCACTGTGCCCCGCCTGTGGTCTCATTTTGGAGGGCAAGAGGCATAGAGATAGCCATAACCTGGAGAATATTGAATGTGAACAACAAGGATGACAAAATTTGGTCCTATGAGAAATCATCTGTGAGGAAGAGTGGAGGGAACTGAGCATGTTCAAGGCAGTGAGGTCCTGGGATGATCTCAATTCACCTAAGAAAAGCAAAACCAGGAAGCAAAGAGGTTTCAGTTAATCAACAGATTTGAAAGGAGCAAGCCTTGTGACATAACTGGAGAAGAGAAGACTCAGGCGATCACACAGACTGTCTTCACCCAAGTGAAGGATGATTATGTAGGAAAGTGGATAGAAGATGCTGTCAATAGAAATATAAAAATAATCATGTTAAAAAAATTTCAGTAGCCACATTTTTTTTTTTTTTTGAGACAGAGTCTTGCTCTGTTGCCCAGGCTGGTGTGCAGTGATGTAATCTTGGCTCACTGCAACCTCCTGGGTTGAAGCGACTCTCCTGCCTCAGCCTTCCAGGTAGCTGGGATTACAGGCACACCACCATGCCGGACTAATTTTTGTATTTTTAGTACAGACAGTGTTTCACCATGTTGGTCAGGATGGTCTCGAACTCCTGACCTCAGGTGATATGCCTGCCTCAGCCTCCCAAAGCGCTAGGATTACAGGCATTAAGCCACCACACCTGGCCAATATTTATTTATTTATTTAGAGACAGAGTCTCGCTCTGTCTCCCAGGCTGGAGTGCAGTGGCACAATCTCAGCTCACTGCAAGCTCCGCCTCCCGGGTTCACGCCATTCTCCTGCCTCAGCCTCCCAAATAGCTGGAACTACAGGCGCCTGCCACCATGCCCGGCTAATTTTCTTTCTTTTTTTTTTTTTTTGTATTTTTAGTAGAGACTGGGTTTCACCATGTTGGCCAGGATGGTCTCAATCTCCTGACCTCGTGATCTGCCCGCCTCAGCCTCCCAGAGTGCTGGGATTACAGGCGTGAGCCACCGTGCCCGGCCCCCAATTTTTAAATTAATAATGAGAGGCTGGGCATGGTGGCACACACCTGTGGTTCCAGCTACTCAGAAGGCTGAGGTGGGAGGATCGTTTGAGCCCAGGAAGTTGAGGCTGCAGTGAGCTGTGTTCACACTACTGCACTCTAGCCTAGGCGACAAAGCAAGACCCTGTTGGAAAAAAAAGTTTAATAATAAGATATCTCACATTCTTATTTTTACATTTGGTCTCTGAAATCAGGCTGGCTACATTTCAAGTGCTCTATAGCTACCTGTGGCCACTGTATTGGACAGTGCAGGGTTAGAAACTGGACTTAAGAGTCAGGGCTGGGTTCAAGCCCCACGTTCCATCCCTTACTAGGCTGTGTGACTAGACACATTACTTAGCCTCTCCTATTTCTGTTTCTTCATCTATAAAATGAAACTAAAAATAGTACCTACTTTATAGGGTAATTTTGTGAATTAATGGCACATGAAGCATATGGTGCATGTTCAGTAAATGTTGGCGATTATTAGCAGTAAATTTGGTGGTTATTGAATTAGTGATATTGCAGTATCACTGTTAGGGTGACCTCCATTCTCATCAGATGATGTGGCTTGGGGCTATTCCAAAGGGGCAAGGTTAAAAAACAATAGGCAAACCAGGAAAACCTATTTGCAACACATATGAAAACAAAATGTTGTTATTCTTGCTATGTAGGAAGTGCTTGCAAATAAATAAGAAAATGAATACCAATAGAAAATTCAAAAGAAACAAACATCTGAAGTGATTTTTTTTTAAAGCAAGACCCACTTTAAATAGGTTCAACTCTCCTTGGAATCAGACATAAAAATAAACAAAAGACATTTTTTGTTGTTGTTAACAGATCAGCAGCCAGAATTTGGTGACACCTAATATTGAAAAAAGTGTGGGGAGATCCCTTCTCTTTTTAAATTAAGATTTCCTGAAGTTTCCATTGTTAGATCTGACCACAGACTATCTGGAGAAAAGAGCTGAGTTCTTGGTTCAAGGAGGAACTAGCCAGAGCCTTTTCTACCCACTTTTTCCCTTGTCCAGATAAAGCTCAACAGCCAACAAACCTCTCCTAGCAAGTTGACTTTTTCCTTGTCATGTGTGCAGACTCTGCACATTAGCTTTGCTAATAGTCCTTTACCACAGGTGTTGACATTTCATGTAGCTTGAAATAGCCCCCAGCATTGTTCTACATTTGGACAGGGCTGACATACTTAAGCCACAATACCCCCAGAATATTCTTAGACTTCTAGCTACCTCCGTCAGGAATGTTTTACCTGCCAGCAGGATTGGCTACATAATTTTCAGGACCCAGGGGAAAATGAAAATATGGGCCCCTTTCTCATAAAAGGAGGAAAAAAAGCTCTTTTTTTCTGCAGTCTCTCTCTCAACCTGTCATGGTGTTTTCATTTGCTGTTTATTGTTGCACTCTCTCAGACATAAAGATACTTCAGAGGTCAGTGCAGGCCCTCACAGATGCCCAGGACTCTGCCGCAAGGCAGCATGCATTTTCCAGTCAGGGAAAACTTTTTTTTTTTTTTTTTTTTTGAGACAGAGTCTTGCACTGTTGCCCAGGCTGGAGTGCAGTGGCACAATCTCAGCTCACTGCAAGTTCCACGTCCCGGGTTCACGCCATTCTCCTGCCTCAGCCTCCCGAGTAGCTGGGACTACAAGCGCCCACCACCACACCTGGCTAATTTTTTTGTATTTTTTAGTATGACAGGGTTTCACCGTGTTAGCCAGGATGGTCTCAATCTCCTGACCTCGTGATCTGCCCGCCTCAGCCTCCCAAAGTGCTGGGATTACAGGTGTGAGCCACCGCGCCCAGCCCTATTTTAACCAACTGTTTAAGTGTACAGTTTAGTGGCACTAAATATAGTCACATGGTTGTGCACTCACCACCATCATCCATCTCTAGAACTCTTCCATCATCCTAAACTGAAACTCTGTACACATGAAACAACTCCTCCCTCATCCCCTTCTACCCAGCTCCTGGCAACCACCAGTCTACTTTCTGTCCCTGTGCACTTGGGAGCATCACCTTTCTGGGAAAATGCGATGGTTCTCTGGAGGATTGTGTCTCCCCCTTTTTTTTTTTTTTTTTTTTTTTTTTT
>NW_016815814.1:208300-212709 GCF_001698545.2 Rhinopithecus bieti | reverse complement strand
AAAAAAAAAAAAAAAAAAAAAAAAAAGGCACAAGCAGTGTGACATAACTGGAGAGGAGAAGACTCAGGTGATCACAGAGACTGTCTTCACCCAAGTGAAGGATGATTATGTAGGAAAGTGGATAGAAGATGCTGTCAATATAAATATAAAGTGAATCATGTTAACAATTTGTCAGGAGCCACATTTTTTTTTTTTTTGAGACGGAGTCTTGCTCTGTTGTCCAGGCTGGAGTGCAGTGGCATGATCACGCCTCACTGCAACCTCCACCTCCTGGCAAAACCCCTCTCTGCTAAAAATACAAAAATTAGCCAGGTATGGTGTTGCACACCTGTAATCCCAGCTAGTCGAGAGGCTGAGGTAGGGGAATCACTTGAACCAGGAGGGTGGAGGTTGCAGTGAGCCGAGATTGCATCACTGCACTCCAGCCTGGGTGACAGAGCAAGACTGTCTCAAAAAACAATCAAACACTTTTTTTTTAGAGTCAGGGTCTTGCTCTTTCACCCAGACTGGAGTGCAGTAGTGGTCTCAAGAGATCCTGCTGCCTCAGCCTCCCAAGTAGCTGGGATTATAGGCATGTGCCACCATGCCTGGCTAATTTTTTTATTTTTACTTTTGAAGAGGTAGGGTCTTGTTCTGTTGCTCAGTCTGGTCTTGAATTCCTGTCTCAAGCAGTCCTTCTTGAGACCTTGGCCTCCGAAAGCATGGGGATTACAGGCATGAGCCAGGGCTCCTGATCAGTATTCTCTTTTTCAAGAATAAATTTGAATATGTTTCATTGCAAGGTGTATTGTTTTCACTGAGCACCTAGGATTTCTCAAGTTCTTTGTATATGAGTCTTTCACAGCAATGTTAAGGGACAGGTGAAATAAACATAAAATAATTCCTGGCCAGGCGTGGTGGCTCATGCCTGTAATCCCAACACTTTGAGGGGCCGGGGCGGGTGGATCGCCTGAAGTCAGCAGTTCCAGACCAGCCTAACCAACATGGCAAAATCCTGTCTCTACTAAAAATACAAAATTAGCCAGGCATGGTGGCACATGCCTGTACTCCCAGCTACTCGGGAGGCTGAGGCTGGAGAATCGCTTAAACCCAGGAGGCGGTAAGCTGAGATCGCGCTATTGCACTCCAGCCTGGGCAACAAGAGCAAAACTCTGTCTCAAACAAACAAAAAATTCCTCTTTACAGAGGAGGCAATTAAGACTCATTGTCAATCATCTAGTAGGCGTCGGGACTGGGGTTTGAAAGCACATGTCTCTAAAGTCCATGCTTTTATTTGTAATGCCAAAAGACTGGAAACACCTAAACACCCCTCTATGGGAACCAGTTAAATTACAGTACATCCATACAATGTAATACTCTGCAGCCACATAGATAAAAATGAGGATATTGTCATATACCGATAAGGAAATGACACCAAGATAGAGTGTTAAAGTGGGGGAAAAACCCAACAAACGTGTAGAACGTGTACAGACTGGCACTATTTATGTTAAAATGGAGTAAGGAAGGGTATAGATTTGTTTTAGCTTGTATGTGCAGAAAAACAATGTTAGAAGGATAAATAAAAACCTTATAACAGGGTTTTCTATTTAGGGTAGGGGAACTGGGCATTTGGGGGACAGGGACAGGAGACATGTACATCTTTTCATTTTTTTTTAAGTTTTGAACCATATAAACTACCTGTTCAAAAAAGCAAATGCATATAAACATTTTTTAAGCAACATGACATTAAACAAAGCTGCTGTCCCTTCCTTCCACTGTACCATGTGCCTTAGACATCTTTGGAGGGCAGTCTGTCCCCTTTTCCAATGAGTTGCACAGGGCAGCAGGCCTCGGGACACCCTGGCAGCTCTAAGGATGGCTTCAGCACAGACTGGGGAAGGGAGCCGTGCCAGCAGGCAGCGCCAGGCCAAGTGTACCCTCTTTCCTTATCCCTGACTTAGAGAAACAAAACCAATAGGCAAATCCACTCGTTGGCATTTCTGAATCCAGTTGTTAACCAACCCTCTTCCTGCCCTTTACTCTCCTTTTCTTCCTTTTTCCAGAGAATCCTGGAAAGCTCTGCAGCTACTCTGCAAAGTGCTTTACTAGCTCTGGCTGCCTCGTTGTTTTCCTTCTCTCTCATTTGGCCTGTGTCATCCTCTCAGGCAAGTACTGCAGTCAGACTTCCTGCCAGCTTGCCTGCTGGGTTCATCTGTCTTTAAAAAAAAACAAAAACAAAAAACAAACAAACAAAAAACCCTGTATTTTCATAGAACTACAAACCTCAAATTCGAAGTTATTTTGTCCGAGCCTCCACCAGGAGCAGAAGAACCCAGTTGTAAAATTTAGCAGAGTAAACCTATTTGGTTTTAAAGCCCAATTCTGTGGTTTCACTTTGTCCATCCAATCAACTTGGAGTGACAGCTCTCATAAAATATTTGCTCTTGTGAAGAATCCCATGGGGCAGGTCTGTTTGTGTGTGGAGTCTAGTGGTGCAGTGAGCACCAGTAAATTTCCATTCAGTAATTCAGTGACTTGTTAATCAACACCCAATATGTACCCATCACTGTCTGAGGCCCTGTGCTCCGGACAGAAACAAACACCGAGACTCAGCCCCTGCCCTTAAATCTCTAACAGCCGTGTTAGGATACCTTCAGGTCATCAAGCCGGGTCATTAGTGCCTGGCCTAATTTGTTTTGTTTTTAAAAAGCCATTTGCAAGGTATCAATTATATCACTGTGTTGTGGACATTTTCATGGTGAGTTATGGGTCGGAAATATGATTTATGGGAATGGGTTTTTTTCTTTTTTAAGGTTTTGGGGAAATAGCTTTTATACTGCAAAGATAATGGCCAAAGTTCAAACTCCAGGTAATGTAATTCATATAAGATTAATGAGCCTTGCCGGGCGCGGTGGCTCAAGCCTGTAATCCCAGCACTTTGGGAGGCCGAGACAGGCGGATCACGAGGTCAGGAGATCGAGACCATCCTGGCTAATACGGTGAAACCCCGTCTCTACTAAAAAATACAAAAAACTAGCCGGGCGACGAGGCGGGCGCCTGTAGTCCCAGCTACTCGGGAGGCTGAGACAGGAGAATGGCGTGAACCCGGGAGGCGGAGCTTGCAGTGAGCTGAGAGCCAGCCACTGCACTCCAGCCTGGGCGGCAGAGCAAGACTCCGTCTCAAAAAAAAAAAAAAAAAAAAAGATTAATGAGCCTTTCAGGGTATTAATTTTGTCATAACAGTGTCACAGCTTTCAGCTTTCATTAGCTAGAATTCCTTGGCTAATGTGCAGGAAATTTGAGATGTCTGCCAGGTGTGTTCAGTAAAAGATTTTGCTCAAATGTGAGTCTAAAAGCAAGTCATTTTGAGAGACACTGAGCTTGGCAGAGATTCAGGTGTCTAGAACCATACCATATACTCCCCAGAGAATGCTGGGCCAGAACATGTCTTCCCTTGAGCGTTGTTCAATTCACTAGGCACACGGAGCAGAAGACTCTGTGGAGGCAGCATGCTCACTCCCCATTACACACGCACAGCGTTACCAGGAACCATACCTCGACATTCATTCCTTGCTGGCTTATTCTCAAAGGAAAACCCCAACCAGAAGATAATGAACACCACAGACTGTTGGAAGCAGCAAGAAGCTACTGCACATTTGTGGCTCCCACACATCCACCCAAAACACACCAGCAGGAAGAAAGAGCAATATATTATTCAGGTTTCCTGTCAGGACATCCTGGCTTGAAACACAGGTCTGCCACTTAAAAATGTAAGATAACCCGCAGATGGGAAACTGCTACATTTTGTCCTTGGGAATCTCAGAAAACTGTCAGCTTATAAAATAGAGTTCAAAAGCAAGTAGAAAATCACCCATTCCCATTAATGATGGGGAGTTTTTCTTCCAGGCAAAGAGAATCGCAGGAACATGGAGGCATGAACTGACTCAAGGAATCTGGGGTGGGGAAGGCCCCATGCAGTTTCTGGGCAGACTGGGTCTTGTCTCAGACCAACAACCTTGGTCCAAATTTGTCATAAGGACGTGACAAACTCAGTGTACAAGCATTACCACATAAGTAGTAGGCCCTATTTTGTTGGTGACTGAAGATTGCCTTTAAATTCCCCAGTGCCCATAGACACTGCACGCCTCACCATCTGCCACTGAACAGTGTAAGGTGTAAGCAGATCAGTTCAGCAGAACAGTATAAGGCTATACTTTGAACAGTAGTTGTCTCCTTGCGGAAAGCCTACAATGAAGGGGAATCCATTCAAAGGAGGGTATAGGCTAGATCTCTGTTCTCCAGGCTTGTCATGGCAAGCTCAGGATTAGAGAGACCACCCATCCATTCATTAATGCATTTATTCACTCATTCAATAGACATCTATAGAGCACTTTTTATTTATTTATTTATTTATTTATTTATTTATTTAT
>NW_016815814.1:187784-204898 GCF_001698545.2 Rhinopithecus bieti | reverse complement strand
CTATATAGTGTTTTATTTGGGGTCTAGGATAAAATTCCATTTTGCTCTATCATTGCAACTGGCTTTTCTGGCTTTCAGAGAAAATACTTCCTTTGGAGATCTTGGCTTATTTTTCCCCAGGGAGTGAGTCATATTCACAAACACGCTTTATCTCCTGGGACACAACCTGGTCAGCTAGCTACCCCAACTCACAGAAAATGATCACAAAGATTTTGTGTCCCTTTTACCTTTTTTTTTTTTTTGAGACGGAGTTTCGCTCTTGTTGCCCCGGCTGGAGTGCAATGGCACGATCTCGGGTCACCGCAACCTCCACCTTCCGGGTTCAAACAATTCTCTTGCCTCAGCCTACTGAGTAGCTGGAATTACAGGCACCTGCCACCATGCCTAGCTAAGTTTTGTATTTTTAGTAGAGACGGGGTTTCACCATGTTGGCCAGGTTGGTCTCGAACTCCTGACCTAAGGTGATCTGCCTGCTTCAGCCTCCCAAAGTGCTGGAATTACAGGCGTGAGCCATCGCACCTGGCCCCCTTTTACCTTTATATCACTCACTTCCACAAAATTTATTTAAAATTTAGAGGAAAACCTCTGTACTTCCTCCCGCCTCCCACCCCTTGTTTTAATTTTCTTTTTTTCTTTTTTTTTTGAGACAGACTCTTGCTCTGTCACCAGGCTGGAGTGCAGTGGCACGATCTCAACTCACTACAACCTCCGCTGCCCAGGTTCATGCGATTCCCCTGCCTCAGCCTCCCAAGTCACTGGGATTACAGGAACGCATCACTACCCCCAGCTAATTTTTTGTATTTTAGTAGAGACGGGGTTTCACCATGTTGGCCAAGATGGTCTCGATCTCCTGACCTCGTGATCCACCCGCCTCGGCCTCCCAAAGTGCTGGGATTACAGGTGTGAGCCACCACGCCCGGTCCCCTTGTTTTAATTTTCTCCATAGCACTTGTCACTATCGACATACTAGATAGCTTATTCATTTGTTCATCATTCATTCATTGTTTGTCTCTCTCTCTTTCCTCATGGGAATGTAAACTTCTGCCCAGACATGGTGGCTCACATCTATAATCCCAGCACTTTTGGAGGCCGAGGCTGGCAGATCACTCGAGGTCAGGGGTTCGAGAACAGCCTCTGGCCAACATGGTGAAACCTCATCTCTACTAAAAATACAAAAAAAATTAGCCAGGCATGGTGGTGCATGTCTGAAGGTTGCAGTGAGCTGAGATTGCACCACTACACTCAAGCCTAGGTGACAGCGCCAGACTCTGTCTCAAAAAAAAAAAGGTAAACTTTTTGTGGGCAGGGCTTTTGTTTGTTTTGTATATTGCTGTATTCCCAGGCCCAGCTCAGTGCCTGGCACATAAAAGATAATCAATAAAGGTTGAACAAATAAATTGGTGAATAAATAGTTGATTTTTCCTTCCTTGTCTCTGAGGCCTACCACTTCCCTCTCCTGCCACAATGTCTTTCCATTGTCTCAATTCCTACGAGATCAGATGACCGTGTCTTCTGTGTAGGCTCCAGAGGCGAGCCACCAAAACAATGGGTAGTTCCTCTCCATCTCCTGCATCTCCACCTACTGATAGCACAAACATTTTCCAAGTCCTACTCACCTCCTCTGTGGCACCATCCCTTAATCTCCCAGTGATCTCACCTTCTTCTGAACTCACAGCATCCAGTGCATGTATCATTCTTCTACAGTTTAGCACTTTCCGCCTTGTGCGGATAATATAATTCTCCTGAATGTGAGCAAAGCTGGCTTCCTGCACCAACCCTTTCCCCCCTTTCCAGCAGCTCCTCACTTCTTACCTCGCGGAATTTACACAAGGACCCAGATGTGGGACTTACACTTTCAGGCTGGCCCATTACGACAGGTCTCATCTCTCAAACACCTATTGAGAGAGTTCACACAATGTTGAGGGACATATAAATCAAATGCCAATTTACTGACTTACACTGAGGAATGACAGACATTCAAAATGGACTGGAATGCCTGAATTGGCCTGACTGGCTGATGTCCCCATGGGCTAAGGATTGCTTAGTAAAATACAGACTTAGAACAAAAGTAACTAACCTAAAGTCAGGCCTCACCTCTAGGGCAGGAGATCCTCTTTCGTGAAACAGCAGCAGCAGCCTGACCAAGGAACTCACTGAGCTCACCTGTTCTCCCCCTAGCCCTGGGCCCTGCCAGGGCTATACTTGGAAGTACAGGTACTTTCAAGGATGGCCAAACCCCTCCTGTTAAGTCTGCCAAACTGGTTTATAACCCAGTTGATTAGACTTCACCTAAATTACCACCACTTTCCAGCCCCTCTCCTTTTAGACTATAAGCTCCCAAGGGCCCATGCCTTGCAGGGCTGTTTGTTTGTTTGTTTGTTTTTTGAGGCGGAGTCTTGCTCTGTCGCCCAGGCTGGAGGGCAGTGGCACGATCTCGGCTCACTGCAAGCTCTGCCTCCCAGGTTCACGCCATTCTCTTGCCTCAGCCTCCCCAGTAGCTGGCACTACAGGCGCCCACCATCACGCCTGGCTAATTTTTTGTATTTTCAGTAGAGACAGGGTTTCACCGTGTTAGCCAGGATGGTCTCAATCTCTTGACCTCGTGATCTGCCCGCCTCGGCCTCCCAAAGTGCTGGAATTACAGGTGTGAGCCACTGCGCCCGGCGCTTTTTTTTTTTTTTTTTTTTTGTGAGACGGGAGTCTCGCTCTGTCGCGGCCGGAGGGCTGGAGTGCAGTGGGCCGATCTCAGCTCAGCCAAGCTCGGGCCTCCCAGGTTCACGCCTTCTCGCGCTCCAGCCTCCCAGTAGTTGGGTTTACGGCGCCCGGGCCCACCTTGCCCGGCTAGTTTTTTGTATTTTCTTTGTAGAAGATGGGGTTTCACCGACCGTGTTTGCCAGGATGGTCTCAATCTCCTGACCTCAAGTGGTCCACCCACCTTGGCCTCCCAAAGTGCTGGGATCACAGGCGTCAGCCACTGTGCCTGGCCAGCAGGTTTCAATAAGTATGTTGTGACACAAAGGGCCACTTTGTCAGCAAAGAAAGGAACAGAAAAACACTCCCCCCGCCGTTTTTTTTCTTTCTTTCTTTTTTTTTTTTAAGAGACAGGCTCTCTCTGTTGCCCAGGCTGGAGTGTGATCACAGCTCACTGTAGCCTTCATCTCCAGGGTTCAAGCTTTCCTCCCACCCTCAGCCTCCCAAGTAGCTAGGACTACCAAGCGTGCATTACCACGCTGGCTAGTGTTTTTGTTTTTTGTTTTCTTTTATAGAGATGGGGTTTCACCATGTTGCCCAGGCTGGTCTGGAACTCCTGGGTTCAAGGGATCCTCCCACCTCAGCCTCCCAAATTGCTGGGATTACAGGCATGAGCCACCTCCCCTGGCTTCACTCCCCATTTAAAGTGTCCCTGGGCCAGGCCACCACACCCAGCTAATGTTTTTATTTTTAGTAGAGAGACAGGGTTTCACCATGTTGGCCACGCTGGTCTCAAACTTCTGACCTCAAGTGATTTGCCCAGTTCAACCTACATCCACTCTCTTGATCTGAAACACTGAAGCTACCTGCCTTGTTCAAAGCCAAAAAGCATCTACCTACAAAGCCCTGGGTTTTTTGTTTGTTTGTTTTATTGGAGACGGAGTCTCACTCTGTTGCCCAGGCTGGAGTGCAATGGCATGGTCTTGGCTCCTGACCTCGTGATCCGCCCACCTAGGTTTTGAAGGACAAATGCCTGCACCCTTATTTGTTTGCCTTCTCCTGGGAATTTCTCTATCCAATGCGGTAGGCAAGATTTTTTTTTTTTTCTTTTTTGAGACGGAGTCTCCCTCTGTTGCCAGGCTGTAGTGCAGTGGCGCAATCTTGACTCACTGCAATCTCCGCCTCCCAGGTTCAAGCAATTCTCCTGCCTCAGCCTCCTGAGTAACTGGGACTACAGGCATGCGCCACCACGCCCAGCTGATTTTTGTATTTTTAGTAGAGACAGGGTTTCACCATGTTGGCCAGGATGGTCTGGATCTTGACCTCGTCATCCGCCCGCCTCGGCCTCCCAAATTGCTGGGATTACAGGCATGAAACACTGTGCCCGGCAACAAGATAATTTTAAAAGGACAGGGTACTTCTGCTTTTGTTGCCTTTCTCTTGTCTTTTGTGGTTCCACATACAAGACAGCAGTGTCTATGGGCTGTTAATCGCAACACAATGCAGACAACACAATTGTCTCTGGGGTCCACTGAATCCAAATTACTCACGCACCACACTTCTGCCTTTTGCACTGCAGACTGGCAAGTGAGCAATGTTTTGTAGAAGCAGCAGGTGTGAGGAGAGGTGACTTCTGCCAGATGGTGCTAAAAAAAGGCCCAAGTCTGATACACAGGAGTCCTTCCATTAACCCATCCATGACCAAGGCAAAGTGTGTGCATGTGGGGTGAGGGGTGGGAGGAATTGCCCTGTCTTTGCCTTTTGGTCTTCTTCTGCCTCAAACACTATCCATCTGTCACCCAACCTGGTTTTGCCTTGTTATAAATGGCAGGGGTGGCCAAGAGAATGGGGTGACAGAGGGGGAAACCCACGGTGTTATATGCTTTCACCCATACCCTCCAAGATGGCCCTGAGCGTCTCACACCCTAGAGGTCTGACCAGGTACTGACGCTTTCTTGCCAAAGCCCTACAACTATCACCTCCCTACTGTGAAATGTGAGGTGAGTTATTTAAACCGGAGGAACCAGTTTCCTCATCTACATAGAGGGATGATGATTCCCCCTAGCTCACAGGACAGCTGTGGGAATCGAATGAGATCACTCATGTGAAAAGCCTAGCACAACCCCTGATACATGACACAAACACTTCAGGACTCATTCATGTTCCTCCTTCCAGGAGATGGCCTTGCACTTTCTACTCTGGTAGACCAGCCTCATATAAGCTCCTGGAGGCTGGCGTGTCCCCAGGGGTCAGGCCATCCCAGGAATGATGACTTGACCATAGCCATGTCATGAGGTACCAGATTCTGGGAAGGGGCAGCAAGAGAAGAAAGAAGTGAAGGGCGCCCCAAGGTAGTGTGTGCCCTAGACAGGGCTCCCAGCCATAAGCACTTATGCAGGTGCAGGGGCACAGAGAAAATTCTGGTAACACTCCTCCTTCAATTCTGATCAGGTCCCAGGCTCAACTAATCAGTTCAGGGAAGGGCCCTTTGCCACCTTTTCCTAACCAAAGCCACTCGCGGGTGCGGAGCTCACACCTAGAAAAGGGAAACTTCTATTAACAGCCAGTACGCAAAACACACAAAGCCTTTTGTTTAAAGGACTACCCAGGCGTTAGTGCCCTTCCAGACCGGCTCTCGGGACTGGCGGGGAAGAAGGGGAAAATAAATTAGTGTATTTTGAAAAAAACACCCACCATGTGCTAGGCAGAGACTAAGTGTGCGAAGCGAATCCCGCTGTACAAAGGGGAAAACCGCGGCGGGGAGAGCCTGAGCCGCGGGCTCCAGGCCACCAGTCGCAGGCATGGGCGGCCCTCCCAGCGCGCGCCCTCCTCCTCCCCGACCTAGCTGGAGCTGCTCAGGGAGGGCGTAGACCGGGGGGCGGGAGGGCGACGGGATCCCAGGTAGGGTGGGACCTGGCTCCGGGCGCGACGACTCTTTAACCGCAGCGCCGCGCGGTCTCGAGCTCGGGGTGCGGCCCGACCCCACGTGCCCCAAGTCGTCCCCGCTGCCCTGGAGGACCTGCGGGCCCCGGTCCAGGCGTGGTCCCGCTCACACTAGGGAACGGTCGCCCAGGGTGCCAGGAAGTCGGGGCCCGGCCAGCCGCCGACCGGCCGCACCCCTCCCCGCCGAGCTCGCGCGCCCGCCTAGTCAGCACCTTTCCCGCAGCGCAGCCCCACGGTGGGTCACGAGGCGGGCGCGGCCCCATCAGCCCCGGCTAGACCAAGCATCGGCGCCACTCACCTCGCCCCTCCCAGTCCCGCTGGTCTCCCCTCCCCCCTTCTTCCCCTCCCCTCTCCGTTCTCCTCCCCTCCCCATCCCCGGCGGGCCCCAGCGCGCCACGTCCCTGGCCCCGCCCCTGCGAGCCACGCGGGGAACCCCGGTGACGTCATCACCCTCCAGCGCTCGCATTCCCGCGCTCTCCAGAAAAGACGCGAAGGTGGTGACGTGTCCAGTGCGCCAGGGCGGCTGCGCAGGAGGCATTGGCAACTGAGCGTCCTGCGGCGCCGCCTGGTGGCAGCAAAGCGGCCGAGCCCCCGGAAGCGGCGGCGCGGGCGAGAGAACGTGACTTACGTCATCTGGCGGAGGCGAGGGGTGGCTGCCGCGTGACCAGCCCCATCCCGGCGCGGTCGGCGCGTTTCTCTTTCTCTTCTCAGTGGAGAGGGTGGAAGCTTGATTTCATGCCCTTTATTTTACTTTGACTGTTTTCAAACCTATCAAGGTAATATTGTTAATTATAGAAGACTTGGGGGAAAAAGGGAAAAGATAGGTAGAAAATGATTCTTAGCACCCCCAAGCATCTTTAACCTTTCATGATGTTTACTTCCCGCCTTTTCATGAAACAAAATTGTGGTCTGACTGTATACAGTGGTATTAACTACAAGGATTCCTAAGAAGGGACAAAAAGCACTTTTCAGCTTTAAGGCTAATTTACAGGACCAGGTAGAAGAGGAAAGGGTCAAACAATAGACAAAATGAGCGATTCCTCCACGGTATCTAATCACTATTCAAATCATCCAGAGGAGGAAACGGGGGCTCAGAGTCATGCCAAAGGCCGCGCATGAGAGAGTGGCAGACTGGGGTTTCAAACCCAGGCTCTAAGCTGTCAACCTGCAAGATGGTGGGAGTGGGGAAGACAGTGAAGAGTTGTGCAGGGGATTCACAGAGCTACAGAACCCACTCTGTACTTCTGGAACTGCTGAGTGGGGAACTAGTTATAAGAAATAAGGCTAGTGCCCCACCAGTTGGAGCAATTTCATGAGAGAATGGCACAAAGCCCTGGCCACTAGTTGTTAAGTGCCACCCATTTCCAGTGCCACCCATCTCCAGCACGGCCCTCCCCATGAGTGACAGTGAAAGGTGGGAGGGACATTACCTGACTGTGTCAGGCATTAGACCTGCTACTCCAAGTGCAGCCTGCAGGCCAGCAGCATCCCTGCTGTCCAGCACTTTAGGCATCACTTGGAAGCTTGATGGAAATGCAGAATCCTGGATCACACTCTTAAAACTTCTGAATCGGGCCACGTGCGATGCCTCACGCCTGTAATCCCAGCACTTTGGGAGGCCAAGGCAGGTGGATCATCTGAGATCAGGAGTTCGAGACCACCCTGGCCAACATGTTGAAACCCCTTCTCTACTAAAAATACAAAAATTAGCCGGGCGTGGTGGCGGGTGCCTGTAATTCCAGCTACTTGGGAGGCTGAGACAGGAGAATGGCTTGAACCTGGGAGACAGCAGTTGCAGTGGGCCAAAACTGTTCCATTACACTCCAGCCTGGCAACAAGAGCGAAACTGTCTCAAAAAATTTTAAAAATAAAGCTTCTACATCAGAATATGCATTTTAACTATGTCCCTGGGTGATTCCTGTGCACATTAAAGTTTGAGAAGTGCTGTTGTAAATAAGTGATCCTGCTCCCTTGGTACAGCAGGTGGGATGGTAGATGCGAAGGGTGCTTGCAGAGCTGGATGATGGGAAGTCAGGCAGGCAGGGAGCAAGGTCGGTAAGGAGGATTAAAAAAAAAAAAAGTCTGGGCGCGGTGGCTCACGCCTGCAATCCCCGCGCTTTGGGAGGCGGAAGCAGGCAGATCACCTGAGGTCGGGAGTTCAAAACCAGCCTGACCTATATGGAGAAACCCCATCTCTACTAAAAATACACAATTAGCCGGGCATGGGTGGCGCATGCCTGTAATCCCAGTTACTGGCGAGGCTGAGGCAGGAGAATTACTTGAACCTGGCAGGCAGAGGTTGTGGTGAGCCGAGATCGTCCCATTGCACTCCAGCCTGGGCAACACGAGCGAAACTGCGTCTAAAAAAAAAAACCAAAAAAACTACGAGTGTCAGAAAATATGATCTCCACAGAGGAAAACCGGAAATCAGAATCCGGGAGATAAACAAAGAATAAATAGGTGAAGCAGGTAATCAGATCTCTTGAGAAAATTCACTAATAGACAGAAGGGCTGCCCCTCTGTGGCTTTTTTGTGTTGTCTATGACTTAGAGGGTACCTAGTTGTTATAATTCACAGAGCTTGGGGAGAGTAACCCCTGCCCATCCCCTCCAGCAGAGTATAGTGAGATTTCTCTGGGTTCTTCTAGCTGAGGGCATATTCTGGGCGTTTTCGGACAGGGGAGAACCAGGGATAGGAGGAGCTGGCTGAGGTTCTGACAGAACAGTGTCTGTTGGATGAGGGCTGGAGTATGTATGATGTGTGCTTGCGTATGCACGTGTGGGCTGGAGGGAAGGGCAGGGCATTGACACCAGCCCAGGACAGCAGTCACTGAAAGATGGGATGAATTTAGGTGATTGGGAATTAGTGGGTCCACAAGGCCACAGGGCTGATGACATCTGGTACCTTGAAAGTCAGGTGGCATGCCTACAGATCTCTTGGGTGCATAGTTCTTGGAGTTAAGAGTTTTGGAGGTCCCCAAGTAGCTTCTAAATATTAGTAATCTGCTTGGGCGTGGTAACTCACGCCTGTAATCCCGGCACACTTTGGGAGGTCAAGGCAGGCAGATCACCTGAGGTCAGGAGTTCGAGATCAGCCTGGCCAACATGGCGAAAACCTGTCTCTACCAAAAATACAAAAAAATTAGTCGGGCATGGTGGTGTGTGCCTGTAATCCCAGCTACTCAGGAGGCTGAGGCAAGAGAATAGCTTGAACCTGGGAGGCAGAGGTTGTGGTGAGCCGAGATTGCGCCACTGCACTCCAGCCTAGGTGACAGAGCAGGACTCCATCTCAAAGAAAAAAAAAAATTGTATGTATGTGTGTGTGTGTGTGTATATATATATGCAGTCTGTTGAGACAGTAGTAGTACTGGTAGAGGCAGGGCCGTAGTAGAATTAGAAGCAAAGTGTTCTGCATGGAGGAGTGTCAAGTTGTTGTTCTCATCATGACCATGATGTTGGGGGGCCCAGCCACGTTGCCTGGAGGAGGAAGAGTTAAGAAGGCGTCCCTCTGACTTATTGATACACTCAGTCTGAGAATGATCAGTCTATGCAGTAGACAGGAGGCCGTGTGGGTATGGAGGGTTTTAAGCTGTTCTCTCCAGACTACAAATGGTGGCTTAGCTTGGAGAGGCAGCAGCTGGGCAGTCCTTAGAGATCCCATTGACTGATGGAGGAGGGGTGCAATGGACAGTAAATGTGGGAATGTGTATGGGTGGGGAGGTAGATGGGCGGGGAGGTAGGTGGATGTGGGGTTTGAGGAGTGTTGCTTTGGGAGTTTCTAGGACCACTCTGAGAGTGGGGCAGGTCCGAAATGAGATCAATACTGATGTTGTCCCAGAGGTGTCTGGAGGCTGGGAGTTGGTGCAGCAGTTCTACTGGTCCTCCTAGGCCTGTGCTTGACTTGGTAGAGAGGGTGTCAAGTTAGAAAAAAAGGAGGGACTCTAAACTCCATTCCTGATTGTGATGGGCTGTGATACTGTGCTGGAGTGGTACTACGGGGAAGATTTGACTGCTTGAGTAGAGTCCTCTTTGGGTGGATGATTTGCCACCCGTGGGTTTTGTGGCCCTGTGGTTCTTCTGAGTCTGTCAGGTATTACTAGACCAGGCATCTGCCTGTCACCCACAGGTGTGTTTTGTCAAAAAGCTGTGAGTGATGTCCTCCAAATTCTCAGGTTGAAGGATTTCTCAGAATGGCCAACCACGGTCTTTCCTTGAGTGTTCCTGCTCTTCAGGCAAGCCTTTGCCTTATCTAGTTTTTGTTTTGTTTTGTTTTGTTTTTTGAGACAGAGTCTCACTCTGTGGCCAGGGTGGAGTGCAGTGGCACGATCTTGGCTCACTGCAACCTCTGCCTCCCAGGTTCAAGCGATTTTCCTGCCTCAGCCTCCCAAGTAGCTGGGATTACAGGCATGCGCCAACACGCCTAGCTAATTTTTGTATTTTTAGTAGAGATGGGGTTTCACCATGTTGGCCAGGATGGTCTCAATCTCTTGACCTTGTGATCTGCCCACCTCAGCCTCCCAAAGTGCTGGGATTACAGGCGTGAGCCACTGTGCCTGGCATGCCTCATCTAGTTTTATCTTCTCCACACCTATCCAAACCCTTCCTCTCCTTTGAAGCCCAATTCAAATTCTAGGTCTCTGTGCACCTCCCTGGATTCTCAACAATTTCCCCCATTGTCTGACACACTTAGGAGCTGACACAAACCACCCCCTCAATCATACAGGGTAGACAACACAATGTGGTTATTCCTTCTCCACCTCTTACCAAAATGTCTCCCCTCTGTTAGGCCAATCAGTGTCTTTTTGTGGGGGTGGGAGGGGTTCTGCCTTTTGGATCAGAGAGTGGAGCAGTCAGTCCTGTTCCAGTGAGGAAGCCAACATTCAGGCACTTCAGGAGCCAGAATTCCTACCAGGAGGAGCTGCTCTGTGCTGAGATCAAATGAAGCCCCAGTGAGAGGCAGAAATGGGTCAGATGGACCCTAGCTCCACAGGTCCCGAGGCCCAGCCATATCAGCTCCAGCCCAGTATGGTTGTCTAGCTCGACTTTAGTGTCCACAAACCAGTCACAGAGCAGTTCACTAAGGAACAGGGCCATCTAAGTGCACCTAACTAGTATTTAAAGTTGTCAAGGGGTGGGGATGTGCAAATTAAGCAGCAAAAGATTATTATTCATGCCTATTTTGCCCAAGGTGGTTAACTGGCTTTCTGTCACTTGCAATTGAAAGTACCTGGTACAGCCGGGCGCGGTGGCTCACACCTGTAATCCCAGCACTTTGGGAGGCTGAGGTGGGTGGATCACAAGGTCAGGAGTTCAAGACCAGCCCGGTCAACATAGTGAAACCCCATCTCTACCAAAAAAAAAAAAAAAAAAAAAAAAAATTAGCTGGGTGTAGTGGCGGGTGCCTGTAGTCTCAGCTACTTGGGAGGCTGAGGCAGGAGAATTGCTTGAATCTGGGAGGTGGAGGTTGCAGTGAGCCGAGATCGCGCCACTGCACTCCAGCCTGGCTGCACTCCAGCCTGGCGACAGAGTGAGACTCCATCTCAAAAAACAAACAAAAACAAAGAAAGTACCTGGCACATAGTAGGCATGCAAGAAATGTTCATTCCCTTCTTTTCTCCTTAAAGATAGGCTTATACTTCTGAGTCTTTCAGTATCTCTATTCTGTGATCGTTGAACTCAGAAACAGCAATTGAATTTTACTGTTTGGAGAACATATAAAGATACAAATATTAAGTGAACAAGCTATTACAAGCATTAGTTTGAAATAGCAATATTTCCTTGACACCTGGGTCTCTTTTTCCTGTATCACTATCAGTTAAATCCCGCCCCCCAAAATTTATAATTTTATAAAAAGGTGACCATGATATAATTTGGAAAAACTAGTGACACTGTGCTTTGAGAACAGAATAAAGAGCATGGCTGGAACTCTGCCAAGATGGTCTTTAACATTCTGCCCTAGCCAGGGTGTTAACTTTCCAACACTGTTGGTGTATAGCTGAGTGCTGCAAATTTCTCAGATAATTAGCAAAAGGTTGAAATAAACGCTAAAGATGAGTCCATAAGAAGGAAAATAAGCTGGTTTTCTTTCTGTTCCTTTTAAAACTCTAGCCAGAAATACTCCCCAATGCATAATGAAGACTGTACACAGCAGCACCAACAAGGCTATTTACAAGAGATTTTCTTCAGCAGAATCCACTTGAAAGCACTGAGAATTTGCATCTTAGCTAAGAGCAGTTCACTAAGGAACAGGGCCATCTAAGTGCGTAACTAGTATTTAAAGTTGTCAAGGGGTGGGGATGTGCAAATTAAGCAGCAAAAGATTATTCTCGTTTTGCCTTAGGGGAAAGTGATAGTGGTCAGAGGGGCCAGTTCTAAGGGCTGGTCCAAGGCAGGCCGGTGGTCTTGGTACTCTGCCACATGCCCATTCCGGTGGTGGCCATACTCAAACTTGATCCGCAGCTCGCCAATCTTAGATTGGGGAAGGATATCTGGGATCCACTCGATGATGAAAGGTGTTGGCTCCTTTTGATCTGGGGAAGTGTTGCCTAAAGAGTAAAAAGGAGTATTAGTACACTTTAATAGGTGTTCCTAATTGCAAGAAAAAGTGTCTGGAATTGGAGCAGTCTGTTCAGCTTTCATAATCAGAAGGTGGAATGAGGTTTATAAATTCAGTGGTGACTGGGATATCAGATTTATTGATCATCATGAAGTTTTTGTTTTTGTTTTGTTTTTTTGAGACGGAGTCTCATTCTGTCGCCCAGGCTGGAGTGCAGTGGCGCGATCTCGGCTCACTGCAACCTTTGCCTCCCAGGTTCAAGGAATTCTCCTCCCTCGGCCTCCTGAGTAGCTGGGATTACAGGCGTGTGCCACCACACCTGGCTAATTTTTTGTATTTTTAGTAGAGATGGGGTTTCACCGTGTTAGCCAGGGTGGTCTCAATCTCCTGATCGTGTGATCTGCCCGTCTCAGACTCCCAAGTGCTGGGATTACAGGCGTGAGTCACCACACCCAGCCATCATGAAGTTAAAACTATACATTTAGGCCAGGCATGGTAGCTGACACCTGTAATCCCAACAGTGTTGGAGGGCAAGGCGGGAGGACAGCTTGAGGCCAGGAGTTTAAGACCAGCCTATGCAACAAAGTGAGACCCTGTCTCTACAAAAAAATTAGCCAAGTGTGATGAAATGTGCCGGTAGTCCCAGCTACTTGGGAGACTGAGGTGGGAGGATTGCTTGAGCCCAGTAGTTCAATGCCAGCCTGGGCAATACAGTGAGACCCTATCTCAAAAAAACAAAGTAATATAAGAAAACAAGAAAGATGGGCCAGGGACAGTGGCTCATGCCTGTAATTCCAGCACTTTGGGAGGCTGAGGTGGGTGGATCACTTGAGGTCAGGAGTTCAAGACCAGCCTGACCAACATGGCAAAACCGTCTCTACTAAAAATACAAAAATTAGCCAGGTGTGGTGGCGTGCTCCTGTAATCCCAGTTACTTGGGAGGCTAAGGCAGAAGAATCGCTTGAACCCAGAAGATGGAGGCTTCAGTAAGTTGAGATTGTACCACTGCACTCCAGCCTGGGCAACAGAGCAAGACTCCGCCTCAAAAAACACCCCAAAAAACAGAAACACAAGAAGGATGGAGGAGAGGACCCTGATTAATAATGTATACACATTTTTCTCTCAGCACTACTTAACCTTCGACTTCATAAGCTAGTATTTTACTTTTTTTTTTTATTTTTTGTTTTTGTTTTTTGAGATGGAGTCTTGCTCTGTTGCCCAGGCTGGAGTGCAGTGTTGCAATGTTGTTTCACTGCAACCTCTGCTTCCTGGGTTCAGGTGATTCTTCGGCCTCAGCCTTCCAAGTAGCTGGGACTACAGGCATGCACCATCATGTTCAACTAATTTTTGTATTTTTAGTAGAGACAGGGTTTCACCATTTTGGTCAGGCAGGTCTCGAACTCCTGACCTCTGGTGATCCTTCCACCTCGGCCTCCCAAAGTGTGGGGATTACAGGCGTTAGCCACTGCGCCTGGCCTACATTTTACTTTTCACTTCACTGTGTTACTCTCTCTCCACTTTAGCCTAAATAGTCACCCCGTTTAAACTCCTTCCCTCAACTTCTTTTGGTCCTTTCTTTCCCACAAAGACTAAGATATCACTGATATGATGAGAAACAAAGCATCCATCCACCCTGGACTAACAACCTTATTGGCAGGGTATTTTGGTCTGTTTGGTTTCTTTTAGTCACAGAATATAAATGTTAGGTATTATCTAGCTCATGTTAGTCACAGACATTCTAGCTTCCATTTCAAATGATATCTGGAGTTGCTGCCAACTTTTCACTTAAATATCAATGAAGACATAGAAAAAGATGAAAACTCACAACTGATGAACACTAAGACCACTGGCAGCTTCTGGGAGGAAATATAAAACAGGTGGAGATGGATGGAAAGAAATCCACCCAGACTTTGGCCATAGCATATCCCATCTTTCCTTCATAAAGGGAGGCTACATGGAAAAAGGCAGGAAAATACTTTCTCTCTCACACTGTTTGTGCCCTGGCTAGTACTTGTACACAAGCAGCAAATGAGCAGTGCCACTTCCTTTCCTTTAGAACATCTCACACACACCCCCTCCCCACTCATGTACCTGAATTCTTGATGACTGCAAAGGGGACTTGGGGGAGGGCAGGTGCATGGTTAAAGTTGAATAGCAGGGGTAGGTGCAGTTGCGCACATCTGTAAACCCAGCACTTTGGGAGGCCAACCCGGGCAGATCATGAGGTCAGGAGTTCGAGACCAGCCTGATCAACATGGTGAAACTCTGTCTCTACTAAAAATACAAAAATCAGCTGGGTGTGGTGGCACGCACCTGTAATCTCAGCTACTCAGAAAGCTGAGACAAAAGAATTGCTTGAACCTGGGAGGCAGAGGTTGCAGTGAGCTGAGATCGCACCACTGCACTCCAGCCTAGGCAACAGAATAAGACTCCACCTCAAAAAAAAAAAAAGTGAATAGCAGGGGCAGAGTGTGTTCTGGAAAGTACAGTCTGCACTAGTAAAGCAATTTGGGTGGAAGAAAGAGGAGAAACCCTTGAAAACTGTATATGTAGGGAATCTTAGTTTTGTGTGTTTTTTCCTATATTCCATTATTAGCAATGAAGGAGGCAGAGATGTTCAGGAGATGCCACTGCGGTAGGAAAGAGAAATAATAGATATGAGAACTCTGCATCAGCGCCTCACATACAGATCTGAGAGGGAGCCAGCCATCACGCAGGAGTGATCCCAAGCAATCTGGCTTTTACCAAAATTTGAGTCTGGAAAGATCTTGTTTTTTTTTTTTTTTTTTTTTGAGACGGAGTCTCGCTCTGTCGCCCAGGCTGGAGTGCAGTGGCAGTGGCTCGATCTCGGCTCACTGCAAGCCGCCTCCCAGGTTCACACCATTCTCCTGCCTCAGCCTCCTGAGTAGCTGGGACTACAGGTGCCCACCACCATGCCCGGCTAATTTTTTTTTGTATTTTTAGTAAAGACAGGGTTTCACCATGTTAGCCAGGAAGGTCTTGATCTCCTGACCTCGTGATCTGCCCGCCTTGGCCTCCCAAAGTCTGGACAGATCTTAATCTGTTTAGTAATAAGAAAAGAAAAGAACAGGAAGTTAAAAAAAAAAAAAAACTATATAAGGAAAAGGGAGTAAATAACTAGAAGAATTAAAGGAAGGGAAAGCAATGACTGATCTATCCAAAAGAAAATTTAAACAGCCGGGTGCAGTGGCTCACGCCTGGTAATCCCAGCACTTTGTGATGCCAAGGCGGGTGGATCACGAGGTCAGGAGTTCGAGACCAGCCTGGCCAAGGTGGTGAAACCCCGTCTTTACTAAAAATACAAAAATTATCTGGGCATAGTGATGGGCACCTGTAATCCTCAGCTACTCGGGAGGCTGAGGCAGGAGAATCACTTGAACCTGGGAGGTGGAGGTTGCAGTGAGCTGAGATTACGCCACTGTACTCCAGCCTGGGTGACAGAGCAAGACTCTGTCTCAAAAAAAAAACAACAGAAATTTCAGGGAACTGTTTAGCATCCACAAAAGAAAAAAATAAGATCCAGCCTTTATGAAAGTAAGGCCAGAATCATAAGGAGAGCCCAGACTGGGAAGAAAAGGCAGCTGGATGAGAGTAAAAGGAAGACAAACAAGAAAAGGCCAAATTTCAAGAATCACAAAGAGTAGAATTAAAATCTACATGGTCAGCTGGGCACAGTGGCTCATGCCTGTAACCCCAGCACTTTGGGAGGACCAGGGTGGAGGACTGCTTGAGGTCAGGAGTTCAAGACCAGCCTGGGCAACATAGTGAGACCCCCATCTCTGTAAGAAATTTTTACTAAAAGAAAAAAAAAATCTGACATGGTTCTAAAATATATTACAAACCCATAATAACCAAAAGAGTGTGGTACTGGCATACATCTAGACAGATTAAAGGAACAAAACAGAAAGATTAGAAATAGACACAAATAGAACAGGAATTTAGTTAGCCTAAGATAAAGATGGCATTTGTAACTACTGAAATAAAAACAAATAAGTGTTTCTTATAATAAATGGTTTGTATCAACCAGATAACCATCTGGAAGAAAATAAAAGGTGGTGGAACCTTATCTATAACTTACATAAGTTACATCACGATAAATTCCAGAGAATCAAAGTTTTTCTTTTCTTTTTTTTTTTTTTGAGACAAGGGCTTGCTGTGTCACCCAGGCTGGAGTGTAGTGACACAATCATGGCTCACTGCAGCCTCGACCTCCAGGGCCCAAGCAACCCTCCCACTTCAGTCTCTGAAGTAGCTGGGACCACAGGCATGTACCACCATTCCTGGCTATTTTTTTTTTTTTGGAAAGTAAGTTTATTAAGAAAGTAAAGGAGGCTGGGCGTGGTGGCTCACACCTGTAATCCCAGCACTTCGGGAGGCCAAGGCGGGCAGATCACAAGGTCAAGAGATCAAAACCATCCTGGCCAACATGGTGAAACCCTGTCTTTACTAAAAATACAAAAATTAGCTGGGCGTGGTGGCACGGGCCTGAAGTCCCAGCTACTCAGGAGGCTGAGGCAGGAGAATCACTTTAACCCGGGAGGTGGCGGTTGCAGTAAGTCAAGGTTGCACCACTGCACTCCAGCCTGGTGGCAGAGCAAGACTCCATCTCAGGCCAGGCGCGGTGGCTCACACCTGTAATCCGAGCACTTTGGGAGGCTGAGGTGGGCAGATCACAAGGTCAGGAGATCAAGACCATCCTGGCTAACATGGTGAAACCTCGTCTCTACTAAAAACACAAAAAAATTAGCTGGGTGTGGTGGTGGGCGCCTGTAGTCCCAGCTACTTGGGAGGCTGAGGCAGGAGAATGGAATGGCGTGAACCCGGGAGGCAGAGCTTGCAGTGAGCTGAGATCACGCCACTGCACTCCAGCCTGGGAGATAGAGTGACACTCCATCTCAAAAAAA
>NW_016815814.1:180826-186935 GCF_001698545.2 Rhinopithecus bieti | reverse complement strand
TGGCTCAAGCCTGTAATCCCAGCACTTTGGGAGGCCGAGACGGGCGGATCACGAGGTCAGGAGATCGAGACCATCCTGGCTAACACGGTGAAACCCTGTCTCTACTAAAAATACAAAAAAACTAGCCGGGCGAGGTGGCGGGCGCCTGTAGTCCCAGCTACTCCGGAGGCTGAGGCAGGAGAATGGTGTAAAACCCGGGAGGCGGAGCTTGCAGTGAGCCGAGATCGCGCCACTGCACTCCACCCCGGGGGGAAAGAGCAAGACTCCGTCTCAAAAAAAAAAAAAAAAAAAAAAAACTATGAAGACAAGGCAGAGAACATAGTCCATTTAGCAAAAAATAACACAGAAGACCAACTATATCAATTATAATAAATATAAAGAGGATAGACTATTAAAATTAGAAAAAGTCAAAACCAACTATATAATGTTGATAAAAGGTTCATCTAAGTTGGGCCTGGTGGTGTGTGCCTGTAGTCCCAGCTCCTTGGGAGGCCAAGTGGAAGGATCACTTGAACCCAGGAGTTCAAGGCTGTAGTGTACTATGATCACACCTAGAAATAGCCACTGCACTCCAGCCTGAGCAACATGGCAAGGACCTGTCTCTGAAAAAATATTCAATTAAAACAGTATCACAGAAAAGTTAAAACTAAATGGATGGCAAACATTAAAAAAATAAAAAACAGGCCAGGCATGGTGGCTTATGCCTGTAATCTCAGCATTTTGGGAGGCTGAGGCAGGAGGACTGCTTGAACCCAGGAGTTCAAGACCAGCCTGGGCAACAGAGTAAGACCTCGTCCCTACTAAAAATAAAAAGAAATTAGCCGGGAATGGTGACACGTGCCTGTAGTCCCAGCTACTCAGGAGGCTGAGGTGGGAGGATCACTTGAGCCCAGGAGTTTGAGGCTGCAGTGAGCCGTGATTGTGCCACTGCACTCCAGCCTGGGTAACAGGGCAAGACCCTATCTCAAAAAAAAAAAAAAAAAATTTAAAACGTAAAAGAATAAAAAACAAAAGAAAGTTGGTGTCACTGTTGTAATACTGGACAAAGAATTTAGGGCAAAAGTTATTTTTTTTTTTGAGACGGAGTCTCGCTCTGTCGCCCAAGCTGGAGTGCAGTGGCCGGATCTCAGCTCACTGCAAGCTCCGCCTCCCGGGTTCCCGCCATTCTCCTGCCTCAGCCTCCCAAGTAGCTGGGACTACAGGCGCCAGCCACCTCGCCCGGCTAGTTTTTTTGTATTTTAGTAGAGACGGGGTTTCACCCTGTTAGCCAGGATGGTCTCGATCTCCTGACCTCGTGATCCGCCCGTCTCGGCCTCCCAAAGTGCTGGGATTACAGGGTTGAGCCACCGCGCCTGGCCGCAAAAGTTATTTTTACATTGATAACATACAATTTACATTAACAACATCTGGCAATAACTCTGATGTACCAACAACACTGCATTTAAAATAATTAAAGGCTTTTAGAAATATAAGAAGTCATTCAAGGAAACATAATTTTAGTAGAAAATAGTAAAATGACTCTTCTAGTCTTTGGCAGGTCACAGAGATAACAGAGAAGACTTAAACACCAAAATAAAATGACTGATTTAAAAGGTATATATAGCCAGGCGCGGTGGCTCACGCCTGTAATCCCAGCACTTTGGGAGGCTGAGGTGGGTGGATCACCTGAGGTTAGAAATTTGAGACCAGCCTGGCCAACATGGCGAAACCCCGTATCTACTAAAAATACAAAAATTAGCTGGGTGTGGTGGCATACGCCTGTAATCTGAGCTACTCAGGAGGCTGAGGCAGGAGAATCACTTGAACCCGGGAGGCGGAGCTTGCAGTAAGCTGAGATCGTGCCACTGCACTCCAGCCTGGGTGACAGAGCAAGACTCTATCTGAAAAACAAACAAACAAAAACTATATACGAGTTTACATTGGATAAATAACATCTGTGCTAGCACAAATTCATATCATGTGTTGTTAGTGAAAAAACATTTTAAAATTCCTAAAAAGAAAGAAATTAAGGCTGGGCTTGGTGGCTGACGCCTATAATCCCAGCACTTTGGGAGGCTGAGGTAGGCAGATCACCAGAGGTCCGGAGTTCGAGATCAGCCTCGTTAACATGGTAAACCCTGTCTCTACTAAATATACAAAATTAGCTGGGCATGATGGCATGTGCCTGTAATTCCAGCTACTCAGGCGGCTGAGGCAGGAGAATTGCTTGAATCCGGGAGATGGAGGTTGCAGTGAGCCAGGATCGCACCGCTGCACTCCAGCCTGAGCGACAGAGTGAGACTCGGTCTCCAAAAAGAAAAAAAAAAAAAAGAAAGAAATTAAAGATACGTCTTTTGACCTCAAAATAATAAAACTAGAAATTGATAACTAAGAATATGAAGATCAAAAGCCTCAACTAATTTGAAATTTTAAATACAAGGTACTGAGGACAGAAACTAAATTGTAATTATAGATGATTCAGATAATAAGAACTTTAAATGTTATCAAACACTAATTTAAAAAATTGAGTGTTCCTTTTATTATTTATTTATTTATTTATTTATTTATTTATTTATTTTTGAGACAGAGTCTGGCCCTCTCACCCGGGCTGGAGTGCAATGGCATGATCTTGGGCTCACTGCAACCTCTGCCTCCTGGGTTCAAGCAATTCCCCTACCTCAGCCTCCTGAGTAGCTGGGACGACAGGCATACACCACCACACCCGGCTAATTTTTTGAATTTTAGTAGAGATGGGGTTTCACCATGTTGGCCAGAATGGTCTTGATCTCCTGACCTCGTGGTCTGCCCGCTTCGGCCTCCCAAAGTGCTGGGATTACAGGCATGAGCCACCATGCCCAGCTACACCTGGCTGATTTTTGTATTTTTAGTAGAGACAGGGTTTTACCATGTTGGCCAGGCTGGTCTGGAACTCCTGGCCTCAAGTAATCTACCCGCCTAGGCCTCCCAAAGTGCTGGGATTATAGGCATGAGCCACTGCGCTCAGCCGAGTATTCCTTTTAAAAGCTACAAAAATAGTTCCAAGAAAATATTAGGAAAAATTTTAAAAGAGAAATTATTAATTTAAATTTAGGGCCAGGGGTGGTGGCTCATGCCTGTAATCCTAGCACTTTGGGAGGCCAAGGTGGGCAGATTGCCTTAGCTCAGGAGTTCAAGACCAGCCTGGGCAACACGGTGAAACCCCATCTCTACTAAAATACAAAAAATTAGCCAGGCATGGCGGTAGGCGCCTGTAATCCCAGCTACTCAGGAGGCTGAGGCAGGGGAATCACTTGAACCGGGGAGGCGGAGGTTGTGGTGAGCCAAGATCATGCCACTGCACTCCAGCCTGGTGACAGAGCGAGACTCCCTCTCCAAAAAAAAAAAAAAAAATTAGAACTGATAAAAGCCAGTTATCTAATTTGGAAAACACCATAAAGCAGATGAAATTCAAGTACAGTCTAAAACTACAGACTTAGAACAGATTTTAATTTTTGTTCTTTAAGTAGAGTGGGGGTCTTGCTATATTGCCCAGGCTGGTCTTGAACTCCTGGCCTCAAGTGATCCTACTGCCTCAGCCCTCAAAGCTCTGGGATTACAGGCATGAGCCACTGTGCCCAGCCTTCATTTACTATTATCACTACTGGGACTTCATCAAGGGTACCAATTTAATACTAAGTATACTAAAACTAAGAGATTTCCATAACTGGCAATAACAAGTTAGAATCAGGATAGATATTTCACTCAAAAGAGCAGCAAAAAATGTAATATTCACAAGAATTTGACAGAATAATTAAAAATTCTAAATTTCTTCTGGAAGAATAAATGCACAACTGAAGAAACAAAGGGGCGCCAATAGATAGATCACAAAGCTAAACTAGTTAAAACTACGGCTAGCATGCATTTATTCATTCAGCAAGTCTTTTTTTTTTTTTTTGAGACCGAGTTCACTGTGTCGCCCACGATGGAGCGCAGTGGTTGAGATCTCTGCCTCCTGGGTTGCAACCTCTGCCTCCTGGGTTCAAGCGATTCTTGTGCCTCAGCCTCCCGAGTAGCTGGGACTACAGGCACGCGCCACTACGCCTGGCTGAATTTTGTATTTTTGTGGTAGAGACGGGGTTTCACCAAGTTGGCCAGGCTGGTCTCAAAACTCCTAACGTCAAGCAATCCATCTGTCTCAGCCTCCCAAAGTGCTGGGATTATAGGCGTGAGCCACAGCACCTGGCCTGCAATTTTAGTTTTGAAAACACTGGTTCAAATGAGACAAAATACCTTATCCCACGATTGTCTTTACAAGGTGAATGAATGTGTCTTCTTTATTTAAGGTCAAGATCCAAAGCTTTGGACAGTGTACTGTACTGTACACAAGCTGACACTCAAAGGAAGATGCGCTTTTGAAGTTCACTTACCAACTTTGAGAAAAGTTTTTAGTTCCAAGGGTCGCAGCACTGGTTGTTTTTCTATACGACCGTAGGTTTCTGCTATGCTCTCTACTTCCACTTTAGGGCATTTAAACAGCTCATAAGTCCCATCTCGGTTCTGGATAAAGCTACGGGTGATTTCCAAGGGCATCTGGATACCAAGACATACCAAAAAAAGGTGAGAGAGAAAACTTTCAAAATAGACCAATACCTGGATGACAACAAATCTTTTATTATTCCTTCTTTCTTGTTAAGTATATTCAAATGAATTATAACTTCCCTGTTTTTCAAGAAAATCCTGTCAACAAATCTGCCTTTTCTCCCTTATATCATTCATGGCTTTCCTTTTTTCTCTAAAATCTTAAATTTCCACCCCAGCCAAACCATATACCAGTTGAACCTCTAACATCTTCATGGGTACATGACTGTTGCTGGCACAGACCTGCTCTAAAATCAGTTTTATTCCTTCCCCTTCCCCTAATGCTGCTAGCAGCATTCTTCTCTTAAATTCCTCTGTTCATACACCTACAGTTCACCTCACATCCTATATGCTTCATACTGTCCTTGGGACGGAGCCAGGCAGAACTGGAACTGGATGCTGTGGTGACCCAAAGCAAATTACAAACTTCTCAGAGCCTGTTTTCTCATGGGCAAAATGCAGTTAATGCCAGGGCATGGCTGGGAGGTCAAATGAGGTGATGGAGGTAAGTAACGCCCAACAGTGAGAAGCTCTCTTCTCCCACATGCCTGCACCCTAGGTTGCTTCAGTGTCTCCCTAAATGTCATCCATTCCAGGCTAAAAGCTGCCTCTGTGACATCTGCATTTAAAGGAGTTCCTCAAGTACCTTTAATGCCAACACAGTCCTTTTCTAGGGTTCACATTTTTTTTTTTTTTTAAGAGGCAAGGTCACTGAGGGCGGTGGCTTGTGCCTATAATTCCAGAACTTTGGGAGGCCGAGGTAGGGAGATCACCTGAGGTCGGGAGTTTGAGACCAGCCTGACCAACATGGAGAAACCCCATCTCTACTAAAAATACAAAATTAACCAGGCGTGGTGGCAGATGCCTGTAATCCCAGCTACTCAGGAGGCTGAGGCAGGAGAATCGCTTGAACCTGGGAGGCGGAGGTTGTGGTGAGCTGAGATCATGTGATTCCACTGCAGCCTGGGCCACAAGAGTGAAAGTCCGTGTCAAAACAAAACAAAACAAAAGTCAAAGTCTCACTTGGTTGCCCCTGCTGGAGTACAGTGGTACAATCATGGCTCACTGCAGCCTCCAACTCCCAGGCTCAAGTGATCCTCTTGCTTCAGCTTCCTTAGTGGTTGGGACTATAGGCACACACCACCAGGCCTCACTTTTTCTTTTTTTCTTTTTTTTTGGAAATGGAGTCTAGCTCTGTCACCCAGGCTGGAGTGCAGTGGCATGATCTTGGTTCACTGCAACCTTTGTCTCCCAGGTTCAAGTGATTCTCCTGCCTCAGCCTCCCAAGTAGCTGGGATTATAGGAGCAAGCCACCATGCCTGGCTAATTTTTGTATTTTAGTAGAGACGTGTTTTCACCATGTTGGCCAAACTGGTCTAAAACTCCTGACCTCAGGTGCTGCGCCCACCTCGGCCTCCCAAAGTGCTTGGATTATAGGCATGAGCCACCTCGCCAGCCTCTTTTGCTTTCTTTCTTTTTTTTCTTTTTTTTTAAGAGTAGGGGCCTCAGCCGG
>NW_016815814.1:174998-180440 GCF_001698545.2 Rhinopithecus bieti | reverse complement strand
AAAAAAAAAAAAAAAAAAAAAAAAAAAAAAAGAGTAGGGGCCTCGCTGGCCAGGTGCAGTGGCTCACGCCTATAATCCCAGCACTTTGGGAGGTCGAGGAGGGTGGATCACCTGAGGTCAGGAGTTTGGGACCAGCCTGGCCAAGATGGTGAAACCCTGTCTCTACTAAAAATACAAAAATTAGCCAGGCGTGGTGGTGTACACCTGTAGTCCCAGCTACTCAGGAGGTTGAGGCATGAGAATTGCTTGAACCTGGGAGGTGGAGGTTACAGTGAGCCGAGATCGTGCCACTGCACTGCAGCCTGGGCAACAGAGCAAGAAACTCTGTCTCCAGAAAAAAAAAAAAAAAACATAAAATGTCTAGTGTGGCTGGATGTGGCAGATTACACCTGTAATCACAGCACTTTGGGAGGCCAAGATGGGAGGACTGCTTGAACCCAGGAATTTGAGACCAGCCTGGGCAACATAGCAAGACCCCATCTTAAATATTTTTTCTTTTTAAATTAGTAGGGTAGGCCTGGTGGCTCATGCCTGTAATCCCAGCACTTTGGGAGGCTGCAGCAGACAGAGTCCAGGAATTTGAGACCAGCCTGGGCAACACGGGGAAACCCCATCACTACAAAAATAGCTGGGCATGGTGGTGGCATGTGCCTGTAGTCTAAGCTACTCAGGATGCTGAGATGGGAGGATCACTTGATCCCAAGAGGCAGAGTGAGCTGTGACTGCACCACTGTACTCCAGACTAGGCAACAGAGTAAGACCCTGTCCCAAAAAAACCAAAATACAAACAAAAAAGACCAAAAAAAATTTTTTTTTAAGTGTCATTTCTCAGCCGGGCACAGTGGCTCATGCCTGTAATCCCAGCAGTTTGGGAGGATCATGAAGTCAGGAATTCGAGACCAGCCTGGCCTACATGGTCAAACCCTGTCTCTACTAAAAATATAAAAATTAGGCTGGGCGCAGTGGCTCAAGCCTGTAATTCCAGCACTTTGGGAGGCCGAGACAAGCGGATCACGGGGTCAGGAGATTGAGACCATCCTGGCTAGCACGGTGAAACCCCGTCTCTACTAAAAATACAAAAAAGTCGACAGGCATGGTGGTGGGTACCTGTAGTCTCAGCTACTTGGGAGGCTGAGGCAGGAGAATGGCATGAACCCAGGAGGCGGAGCTTGCAGTGAGCTGAGATTGCGCCACTGCACTCCAGCCTGGGCGACAGAGCGAGACTCCATCTCAAAATAAAATAAAATAAAAATACAAAAATTAGCCGGGTATGGTGGCATGTGCCTGTAATCCCAGCTAGCTAGGGGGAATTGCTTGAACTCAGGAGGCAGAGGTTGCAGTGCGCCAAGATCGTGCCACTGCATTCCAGCCTGGGCGACAGAGCAAGACTCTATCCCAAACATAAAATAAAAAGGGTCATTTCTCTAATGAGAACAAAGCTGTACTTTGGGGAGGAGGGTTTAATTGTGCTGGTGCCACTGACTTCACAAATATTATATCATCTCAAATTATTTATACACTTTCTAGCTGCCTGACAGTCAAATCTAGGACTCATCATAAGTATTAGGGGATCATTATTTAATTTATAAGAAAAAATTGTGTTTTTTTATTCCAAAGGCAAAGAAAAAGTATATTGCAATTTAAGATACTTTTTTCAAGCCATAGGGAACACACATTACAATCAGAGTCAGAACTATAAAGCCAGGGATATTTCTGAATAATCTCTTAGCATGAAAAAAAAGAAACTCTGGTGTCTGTAACTCAAGGAACCAGTGCAAATATACTCCCTGTACTTGCCTCCCTCTCTTCCCTTCACAACCCTCCCACTGTTACAGAAATAAACTCTCACCTCTGGGGTATCTAAGATTTGTTTAACTTGCAGGATATTAGTGATATGCCAAGTATATTTGGAAAAGGTTCCCAGTGGCAAGGCATCTTTCCGAACAAAAGCTTCAACGTGAAAAAAGGACAAAATTAGATTACCAAAAAATAACATTTTCTTTTATTGTATTCTAATACAGTACTATTATTTCCTTATAGATTCTCAGCACTTTTAAAAAGAAATTCTAGAAGCAAATATATAAAAGGGTTTGGCAGAAATGTGACAGATCAGTTGATATAGATAATTGATATGCTGATCATTGAAGGCTTTGTGCTCCAGACATATGACTAGAAGTCCTAACTCTGAATACTCAATGGTGAGTATTCCACACAGATTTTTTCCAAATGTAATTCTCTACATTCAAGATATCATCCATCACTATACCAAAGGGAAATCCTGTACCTGTGGTGGAATTGGGAAGCCGTTTTTTTGCACTTCCTATAGATATTCTCTGTTGCAGGGCATCAAAAAAGGACTGAGGAATGTGGAACACCAGTGGTTCTGGTTTGCCTATGGGAAACAAGAAGAAACAACTCATTTAAAGAAACTCAGAAGACTTTCTGATGTACAGGGAGAGGTGGAAGACAAGGAATCAAGGGATGGTAATAACTAAAAATACCACTGAGATTTCTTTATACAGAGGCAAAAAGAAGGCTTTGATTGACCTTTCTGGGCCAAGAACTATCACTAGTCCTACTGTTGATCCCTTGCAAACACAAAACACACAGTGTAGCCTGGGCAACAAAGGAAGACCCGGTATCTACAAAAAAAAATATTTTTTTTGAGATGGAGTCTCACTCTGTTGCCCAGGCTGGAGTGCAATGGCATGATCTCGGCTCACTGCAACCTCTGCCTCCCAGGTTCAAGCAATCCTCCTGCCTCAGCCTCCTGAGTAGCTGGGACTACAGGCAGGTGTCAGCACACCTGGCTAATTTTTATATTTTTAGTAGAGATGGGGTTTCACCATGTTGGCCAGGCAGGTCTAAACTCCTGACCTCGTGATCCGCCCACCTCGGCCTCCCAAAGTGCTGGGATTACAGGTGTGAGCCGCCGTGCCTGGCCAAAAAAATTTTTTTAAATTAGCCAGCCGTGGTGGCATGCACCTGCTGTACTTGGAGCTACTTGGAGGCTGAGGTGGGAGGATCAACTGAGTCGAGGAGGTTAAGGCTGCAGTAAGCTATGGTCATGCCACTGCACTCCAGCCTGGTCAACAGAGTGAGACCCTCCCTCAAAAAGGAAAAAAAAAGAAAAGAAAGGCCAGGCATGGTGACTCACACCTGTAATTCTAGCACTTTGGGAGGCCAAGGTGGGCGAATTACCTGAGATCAGCTTGGCCAACATGCTGAAACCCTATCTCTACTAAAAATACACACACAAAAATTAGCTGGGAATGGTGGTGCGTGCCTGTAATTCCGGCTCCTCGGGAGGTTGAGGCAGGAGAATCGCTTGAACCCAGGAGGCAGAGGTTGCAGTGAGCCAAGATCACGCCACTGCACTCCAGCCTGGGCAACAGAGCGAGACTCCATTGAAAAAAAAGAAAAAAGAAAATGAAAAAACAAATCAACACAGTAGACCCTTGTCATCCACCAGGTATAACATTTCAAATATGCAATTTTAAAAAGACCAACACAGCACAGACTTTCCCCCTTAAAGGGTATGCGAAGTAAGATGGGATGAGAACAGTGAGGCTAAGGTGGACTGCCTCCACTTGATTCCCTCTTTCTCGCTATCCCCAGGTTCTTGCTATTTGCATTCATGTCTAAGCAAACTAACAACATGGGCAACAAAGGAAGACGATGGTCAGCACCCGATGGTCAGCACCATGAATGCTAAGGGACTATAAGTTAAGACACTGCTTACCCAGCAAGCATCTGTCTTTTTCCCTGAATATAACCTCAAGACAGGCAAAATACTTGAAAGTACTTAACAAACCTTTTAAAGAAACTTGCGGCCAGGCACGGTGGCTCACACCTGTAATCCCAGCACTTTGGGAGGACGAGGTGGGTGGATCACCAGGTCAGGAGATTGAGACCATTCTGGCTAACATGGTGAAACCCCATCTCTACTAAAAATACAAAAAATTAGCCAGGCATGGTGGCATGCACCTATAGTCCCAGCTACTTGGGAGGCTGAGGCAGAAGAATCGCTTGAACCCAGGAGGCAGAGGTTGCAGTGAGCCAAGATCATACCACTGCACTCCAACCTGGGCAACAGAGCAAGACTTCGTCTCAAAAAGAAAAAAAAAAAAAAAAGAAACTTGCCAGACATTAGGTCAACAAAAAGAGAGTTAAGGGCTGGGTGCGGTGGCACAAGCCTGTAATCCCAGCACTTTGGGAGGTCGAGGTGGGTGGATCGAGAGGTCAGGAGATCGAGACCATCTGACTAACACGGTGAAACCCCATCTCTACTAAAAATATAAAAAATTAGCAAGGCGTGGTGGCAGGCGCCTGTAGTCCCAGCTACTTGGGAGGCTGAGGTGAGCAACTCATGAGGTCAGAAGTTCCAGACCAGCCTGGCCAACATGGTGAAACCCTATCTCTACTAAAAATACAAAAATTAGCCAGGAGTGGTGATGTATGCCTATAATCCCAGCTACTCAGGAGGCTGAAACACGAGAATCTCTTGAGCCTGTGAGGTGGAGGTTGTAGTGAGCCAAGACTGTGCCACTGCACTCCAGCCTGTGTGACAGAGCAAGATTGTCTCAAAAAATAAAAAAGAACTTAAAGAAGACTTCATAAAACACACACACTCATAGTCCAGGAGCGAGCTGATGGAAACTTAGACAAAGGTGGTAGTAATGGAGATGGTGAGACAGAGTAGAGGGTGGTACAGGAATGGGGTGGAAGAATGGGGTGGAAGAATGGGATGGAAGAGGGAATGGGATGGGATGGAAGAGGACGACAAGTGTTTAGCTTATAGTATTATCAATATTCTGTTTTCTGGGCTGGGCACAGTGGCTCACGCCTGTAATCCCAGCACTTTGGGAGGCCGAGGCAGGTGGATCACCTGAGGTCAGGAGTTCAAGACCAGCCTGGCTAACATGGCGAAACCTCATCTCTACTAAAAATACAAAAAATTGGCCGGGCATGGTGGTGCACACCTGTAATCCCAGCTACTTGGGAGGCTGAGGCAGGAGATTCGCTTGAACCCAGGAGGTGGAGGTTAACAGTGAGCCAAGATCACGCCACTGCACTCCAGCCTGGGCGACAAGTGATTCTCCTGCCTCAGCCTCCTGAGTAGCTGGGACTACAGGCCTGTGCCACCACGCCCAGCTAATAGAATACTTTTAAGGCAACAAGCAGAGACTGGTTAGATCTGAAAATGCTGACGTTCCATGAGGCTATTAGAAATCACACCCAAGGCCGGGCGCGGTGGCTCAAGCCTGTAATCACAGCACTTTGGGAGGCCGAGGCGGGCGGATCACGAGGTCAGGAGATCGAGACCCTCCTGGCTAACACGGTGAAACCCCGTCTCTACTAAAAATACAAAAAACTAGCCGGGCGCGGTGGCGGGTGCCTGTAGTCCCTGCTACTGGGAGGCTGAGGCAGGAGAATGGCGTG
>NW_016815814.1:167230-172370 GCF_001698545.2 Rhinopithecus bieti | reverse complement strand
TTTTTTTGAGACGGAGTCTCACTCTGTCGCCGGGGCTGAAGTGCAGTGGCCGGATCTCAGCTCACTGCAAGCTCCGCCTCCCGGGTTCAGGCCATTCTCCTGCCTCAGCCTCCCGAGTAGCTGGGACTACAGGCGCCCGCCACCTCGCCCGGCTAGTTTTTTGTATTTTTTAGTAGAGACGGGGTTTCACAGTGTTAGGATGGTCTCGATCTCCTGACCTTGTGATCCGCCCATCTCAGCCTCCCAAAGTGCTGGGATTACAGGCTTGAGCCACCGCGCCCGGCCAGAAGTTTTTTATTTTTATTTTTTTGAGACGGAGTTTCACCCTTGTCACCCAGGCTGGAGTGCAGTGGCGTGATCTCAGCTCACTGCAGTCTCCGTCTCCCAGGTTCAAGCGATTCTCCTGCCTCAGACTCCTGAGTAGCTGGGATTACAGGCACCCTCCACCACACCCAGCTAATTGTATTTTTAGTAGAGATGGGGTTTCATCATGTTGACCAGGCTGGTCTCCAACTCCTGACCTCAGGTGATCCACCCACCTCGGCCTCCCAAAGTGTAGGGATTACAGATGTGAGCCACCGTACCCAGCCCCCACCTGTTTTTTATTTGTTGACAAGGCTTTGTCATGTTGCCCAGCTGGCTTCGAACTCCTGGGTTCAAGCAATCCACCCGCCTCAGCCTCCTGAAGTGCTGGGAGAAGTGTTAATAAGTTTGTCCAGAAAAAAAAAAAAACTTGAAGCTGAACTTCAAAGAAAGCCAATAAACTAAATGAAATAAGATATTCTGGGATTTTTTTTTTTTCAGACAGTCTCACTCTATCACTCTGGCTGGGGTGAAGTGGCATGATCTTGGCTCACTGCACCCTCGGCCTCCCAGGTTTAAGCGATTCTCATGCCTCAGCCTCCTGAGGAGCTGGAACTACAGGTACGTCACCATGCCCAGCCAATTTTGTTTTCTTTTTTTTTTTGAGACGGAGTCTCGCTCTGTCGCCCAGGCTGGAGTACAGTGGCCGGATCTCAGCTCACTGCAAGCTCCGCCTCCCGGGTTTACGCCATTCTCCTGCCTCAGCCTTCCGGGTAGCTGGGACTACAGGTGCCCACCACCTCGCACGGCTAGTTTTTTGTATTTTTTAGTAGAGACGGGGTTTCACCATGTTAGCCAGGATGGTCTCGATCTCCTGACCTCGTGATCTGCCCGTCTTGGCCTCCCAAAGTGCTGGGATTACAGGCTTGAGCCACCGCGCCCGGCTTTGTTTTCTTTTTAATAGAGACAGGGTTTTTGCCATGTTGCCCAGGCTGGTCTCAAACTCTGGCCTCAAGTGATCTGCCCACCTTGGCCTCCCAAAGTGCTGTATTACAGGCATGAGTCACCTGAGGTCAGGAATTCAAGACCAGCCTGGCCAACATGGTGAAACCCCGTCTCTACTAAAAAACCAAAAATTAGCTGGGTGTGGTGGCATGCGCCTGTAATCACAGCTACTCTGGAGGCTGAGGTGGGAGAATTACTTGAACCTGGGAGGTGGAGGTTGCAGTGAACTGAGATCGCGCCACAGCACTCCAGCCTGGAAAAGAGTGAGACTCTGTCTCAAAAAAAAAAAAAAAAAGAAAGAAAATACGAAATGAGAAGCAACACTAAACTGCATATTAAAGAATGGTCCTATATAATGACTGTTTTAGGATGGGCTTGGTTGTTCACGCCTGTAATCCCAGCACTTCGGGAGGCTGAGGCAGGAGGATCACTTGAGCTCACAAGTTTGAGACCAGCCTGGGTAACATGGCAAAAGCTTGTCTCCACCAAAAATACAAAAAATTAACCAGGTGAGGCCGAGTGCAGTGGCCCATGCCTGTAATCCCAGCTCTTTAGGAGGCCAAGGCGGGCAGATCACGAGGTCAGGAGATCGAGACCAGCCTGGCTAATACGGTGAAACTAAAAATACAAAAAATTAGCCAGGTGAGGTGGCGGGCGCCTGTGGTCCCAGCTATTCAGGAGGCTGAGGCAGAAGAATGATGTGAACCCAGGAGGCGGAGCTTACAGTGAGCCGAGATCGCGCCCACTGTACTCCAGCCTGGGCAACAGAGCAAGACTCTGTCTCAAAAAAAAATAAAATAAAATAAAATTTCCCAGGTGTGGTGGTGCATGACTGTGGTCCCAACTACCTCTGGGAGGGTTGCTTAAGCCCAGGAGGCAGAGGCTGCAGTGAGCCGAGATCACGCCTCTGCACTCCAGACTGGGTGATAGACTGAGACCCCATCTCAAGTAAAAATAAATAAATAAGTAAAAATAATGGCTGTTTTAGAGATTTATAAATTAGTTCTATTTCTGATGAATATGTATCCATATGCCCCAGACCCTCTCAATGATGAACATATTGTTTCATGCCAAGGTTGAGCACAAATAGATGAGTGATGAACACACTGTGGGTTGCAATGATACCTTCAGACTTAAAACCTAAAACCTTGTATTCAGAAATGTAAAATGAATTAATTTACTTTTTTTTTTCTGAGACAGAGTCTTGCTCTGTTGCCCAGGCTAGAGTGCAGTGGCATGATCTCGGCTCACTACAACCTCTGCCTCCCGGGTTCAAGAGATTCTCCTGCCTCAGCCTCCTGAGTAGCTGGGATTACAGGCGCCTGCTACCGTGCCTGGCTAATATTTGTATTTTTAGCAGAGATGGGGTTTTAACATCTTGGCCAGACTGGTCTTGAACTCCTGACCTTGTGATCCAACCACCTCGGCCTCCCAAAGTGCTGGCATTACAGGCATGAGCCACCATGCCTGGCCAAATTCACTTTTTTTTTGTTTTGCTTTTTTTTTTTTTTGAGGCAGAGTCTGCTCTGTCACCCAGGCTGGAATGCAGTGGTGTGATCTCGGCTCACTGCAAGCTCTGCCTCCCGGGTTCGCACCATTCTCCTGCCTCAGCCTCCCAAGTAGCTGGGACTACAGGTGCCCGCCACCATGCTCAGCTAAATTTTTATATTTTTAGTAGAGACAGGGTTTCACCATGTTAGCCAGGATGGTCTTGATCTCCTGACCTCGTGATCCGCTTGCCTCAGCCTCCCAAGGTGCTGGGATTATAGGCGTCAGCCACCGCGCTTGGCATTCACTTTTAAATATAAGTGAAAGAGTGAAATCCTGCAGCCCTGGAGTAAATAACTGGAAAATATAGTAACAAGTGATGGAATTTAATGGAGCCAGAGTTTAGAGTTAGGAGTCAAAAGGCTATGGGAGGCTGGATGCAGTGGCTCACGCCTGTAATCCCAGCACTTTGGGAGGCCAAGGTGAGTGGATCACCTGAGGTCAGGAGTTCGAGACCAGCCTGGCCAATATGGTGAAACCCCGTCTCTACTAAAAATACAAAAAATTAGCCAGGCATGGTGGTGCACATCTGTAAACCCAGCTACTCAGGAGGCTGAGGCAGGAGAATCACTTGAGCCCAGGAGGCGGAGGTTGCAGTGAGCTGAGATTATACCACTACACTCCAGCCTGGGTGACAGAGTGAGACAGTCTCACAAAAAAAAAAAAAAAAAAAAAAATGGCTATGGAACCTAGGACCCCTACCCACTGAGTGACCAGGGTCCATGTCTCAAGTTCCTCTCTTCTAAGATGAAGATATGCATCTGGATGATCTCCAAATTCTTTCTTCTCTTAAAATATTTTTAGTCCGGGGATGGTGGCTCATGCCTATAATCCTACCACTTTGGGAGGCTGAGGTGGGTGGATCTCTTGAGCCCAGGAGTTTGAGACCAGATTGGGCAACATGACGAAACTCCATCTCTACGAAAAATACAAATAAATAACCAAGTGTGGTGGCATGTGCCTGTAATCCCAGCTACTTGGGAGGCTAAGGTGGGAGGATAACTTGAGCCCAGGAGGCTTCAGTGAGCTGTAATTTAGATTGAAGCCATCTTCCTTTTTCCTTGCACCAAAGGAAGTGACAAAAATTATTAAAAATCAGTCAGGCACAGTGGCTAATGGCTATAATCCCAGCACTTTGGGAGGCCAAGGCAGGCAGATCACTTGAGGCCAGGAGTTTGAGAGCAGCCTGGCCAACATAGCAAAACCCCATCTCTACCAAAAATACAAAAATTAGAAGAGCACAGGGGCAAATGCTTGCGATCCCAGCTACTTGGGAGGCTAAGGCACAAGAATTGCTTGAACCTGAGAGGCGAAAGTTGCAGTGAGCTGAGATCGTGCCATTGCACTCCAGCCTAGGTGACAGAACAAGATTCTGTCTCAAAAAAATATATGTATATAAATAATAAAAAAATCTATGTGATACTGTTGATCTGCTTACTTTGTGACTTTCCTTAAACACTTATGCCTAGAATGCATAATTTTNAAGCTTCGGTATCTCCCTCACCAAACGCACACGCGCACACACACACACGCACATGAACTTGTGCGAGCAATCAGACTATCTGCCTTTACTTATTATTTGCTATGTTTTTTCTCTTCTGTCTCTAAATTATAATAGTTTTGCTCTTCCTGAATTTTAATTATGTGATTGTTCTTTTCTTTCAATTAGATTTCTACTTTCTTGTGGCCCAGTGCTCTCTGGACTGAAGTCCAATTACTTTTCCTATAAGAGTAGAATTACAGCATAATTACCTTAATTTCTCCTACTTTCAGTTAAGAGCCCAGTTAGATGACCAATACTTACCATCAAACTGATAGTGCATGGTCTGATGGATGCGTTCTGTGACACTGGCCAGCCAGTCTTGGAAGGATAAAGTCACTTGTGCCTCATCTAACAGCTGACCACAGGCTAGGAAAAAAAACACACATACACATACACACTTCTTTAGTAACTTTTCTTACAAAATAAACAGCTAATTGAAGTGGCCAGGCGCGGTGGCTCAAGCCTGTAATCCCAGCACTTTGGGAGGCCGAGACGGGTGGATCACGAGGTCAGGAGATCAAGACCATCCTGGCTAACCCGGTGAAACCCCGTCTGTACTAAAAAATACAAAAAAAATCCAGCCGGGCGAGGTGGCGGACGCCTGTAGTCCCAGCTACTGGGGAGGCTGAGGCAAGAGAATGGCGTTAACCCGGGAGGCGGAGCTTGCAGTGAGCCAAGATCCGGCCACTGCTCTCCAGCCTGGGCGACAGAGTGAGACTCCGTCTCAAAAAAAAAAAAAAA
>NW_016815814.1:160020-163151 GCF_001698545.2 Rhinopithecus bieti | reverse complement strand
TTTTTTTTTTTTTTTTTTTTTTTTTTTTTTGAGACAGTCTTGCTCTGTCACCCAGGCTGGAGTACAGTAGCATGATCTCGCTCACTGCAACCTTCGCCTCCCAGGTTTAAGCAATTCTCCTGCCTCAGCCTCCGAAGTAGCTGGGATTACAGGCACATGCCACCACACCTGGCTAATTTTTTTTATACTTTTTAGTAGGGACAGGGTTTCACCATGTTGGCCAGGCTGGTCTCAACTCCTGACCTCAAGTATCTGCCCACCTCAGCTTCCCAAAGTGCTGGGATCACAGGCGTGAGCCACCGCACCTGGTCATAAGTTCTTAATGAATTACTTAATTAGTACTGTTTTATATTATTCTGTTTTTTCTTTTATCTCATCCTGTTTCCCGTGCAGTGGTGCAATCATGACTCACAGAAGCCTCAACATCCCAGGCTCAAGCAGTCTTCCCACCTCAGCCTCCTTAAGTAGCTGGGTCTACAGGCATGTGACACCACACCGGCTAATTTTTTGTTGTTGTTTTGGTAGAGATGGAGTCTCACTACTCCCACCTTGGCCTCCCAAAGTGCTGGGATTATAGGCGTGAGCCACCACACCTAGTCACATAAAACACCGTTTTCCTTTAACTTTGAATCTCTATACCAATTGCACATGAGTAATAAGCAATAAGATGAACACATCCTGCAAGACACCTGCTGCTAAACATGTCAGAATTTTTTGTTTAAAGACATAATTTAGGCCAGGCGTGGTGGCTCACGCCTGTAATCTCAGTACTTTGTGAGGCTAAGGTGAGCAGATCACTTGGGGTCAGGAGTTTGAGACCAGCCTGGACAATATGGTGAAACCCCGTCTCTACTAAAAATACAAAAATTAGCCAGGCATGGTGGCATGCACCTGTAATTCCAGCTACTTGGGAGGCTGAAACAGGAGAATTGCTTGAGCCCAGAGGCAGAGGTTGCAGGGAGCCGAGATCACATCATTGTACTCCAGCCTGGGCGACAGAGTGAGACTCTGTCTCCAAAAAAAAAGGAAATAAAAATAAATAAATAAATTACTTTTTGAGATAATCGTACATTCACACGTGGTTGTAAGAAATATAAGGCTTGTATACCCTTTATCCAGATTTACCCAAGAGTAGCAGTTTGTAAAACTATAGTACATCACAGTGAGGAAAATTACATGGCTACAACCTAGTGACCTTATTCACATCTCACCAGCTTTATGTACTTGTGTGTGGTATGCATACATATAGTTCCACATAATTTTAGGGCATGTGTAGACTTGTGTGACCAACACCACAATCAAGACACAAAACAGTCCACAACAAGACTCCCTGTGCTACTCTTTATTGCTGCTGTTACAACCCTCCCAACTCCCTCTTTCCTTTTTTTTGAGACTAAGTCTTGCTCTTATTGCCCAGGCTGAAGTATAATGGTGCAACTTGGCTCACTGCAACCTCCGCCTCCCGGGTTTAAGTGATTCTCCTGCCTCAGCCTCTTGAGTAGCTGGGATTACAGATGTCTGCCACCACGTACGGCTAATTTTTTCTATTTTTAGTAAAGACAGGGTTTTACCATGTTGGCCAGACTGGTCTCGAACTCCTGACCTAAGGTGATCTGCCTGCCTCAGTCTCTCAGAGTGCTGGGATTACAAGTGTGAGCACTGTGCCCAGCCCCAACCCCCCTTTAAATCCTGGCAACTACTAATCTATTCTCCAACTCTATGGTTTTAGACATAATTGAGCTTTTTAAAAAAATTATTTTTTAAAATTAAAAAATATTATTTCATCACCCAGGTATTTTTAAAATTTAATTATACATATGTTTTGTTTGTTTGTTTGTTTGTTTTTGAGATGGAGTCTCACTCTGTGGCCCAGGCTGGAGTGCAGTGGCCGGATCTCAGCTCACTGCAAGCTCCGCCTCCCGGGTTTACACCATTCTCCTGCCTCAGCCTCCCGAGTAGCTGGGACTACAGGTGCCTGCCACCTCGCCCAGCTAGTTTTTTGTATTTTTTTAGTAGAGACGGGGTTTCACCGTGTTAGCCAGGATGGTCTCGATTTCCTGACCTTGTGATCTGCCCGTCTCGGCCTCCCAAAGTGCTGGGATTATAGGCTTGAGCCACCGCGCCTGGCTGTTTGTTTTTTTAAGTAGAGACAGGGTTTTGCCACGTTGGCCAGGCTGACCTTGAACTGCTGGCCTCAAGTAATCCACCTGGCTTGGCCTCCGAAAGTGCTGGGATTACAGGCATGTGCCACCACACCCAGCCACATCACCCAAATTATTAAGCCTAGTATCCATTAGTTATTTTTCCTGATTCTCTCACCTGCTTCCACCTTTCCTCCCTCCTCCCACGTCTCACCCTCCGATAAGCCCCAGTGTGTGTTGCTCCCCTCTATGTGTCCATGTGTTCTCATCATTTAGTTCCCACTTATAAGTGAGAACATGCTATATTTGGTTTTCTGTTCCTGCATTAGTTTGCTAAGGATAATGGCCTCCAGCATAATTTAGCTTTGAGCATGATTTGAAACTGGTGGGACAGGAAAGACCTCAGCCTCAGTGCCTCTGTTAGTGTTTATGTTGGGACTCTTTGGGTGACAATGTGCAACATTTCTTTTGATTATACTGCTTCTGGCTTCTTTAGGATGACTTTAGGATGACCACAGTAGCCTATTCTAGGGAGGGGAAACTTACCCTGCCTTTTTAACGAGGAAGCAACCACAGGCTTTTTCAGGCCACTTTTCCTTAGATTACTGCTCACTGCATCTTGAGGCAGTGGTGAACTGTTCATCTGTGCACCTAAACCACAAATCATTACAGGTTTAACAATGTATCTGCTAAATATAAATTGATTTGATGTTAATTTTTAGAGTCTAAAACATATAAACAGTCTGCTAATTTCTAGGTTAGCTTCACAGTTTCTAGAAGGAGTTAGCATTAGCCTTTACACAAAATTTTAGCTTTCTTATGCTCTTTATAGGAAATTGGATGAATAAACAGAAATGAAAGGAAGAAAAACATTCACTTATTGCTCCCACCTGTCAGACAATTGCGATGAATTTTCTAGTGAACTGTCTTCCATTTCCTTCTCTGTGAATGTACTGCTGGTTTTGTGATTTTTTTTTTTTTTTTTTTTTT
>NW_016815814.1:153741-158618 GCF_001698545.2 Rhinopithecus bieti | reverse complement strand
TTTTTTTTTTTTTTTTTTTTTGAGACGGAGTCTCACTCTGTCGCCTAGGCTGTAGTGCAGTGGCCGGATCTCAGCTCACTGCAAGCTCCGCCTCCCGGGTTTACGCCATTCTCCTGCTTCAGCCTCCCAAGTAGCTGGGACTACAAGTGCCCGCCACCTCGCCTGGCTAGTTTTTTGTATTTTTTAGTAGAGACGGGGTTTCACCGTGTTAGCCAGGATGGTCTCGATCTCCTGACCTCGTGATCTGCCCGTCTCGGCCTCCCAAAGTGCTGGGATTATAGGCTTGAGCCACCGCGCCCGGCCAACCAAAACTCTTATGCATGACCACCTGATCCATCCCTAGCAATATTCCCTATAGGTAAGACCATCTTAAGGATCTTAACAGACAAGCTATATAACAATGATTATAGCAATGTGCACTACACTAGCCATGCCAGAGAGCCTGGATTTTTACTTTTGCCTGTGGTCTTATCATTTAAAAAACTTTGCCAGCTGGGCATGGTGGCTCACATCTGTAATTCCAACACTTTGGGAGGCTAGGGCAGGAGGATCACTTGAGGTCAGGAGTTTGAGACCAGCCTGGTCAACCAGTAAAACTCTGTCTCTACAAAAAACAAACCAAAAACTTAGCCAGGCATGGTATCTTGTGCCTGTAGTCCCAGCTACTTGGGAGGCTGAGGCAGGAGGATCTCTTGAGCCTAGGAGGTCCAGGCTGCAGTGAGCATGCCCCCTGCACTCCAGCTTGGGCAACAGAGAACTCATCTCCTAAAAAACGAACAGGCCAGACGCGGTGGCTAACGCCTGTAATCCCAGCACTTTGGGAGGCCGAGGTGGAGAGATCACAAGGTCAGGAGATCGAGACCATCCTGGCTAACACAGTGAAACCCCATCTCTACTAAAAATATAAAAAATTAGCTGGGCATGGTGGCAGGCCCCTGTAGTCCCAGCTACTCGGAAGGCTGAGGCAGGAGAATGGCGTGAACCCAGGAGGCGGAGCTTGCAGTGAGCTGAGATGCACCACTGCACTACAGCCTGGGCAACAGAGTGAGACTACGTCTCAAAAGAAAAAAACAAACAAAAAAACACATGAAACTTTGCTAATTTGGTAGCAAAAGGTATCTTGTTTTAATTTTGCATTTCTAAAATGTTTGCACTTTTCTGTTTACTAGTAAGTTTGGAGTTTGGTCCATAGGTAGGGACCAAGTAATATTTTCATTTTGTTTAGACTCTAGGTCTCTTGATGCTTACCTACTAGGATACTTCACCATTTTCATATTGATTTATCAGAGTCCTTAACTGACACTAGTATTAAGCATTTGGATTTAAAAATGTGGCCTGGCTGGGCATGGTGGCTCACGCCTATAATCCCAGCACTTTGGGAGGTCAATGCGGGTGGATCACCTGAGGTCAGGAGTTCAAGACCAGCCTGGCCAACAGGGTGAAACCCTGTCTCTACTAAAAATACAAAAATTAGCCGGGCATTGTGGTGGGCGCCTGTAATCCCAACTACTTGAGAGGCTGAGGCAGGAGAATTGCTTGAACCTGGGCAGTGGAGGTTGCAGTGAGCTGAGATCACATCAGTGCACTCCAGCCTTGGCAACAGAGCGAGACTCCATCTCTCAATAAATAAATAAATAAATAAATAAATAAATAAATAAATAAGGCTGGGTGCAGTGGCTCACACCTGTAATCCCAGCCCTTTGGGAAGCCAAAGCGGATGGATCACCTGAGGTCAGGAGTTCGAGACCAGCCTGACTAATATGGTGAAACCCCATCTCTACTAAAAATACAAAAATTAACTGGGCGTGCACCTGTAGTCCCAGCTACTCAGGAGGCTGATATGTGAATTGCTTGAACCCGGGAGGCACAGGTTGCAGTGAGCCAAGATTGCGCCACTGCATTCCAGCCTGGGCGACAGAGCAAGACTCCGTCTCAAAAAAAAAAAAAGAAAAAAAGGAAAAAATGTGTGTGTGGGGGTGTATATGTGTGTGTTTCTCCATATACTGAAAATGAGGACAATAAACTATATTTCTAAATTAGCGTGGGGAATATAACCACTGTCACAAATTTTTTTTTTTTTTTTTTGAGACGGAGTCTCGCTCTGTCACCCAGGCTGGAGTGCAGTGGTGCGATCTCCACTCACTGCAAGCTCCACTGCCTCCCAGGTTAATGCCATTCTCCTGCCTCAGCCTCCCTAGAAGCTGGGACCACAGGCACCCACCACCACACCTGGCTAATTTTTTTTGTATTTTCAGTAGAGATGGGGTTTCACCGTGTTCGCCAGGATGGTCTTGATCTCCTGACCTCGTGATCTGCCCGCCTCGGCCTCCCAAAGTGCTGGGATTACAGGCGTGAGCCACCGCGCCTGGCCTGTCACAAAAATTTTTTAAACACTCTATGGATGAAAACTTCATAATACTATCCTAAGGCAGATTAAGGTATATGATTAATCTGTTTAAGGGATGTACACACATATACAGTAAAAGTAGAATTTGGTTGGATCTTATTTTTGGCTAAGGGATCAAACTTTTAGCTTAACTTGAAAAAGAATCATCAATGGAGAGTAAAACGTTTCTCAGGAAAAAACCTGTAAGAACAAAAACATATTTCTTGGCCAGGTGTGGTAGCTTACACCTATAATTCCAGCACTCTGGGAGGCCAAGTTGGGAGAATCACTTAAGGCCTGGAGTTCGAGGCCAGCCTGGGCAACATGGTAAGACCCCTGTCTCTTTAATAAAAATAAAATAAAATATAATATTTTCTTATAATTGCTGAGGTTCAGTAAAAGACATAAAACACAGTAAAACAATCTCTAAAGACGATACCACCAAACCAACCAACCAGACTCTTACCAGATACTTCATCCTTTCTCCTCTTCTTTGACTTAGAGGCAGTAGACTCACAAGCTGATACTGTTGATTCTGAATGGCAACCTAACTGGGGTACAATAATCTCTTTAAGACCTAAAAAATAGAAGATTTCTGAATTGTTAATCCTATCCAAGGGTAAGTATGAGTATGGGCCTCTATCTAGCAAAAAGTTAATTTCTTTTTAAAAATCCCCAAACGAATTATCCCAGTGTGGGCAACAAGGCAGACCCCATCTCTACAAAAAAATAAAAAATTAGCACATCTGTGGTCCCAGTTACTTGAGAGGCTGAAGTGGGAGGATCACTTGAGCCCAGGAGGGTCAAGGCTGTAATGAACTGTGATTATGTCACTGCATGCCAGCCTGGGCGACAGAGCCAGGCCCTGTCTCAAAAAACGAACCAAAAACAAAAACCAAAAAAAATTATGGAGTGATTGCTTGCTTTAAAATAAGTTCCTTGGGCCGGGTGTGATGGCTCACGTCTGTAATCCCTGGCTCTGTCGCCTAGGCTGGAGTGCAGTGGCGCGATCTCGGCTCACTGCAACCTCCACCTCCCGGGTTCACATCATTCTCCTGCCTCAGCCTCCTGAGTAGCTGGGACTACAAGCGCCCGCCACCATGCCCAGCTAATTTTTTGTATTTTTAGTAGAGACAGGGTTTCACCGTGTTAGCCAGGACAGTCTCGGTCTCCTGACCTCGTGATCCACCCGCCTCAGCCTCCCAAAGTGCTGGATTACAGGCGTGAGCCACCGCGGCCCGCCGAAATTCAAGTTTATTCTATACTTTATCTGGCTAACCAAGTGATCTGAGCATTTTCCCAAATTCTTTATTACTATTTATTTTTTATTTTTATTTTTTAGAGATGAGGTCTTGCTATGTTGCTCAGGCTGGAATGCAGTGGCTATTCGCAGGTCCAATCACAGTGGGCTAGAGCCTTGAGCTCCCAGGCTCAGGGATCCTCCTGCCTCAGTTTCCTGAGTAGCTGGGACTATAGGCATGCCCCAGTGCACCCAGACTATACTCATTTTTATGCCTGCCTGATATTCTATGGTAAAGTGGCTTTACCATGGTTCCTTTAACTATCCCCAGTGGTTAACCCTTAGTTGTTTCTAATTTTTTAATACTCTAAATAGTCATAAAATCAACATCTCCAGACAAAATGTTTTTCCTATACCAATAATTATTTCCTTAAAAAAGATTATTTAGAAGTGGGGCCGGGCATCGTGGCTCACACCTGTAATCCCAGCACTTTGGGAGGCCAAGATAGGTGGATCACCTGAAGTCAGGAGTTCGAGACCAGTCTGGCCAACATAGTGAAACCTCATATGGTAGCAAGCACCTGTAATCCCAGCTACTTAGGAGACCGAGGCAGGAGATTCACTTGAACCTGGGAGGTTGAGGCTGCAGTGAGCTGAGATTGCGCCATCACACTCCAGCCTGGGTGACAAGAGCCAAACTCCATCTCAAAAAAAAAAAAAACAGCCAAGCAGGGTGGCACATGCCTGTAATCCCAGCTACTTGGGAGACTAAGGCAGGAGAATTGCTTGAACCCAGGAGGCAGAGGTTGCAGTGAGCCGAGATCACATCACTGCATAATCCAGAGCAAGACTCCGTTTCCAAAAAAAAGGCAAAGACTAATAAACATTTAACAACAATTTCTGCTCTATATTCCTGCCAGAATTGCCTCTCTAAAATGCACAAATGACCATGTCACTTTGTTTCTCCATCTTTCTTCAACTTCCCGGCACCAAAACTCTTTTTTTTTTTTTTTTTTTTGAGACGGAGTCTCACTCTGTCGCCTAGGCTGTAGTGCAGTGGCCGGATCTCAGCTCACTGCAAGCTCCGCCTCCCGGGTTTACGCCATTCTCCTGCTTCAGCCTCCCAAGTAGCTGGGACTACAAGTGCCCGCCACCTCGCCTGGCTAGTTTTTTGTATTTTTTAGTAGAGACGGGGTTTCACCATGTTAGCCAGCATGGTCTCAATCTCCTGACCTCGTGATCTGCCCGTCT
>NW_016815814.1:145868-149647 GCF_001698545.2 Rhinopithecus bieti | reverse complement strand
AAAAAAAAAAAAAAAAAGAAGGGACACTTTTAATTATCTAGCAACTGTTTCTGAAGGTTGCTAAGACAATCTCCAAATGCATCAATGGAACTCTTTCATTGCAATTTTAGAAAAACATAATAACCGGGTCAACCATACTACCTACCGCTGGAATCAAAATTTAGGAAGTCTGAGAATTCCTGAGCCAATGTCTCGTCACTGGCAAAGGCACAGATGCAAGCAAAGAAATGAATGCATCTCTGGGCTGCCTCATCCTTGGAGGCATTTGACTTGTGCGATTTCAGAGTCTGACAGGAGCAGAAGAAACGGCGCTCAGGCAAGCTTTTGGCACTGATTTTCTGCACAAAAGATGTATGCAAATACCCCAAACTGTGCTTCTGGCTTGCCTTGCATTTCACCACCAAGATGTTTTTAGTAATTCTCTGCACCAGAGGACCTGTGGGTTCCGTGGCCAACTGCCAGATGGTCTGTTTGGTTTCCGGGGAGGCCTGCATTGCATTCAGGACCGAGCTCTTCAGGGTCAGAGGAGTGGCCTCTGCCTGGCAGTTCACCGCCAGCTTGATGTGCTGGCACTGGTTTTCCACAACGCCTTGAGTGGCAGCTTTCAGGCATGAGGGGACATAACACCGTCCAGAGCTCAGCTGAGTGATGATCGTCCCATCCACCGTCTGGATTGTTGTCTCTGAAACCCCGAGCTCCACAAAGCATCGGTAATCAGGGCCCCGGTCTCTTTGCCGCACTGAGTAGACCTGAAGATCAGAGCCTGTAATGATTTTGACAGCTTCAACACTAGGCTGCTTGCGTGCACCGTAGCGGAATATGGTTCCACATGTCTTGTTCTTACAGCTCAGTCCCCGGGTTCCATTGTATGTGCCACATCGGGGACACTTTCTGATTCCCCTCAGTGTGGCCTTCCCCAAATCAGATAAGAAAGCTGGGACTTTAGTCCTCAGAGAATTTGGTTCCATTTTTCACAGGCCCTACAAAAGATAATATACCCAATAGCATGAGTATACCTTCACACACAAAAGTCACTTGTGATATTTAGTACAGAAAGCAAAACATAAAAAAGCTATCCACTATTTTTTTTTTTTTTAAGACGGAGTCTCGCTCTGTCACCCATGTTGGAGTGCAGCGGCGTAATCTCGGCTCACTGCAACCTCTGCCTCCTAGGTTCAACCGATTCTCCTGCCTCAGCCTCCTAAATAGCTGGGACTACAGGCGCCTGCCACCACGCCCAGCTAATTTTTGTATTTTTAGTAGAGACGGGGTTTGTCCATGTTGGCCAGGCTGGCCTCGAATTCCTGACCTTGTGATCCACCTGCATAGGCTTCCCAAAGTGCTGGGATTACAGGTGTGAGCCACCGCACCCGGCTGCTATCCACTATTTTTAAACTGTACCACAAAACAACATAAATTTAAACCTACAAACAAAATGAAAGTAAAGGAAACTGCCTTTCATACCTATTTTTTAAAATCCTAATAATCAAAGCATTTCTCCAGGTTTAACTCTGTTCTGTAAAACAATGGAGGTTAGTTAACCCAATCTTTACATCCCAGATGTTTAACTTCAGCAAGAACTAGAGAACATGAAAGATGAGTTTTTTCCCTTCCATCATTCCCCACAAAACCCAGCCCAATCCTACCTGTACCAGCTGCCAAGGCATCTGGAAAACAGTGTAACCTGAATTAATAAGACCTAAAAGGTGATTCATTAGTTTCTAATAATCAGGTGAAAACACGATCATTTGCAGACTAATGATAACTGCTTAACCCAAAGTCTTCTGAAGTTTGACTGTATGGTGTAACAATGCAGACATTCTGTCTCCTCCTTCTTCACCAGCCAATGGCAAAGCTTCTGCCCAATGTTCCGCAAATAAGATTCCCACTTCCCTAAGTGAAGATCCTGATAGTCTGCAAGTCAAACAAGAAAAAATATCAAAGTTATACAAAGACAGGATGATTCTTTCCTTGGAAATCAAACAGAATAGGAATCAAAGTCTTTCACAATTACTTGAGAAGTATTTGACAGAAATTATTATGGAAATGGTTAAGTGTTTTGTACTTCCAACTGCAAGAAGGTAAAAAGGTGCTAATGTCATTACAAAGGGGGTTGTCAACAACACTTTAGAGGTCTGGCATGGTGGCTCACTCCTGTAATCCCAGAGATTTGGGAGGCTGAGGTGGAGGATACTTGAGCCCAGGAGTTCAAGACCAGCCTGGACAACACAGTGAGATCTCATTTCTATAAAAAAAATTTAAAAATTAGCTGGTGTGCACCTGTAGTTCCAGCTATGTTGGAGGCAGAGGTGGGAGGATCACCTGAGTCCAGGAGAGCAAGGCTGCACATTGTGCCATTATACCCCAGCCTTGGCAACAGAGCAGGACCCCATCTCTTTTTTTTGGGGGGGGACAGAGTCTCAATCTGCTCACCCAGGCTGGAGTGCAGGGCGCAATCTCGGCTCACTGCAACCTCCACCTCCCAGATTCAAGCGATTCTCCTGCCTCAGCCTCCCCAGTAGCTGGGACTACAGGCACATGCCATCACACCTGGCTAATTTTTTGTATTTTTAGTAGAGATGGGGTTTCGCTGTGTTTCGATCTCCTGACCTCGTTATCTGCCCGCCTCAGACTCCCAAAGTGCTGGGATTACAGGCGTGAGCCACAGCACCTGGCCGACCTCATCTCTTTAAAAAAAAAAACACACACACACCTAGAGCTATGTTATATAATTGGTCAATCACTCATCCTTCCTAATAGTAATACATCACATTTTTAGAGTGCTTTATGTTTTTTTCTGCTCTGTTACCCAAGCTGGAGTGCAGTGGTGCAATCACGGCTCACTGCAGACTCAATCTCCTGGGCTCAAATGATCTGCCTGCCTCAGCCTCCCAAGTAGCTGAAACTGTAGGTAAGTGTTGCCATGCCTGGCTAATTTTTAAAAATTTTTTTGGTAGAGACAGGGGTCTCACTTTGTTGCTCAGACTGGTCTCGAACTCCTGGCCTCAAGTGCTCCTCCTGCCTTGTCCTCTTAAAGTGTTGGGATTACAGGTGTGAGCCACTGTGCCCAGCCTCACAAAGCTTCATTTACTCAGTAAAAATTACAGTCGGGGACAAGTTTATAGCACCAGTGAAAAGGTGGACATTTTTAAACTATTCTTATTTGTACTTTCCAATTTGTTAATCAGTGGACTATAGAAGATGTAGAGACAAAAAAAATTTTTTTGAGACAGAGTCTTGCTCTGTCACCCAGGATGGAGTGCAGTGACGTGATCTTGACTCACTGCAACCTCTGCCTCCCGGGCTCAAGCAATTCTCTGGCTAATTTTTGTATTTTTAGTAGAGATGTAGTTTTACCATGTTGGCCAGGCTGGTTTCAAACTCCTGCCCTCCAGTGATCTGCCCACCTTTGCCTCCCAAAGTGCTGGGATTACAGGTTTGAACCACTGTGCCTGGCCCTATTCTTTTTTTTTTTTTTTTTTGAGACAGAGTCTCACTCTGTTGTCAAAGATGGAGTAGGCTCACTGCAGCCTTGACCTTCCAAGATCAAGCAATCCTCCTGCCTCAGCCTCTCAAATAGCTGAGACCACAGGTTCGTGCCACTACAATCAGCTAATTATTAATTTTTTACAGAGATGGGGTCTCACTATGTTGCCCAGGCTGGCTTTGAACTCCTGGGCTCAAGCAATCCTCCTGCCTCAGCCTCCAAAGTTCTGGGACTACAGATGTGAGCCACCATGCCCAGTGGTCTCTATTCTTCTTTTTTTTTTTTTTTTTTT
>NW_016815814.1:133246-144949 GCF_001698545.2 Rhinopithecus bieti | reverse complement strand
CCTGACCTCGTGATCCGCCCGTCTCGGCCTCCCAAAGTGCTAGGATTACAGGCTTGAGCCACCGCGCCCGGCCTATTCTTCTTAAAAAATGTTTTAGGCTGGGCGCAGTGGCCCATGCCTGTAATCCCACAACTTTGGGAGGCTGAGGCGGGTGGAACACCTGAGGTCAGGAGTTCAAGACTAGCCTGGCCAACATGGTAAAACCCCGTGTCTACTAATAATACAAAAAAAAAAAAAAAAAATTATCTGGGTGTGGTGGTGCACGTCTGTAATCTCAGCTACTCCAGAGGCTGAGGCAGGGGAATTGCCTGAACCTGGGAGGCAGAGGTTGCAGTGAGCTGAGATCATGCTGTTGCACTCCAGCGCGGGCGACAAGAGTGAAACTCCGTCTCACAAAAAAAGTTTTAAAAAGAAGACTAGGCACAGTGGCTCACACCTGTAATTGCCAGCACTTTGGGAGGCCGAGGCAGGAGGGATACTTGAGGCCAGGAATTCGAGACCAGCCTAGCCAACATGATGAAACCCTGTGTCTACTAAAAATAAAAATTAGGCAGGCATGGTGGCACTTGTCTATAACCCTAGCTACTCAGGGGGCTGAGGCATGAGAATTGCTTGAATGCAGGAGGCAGAGGTTGCAGTGAGCCAAGATTGCACCACTGCACTCCAGCCTGGGCAACAGAGTGAGACTTTGTCTCACACACACACACACATACACAAATTTAAAGAAAATAAGTGCTTTGTGAAATAAGATGCATAGCACGGTTTCTCCACCTTGGCACTGCTGACATTTAGGGCTGGATAATTCTTTGTTGTGGGGGCTATCCTATGCATTGTAGAATGTTTAACAGTATCCCTGGTTTCTACCCACTAGATCCCAGTAGCAAGTCCCATCCCTAATTGTAAAAAAAAAAAAAGAAAAAAGAAAAAGTCTCCAGATAATGCCAAATGTCCTCTGGAGGCAAAACTGCCCCAGTTAAAAGCCACTGATGTAGAGTCATTAGCCTGTTCACACAGCATTCCTTCCCAGCTCAATGAACTTCTTTAGTAGGTAGTCTCATTCAGTCCCACAGGGATTCTTAGAATATTGTTCCAAAGTCAAAACACGAAGGATCAGTTTGCTCTTAACCATGAATTATCTCTGTGACCAAGTCCTTTAACTTCTGAGCTTCAGGATTTTTTCATTTGCAAAATGACAACATGACATATGTATATATGTGTCTGTGTGTATATATACATGTATATATGTATACATATATACATGTATATATACACACATATATATACAATTTATAATATATGAAAGAGCTTAGAAAAAATTAATTTAAAAATTATGTTGCTAATGATGATTTAACATATCATCAAAGTGGAAAAAAACCTGTCATTAAGGGAGGAGGTGGTGTGCCAGCTGTTGGTGCTATAGCTTTAGCATAGGAATAGCTGTAGCATCAACATAGGAATTCCACTCTTTTATCTTTTACTTTTTTTCGCTCTTTTTGCCCAGGCTGGAGTGCAATGAAGCGATCTCAGCTCACTGCAACCTCCGCCTCCCGGGTTCAAGCGATTCTCCTGCCTCAGCCTCCCGAGTAGCTGGGATTACAGGCACCTGCCACCATGCCCAGCTAACTTTTTTGTATTTTTAGTAGCGACAGGGTTTCACCATGTTGTCCAGGCTGGTGTCAAACTCCTGATCTCAAGTGATCCGCCTGCCTCAGCCTCTCAAAGTGCTGGGATTACAGGAGTGAGCCACCGTACCGTGTCTTTTCTTTTACTTTTTGATTATGCCCTTCAGAGGGCGATTTGTGAGTATCTTTAACATTATATATGCATATTTCTTTCTTAAAAATGCTTTCAATTTTGGAATAATTTTAGAAGATTTATTTCAACACATTTATTATATTTTAGCTTTTTTAAAAAATTGAGACAGAGTCTCACTTTGTCACCCAGGCTGGAGTACAGTGGCATGATCTCGGCTCACTGCAACCTCCGCCTCCCGGGTTCAAGCAATTCTCCTGCCTCAGCCTCCCGATTAGCTGAGACTACAGGCGTGTACCAACACACCTGGCTAATTTTTGTATTTTTAGTAGAGACGGGGTTTCACCATGTTGGCCAGGCTGGTCTCGAACTCCTGACCTCAGATGATCCACCTGCCCTGGCCTCCCAAAGCTCTGGGATTACAGGCATGAGCCACCGTGCCCAGCTAAATTTTAGCTTTTATAGGAAAGCTAAAGATAGTACAGAGACTTCCTACCTACCCTTCACACAGATTCCCCAAATGTTAACATCTCACATAACTGTGGGGCATTTCTCAAAAATAAGGTCTTAACATTGGTACAACACTATTAACTCTACTACAGGCTTTATTCAGATTTTACCAGTTGTCCACTAATGCTCCTTTTTATTTTATTTATTTTTCAAAAGAGTCTTGCTCTGTCGCCCAGGCTGGAGTGCAGTGGCGTGATCTTGGCTCACTGCAACCTCCGCCTCCCAGGTTCAAGCAGTTCTCCTGCCTCAGCCTCCTAAGAAGCTGGGATTACAGGCATCCACCACCAAGCCTGGTTAATTTTTTTGTATTTTCAGTTAAGACAGGGTTTCGCCATGTTGGCCAGGCTGGTCTTGAACTCCTGACCTCAAGTGATTTGCCTGTCTTGGCCTCCCGAAGTGCTGGGATTACAGGCATGAGCCACCACGCCCGGCCTCAATCTCCCTTTTAAAAAAGAATAAACCTTTTAGAATAATTTTAGATCTTCAGAAAAGTGGCAGATAGAACACAGTTCCCAAACACCCCTCACCCAATTTCCCGATGTTAACATCATATATTAACATGGGACATTTGTCAAAACCAAGGGACCAACATTGCCACATTATTATTAACTAAACTCTAGACTTTGTCCCTTTTTTCTGTTTCTGGATCCAATCCAAGATACTGCATTGCATTTAGTCATCATGTCTCCTTAGTCTCCTCGAGTCCATGAGTTTGTCTTTCTTTTTCCTAATCTTGATAGTTTTGAAGAGTCCAATATTTTATAAAATGTCCCTCAATTTGGGCTTGTCTGATATCTTCCTTGCATATTTGGAATCAGTATATTTTGATCTGATATTCTGACCCAGCAATTACACTAAGAATTTATTTTACAGACTCCCACATGTGTGAAATGAGGGAAATTATAAGGCAACTCAATGAAGCATCTTTGTAACAGCAAAATATAAGAAACAACCTGATGTCCCTCAAGAAGATACTGGTGTAATTAATTATGGTAGGCCGGGCGCGGTGGCTCAAGCCTGTAATCCCAGCACTTTGGGAGGCCGAGACGGGCGGATCACAAGGTCAGGAGATCGAGACCATCCTGGCTAACACGGTGAAACCCCATCTCTACTAAAAAATACAAAAAACTACCCGGGCGAGGTGGCGGGCGCCTGTAGTCCCAGCTACCCGGGAGGCTGAGGCAGGAGAATGGCGTGAACCCGGGAGACGAAGCTTGCAGGGAACCAGGACCCGGCCACTGCACTCCAGCCCGGGCGACAGAGCGAGACTCCGTCTCAAAAAAAAAAAAAAAAAAAAATTAATTATGGCATACCTATATAATGGAATACTTTCCAGAAAATAAAATATTTTTACAGCTATTTAAAAAAAAATGACATGGCCTAGCACAGTGGCTCACGTCTGTAATCCCAGCACTTAGGGAGCCGAGGCGGGCAGATCACCCGAGGTCGGGAGTTCCCGACCAGCCTGACCAACATGGATAAACCCTGTCTCTACTAAAAATACAATATGAGCCGGACGTGGTGGAGGGCGCCTGTAATCCCAGCTACTCCGGAGGCTGAGGCAGGAGGATCGCTTGAACCCGGGAGGCAGACGTTGTGGTGAGCCAAGATTGTGCCATTGCACTTTAGCCGGGCAACAGAGAGAAACTCCATCTCAAAAAAAAAAAAAAAAATGGCCTGAGTAGCTGGATGTAGTGGCTCACGCCTGTAATCCCAGCACTTTGGGAGGCTGAAGCAGGAGGGTCACTGAGCTCAGGAGTTCAAGACCAGCCTGGGCAACATAGTGAGACCCTGTCTCTTAAAAAAAAAAAAAGATACAGTGTGGAGTGAAAAGTGCAGCACTTTGTAATATGCTATTCTTGGTTTTACTCTTCCTTTTAAAAGAAAAAAAAAAACGACCAGAGACACACGTATGTAGTTATCTATACACACACATACAACGTCTGTTGCCTCAGAAGAAACGACATGGGATTTGGGAAATAGAAGTTAGGAGGGAGACTTACATTTCACTGTTTGGCAGTATTTGAATTTTAAAACATGTACTAGTATTACTTCCTAGAGACTCTATATCGAAAGCATATACTAATAATTAACACAACTTGTAAAGAACTTGTATTTGAAACCTGAAAGATCTCCTGGGTAGTCTCTTCTCGGCAAGTTTACAAATCAGCCTCCTTGGCGGGAGTGTCAAGGGACTGGTGTTGGAAGCATTAACCCGCGGTGGGTTTCCATCCAACCACTACCCAGACCTAAATGTTTGGTGGATGCTGTTTCATGCTTGTGAAGCACAGTTGGGGAAGAGAACGAATGATCATCACGGATAAATAATAAAACTAGCTGAGTACACTGCGTGTTAAACCCTTTCTATGCATTTACTCGTGTACTGCCCACACGACCCTGTGAGGTAGATACTATGCTACCCATCTTAGAGATGAGGAAACTGTTACTCAGATTTGATAGAAGTGTCACAGCCAGCAGATAACTCACAAACGTGGGTTTGTAGTCTGCTGGATGGCTTGCCAAACCACAACTGGGAGGCTGGGGCACATCAGCCCTGAACGGCCTCGGAACAGCGGAGGAAGGCCGTCGGGGCCCTGCAGTCACGGAGCGGCCGCCCGACCTCCTAGACTCTCACCTCACGGCCGGCTTCCGGGATGGGCCTGCAGCGACACACACACATATCCCCTGGGACCTGCTTCCCGGCATCCTCCCCGCGCGAGCGCTCACTTCCGGTCGCAAGTAGGCCCAGGCAGAAGCATCACCTCGCCGGCACCTGCTCCTTGGACTTGCTCTCCGCTGGGAACCCCAGCTCTACACCCCTGCCCCACCGCAGTCCCTGTCCTCGCTCCAACACGACCCCCTTACCTGTCCTGCGCCCCCCCCACGAGTCCCGGGGCACTTCGCTGACGACCGCCCTCACCGCTTCTCTTTTCGCCTGCCGCGGCCTTTTACAAACGGGGCGAAATTGTTCGCTGTAACGACAATCGTTATTGGTCACAGCCGCCCACGAGCGGCAAGTAGCCGCCCATCTGAGTTCGCGTTGTCTTATGGGAGTTGTAGTTTTCTCCTTCAGAGACCGCTGAGACTCTAGGGGAATGCGGTGGTAGAACCTACGCCGACCTAGCGGCTGTAAAACTCGGGATCTGCCTTGGGGCTCGAGTGATTCTGGCAGATCTTACTGCTGACACAGTTCCAATGCTGGTCTTGACTTTCTGGCCTGAGAGAGTACTATTTCTGAATACTGGTCATGGATGCAAAAATGGCCTGAGTTGCCGGACATGGTGGCTCACGCCTGTAATCCCAGCACTTTGGGAGGCCTGGGAGACAGAGCAGGATTCTGTCTCAAAGAGAGAGAGAGAAAAAAAAGTAAATTGTCATCAGTACTTTAGTTTAGTGGGCAGGACAGGTTTTAAATAAACAACTACATGTATAATTAAATAGAATTAAAAATTATGACAAATACTATAAAGGAGAAGTATAAGATGGAGTGAGAAGTTAGTGATTTAGATTGTGGGGTGAAGAAAGGAAGGCCTCTTAAAGGAAGTGACTTAAGTGGAGACTTGAAAGCACAAAATAGGGAAAAACTGTTCTTGTGCAAGACCCTGAGAAGGGAGTCTCTCAGCTCCCAATTCACTTTTTTTGTGAAACATTTTTCCTTTGTTGGCTCAGTGTTAGGCTTTGTCAATAGAGGGCACTTGGGGAACAATGCAGTGATAGTGGAAGGAAGGCACTTGCTTCATGGGCTCTGGTTCTCTTCTCATACTCAGTGTGGGAGCCAATAGATCAGTGTACAGAAGCCCTAGCAGTGCTCACCTCAGTGGTCCCCAGGACCTGCCCCAGCTGCCCCTCATGTGTCCCACCTGCAGCTGCCTCCAAGGCAGCTTTGGCTGCACCATCCCACAACTGTCTCTAGAATCGACAGAAAAAATACACAGGACACTCCATTACATTTGAATTTGAGCTAAACAATTTTTAAATTTAATTTAATTTTCTTTTAGTATAAGTGTGTCCCATGCAACATTTGGCATTGTATTTTTTATTTTTTGAGACAGGGTCTTGCTCTGTTGCCCAGGCTGGAGTGCAGTGGCATGATCATGGCTCACTGCAGCCTCAACTCCCTGGAGTCAAATCATCTTCCTACCTCAGCCTCCCAAGTAGCTGGGACTACAGGTGCATGCCACCATGCTTGGCTAATTTATTTATTTTAATTTTTTATGTTGTAGAGATGGAGTCTCACTATGTTGCTCAGGTTGGTCTCTCGAACTCCTAGGTTCAAGCGATCCTACCACCTTGGCCTCCCAGCATGCTGAGATTATAGGTGTGAGCCACCACATCCAGCCAAACCAAACTCTAAAAGACCCTAGAGTCACTAGGGTGAGGCAGGATTTGGTGAGGCAGGATTGCTTGAACCCAGGAGTTTGAAACCAGCTTGGGCCTAACTGATGAGTGATAGCCAGGAAGAATCCAAAATATTACCCTCCTAAGTATTTAGTTTATGTTTGCAATGTAACTAAAGACTTTGCCTTAAATGGTAGTTAACCTACCTGTATTTGAAAACCTCTTCAAAGACCACTTATTTACTCTGGAATTCAGAAAGATGCAAAGTCCCTACTTTTTAACCCTTGTATTATTTGTATTGCAACAAATCAGGTGAGAAAGCACTGAAGCCATAGAAATCAGAACTTCTTTCGGTAATTTTCTTTTTTTTTTTTTTTTTTTGAGACGGAGTCTCGCTCTGTGGCCCAGGCTGGAGTGCAGTGGCTGGATCTCAGCTCACTGCAAGCTCCGCCTCCCGGGTTCATGCCATTCTCCTGCCTCAGCCTCCCGAGTAGCTGGGACTACAGGCGCCCACCACCTCACCCGGCTAGTTTTTTGTATTTTTTAGTAGAGACGGGGTTTCACCATGTTAGCCAGGATGGTCTCGATCTCCTGACCTTGTGATCCGCCCGCCTCGGCCTCCCAAAGTGCTGGGATTACAGGCTTGAGCCACCGCACCCGGCCTTCTTTTGGTAATTTTCAAAGGCATCTTGAGATTAATGGAAGTACTTACTTAAGGGCACTTGACTACTTTTTGAGAAACCTATCTAAAGATGTTTCATCTTTTTCAAGTAGCAGTTTCCTGCAAGCACAGGAAGGAAAGCTGTGGACTACTGTGTTCCTTCCAAAGCAAAGTCCATTTCTTGAGCTGCCATCATCAGTACTAGAAGCTTCTATTTGTTATGCAAAATTTATATGCCATTTATTTCTGTATTTTCATCTTTTGATCCCTTACCAAATTGTCTCATATAAAAAACAACTTGGCTGGGGGCGGTGGCTCACACCTGTAATCCCAGCATGTTGGGTGAGGCAGGATTGCTTGAACCCAGGAGTTTGAAACCAGCTTGGGCCTTTTTTAGAGACCCTGTCTCAAAATAAAATAAAATAAAATAAACAACAACAACAACAAAACTCAGACCAAAACCGAGCATAAGATAGAATGCACAAAATCAAATTTTCTTTTTTTCTCAACTTTTATTTTAGATTGGGAGTACATATGCAGCTTTGTTACCTGGTATATTGCACATTGCTGAGGTTTGGGGTATGAATGATTCCATCATCCAGGTACTGAGCATAGTACCTAATGGTTAGTCTCTCAAACTTCCCCCAGTAGTTCCCAGTTTCTATTGTTGCCGTCATTATTTCCATGAGTACCCAATGTTTCGCTCCCACTTATAAGTGAGAACATGGAGTGTTTGGTTTTCTGTTTCTACATTAATTCACTTCAGATAGTGACCTCCAGCTTCATCCATGTTGCTGCAAAGGACATGATTTCATTCTTTTTTATGGCTGCATAGTATTCCATGGTATATATATGCAAGGAAAATGGCTGCAGGGCAGTCAAGAGTAGGCTTAGGTAAACATCTGGTGCAGCATGACACAGCGGGATTGGAGTGCAGGTGCACAATCCTGTGCATTATATAATCACAGTTATGTAACCATGTTATAAGTGAGCTCATCACCTGGCTCTGAGGTGCATAAATGTATCATTGACACTGTGAGAGGGGGCACATAATAAAGCCATGTCCCACCTGCCTCCAGACCCCCAAGTGTTCTTTCAACTACTTGCCACCCATCCACCAACTCCCCTCGGACCCCAGCTCGGGTTGGACCCTGACAATTGGCGTAACTGGCAGGATACTGAAGTGAGTGAGTTCTCAGCACCTGATGATCCCTGGTTGGCCATGTGGCTCCAACATGGGTTGTGGTACCTAGTGGCAGCTGTGTTGCTCAGATGGGCCCTGGTAGAAACAGGGGTGGAGGTGGACATGTCCCCCGTGAGCATGGAGAAGGCGCTGAAGCACCTGGAAGCATACAGCACCAAGGAGCGTGCCTTTGCTAGCAGAGTCGGATGGGCATTTTTGACTATGCTGTGGAAAGTGCATGCCCAGTCCCCGCGGGATGCAGCACAGGTAAGGAACCTCCAGGTGCTAGCTGAGTGCCTGGAGGCCCAGATACACAGCTTGGAACGAGAATTGGGAACTGCCATAAGTGCAGGCTTGAGCCTGCCTTCCTGGCCAGAAACTCCCATTCGATCTGATACCCAGGAGGAAGAACCCCTGCTGCAGGCTCACCCTGTTGTCTGCCAGAAAATAGAGCATGAACAGCCACTTGGGCCCCAAGGGCAGGCCCAGGGACCCCCTACTGTGGTGGAGCACACTTCATATAGTGCCTACACCCCCACTGAGTTGCGGGAGTTAGGCAAGTAGCAGGAGCCCCTATCTGCCTGGATGCTCCACCTCTGGGACAAAGGAGCTGACAGTATTTCCGGTTCCACTGCTGAGATGGAAAAGTTGGCTTCTGTCACAGCTCACCCCTCCCTCTGTCAGTGGTTGCAGGTGAGCAGGCAGTTGGCACAAGGGAAAGGTGACCGCATCCTGATTGAATGGCTGATGGCAGCCATATGGACAGGGTGGAACGATGCCAGAGAAATATCAAAAACTGTGAGTAAATGGCAACCACATGCAGAGCTGGTGGAGGTAATTCGGAAGATGGGTATGTGGCAGGCTATGTTTGATTTGAATACCCAAGGGCCAGATGATGAACGCTTTACCTCCCACATGAGGGACCTTGTGTTGGGCTCTGCATCCTTGAGTGGTTTTAGCTCTCTGGCTGTTGTCCTTCTCTGTACATGGGGCATAAGGTGACCACCATACCTAAGGTGATACTGCCATGGCAGCCCTTGGGGAAGCAGAAAGCCAGCAGTGTGAGCAGGGAGTCTGTGCCATAAAGAAGGGGAAGGTATCCCTCCCATAGGGAGCCACCCGACAGGACAAAAAGGGGCCCCAGCGGGTGACCCCCATGCAGATGTGAATTGATCTGTTATTGGCTGGGGTTGCCTGAGACAAAATTGACAGGCAACCCAATGAGGTGCTGTTAACTTTGTGGAAGCAATTGTCCCTGGAGCAGCAATTCCAGAAAATGCCCAAGGCGGGCAGGATGATGCTGCTCAACCCAGTCCTGCCGGACACTCCAGCTCAAAGATTACTTGCAGATGGATGGAGGAATAAAGCCTTTTGTGTTTGATTAGGGAACTGGCCAAGGTGCCCGGCTTGGCAGGACACCAGAGATTGGAGGCCACATGTGGAATTGGCAATCCACTGGTACTCCACCAATGTACGGAAGGTGTTGGTGCTGGTAGATACTGGCACAAATTGTAGCCTCATCTTTGGGAACCGGGATAAGTGTTTAGGCAAGGCTGCATACGTAGGTGGTTACGGAGGCCAGTCAGTGAAAGTAAAACCTGTATCTTTGCACCTCGGCATTGGCTGCTTGGCTCCCCGTTTATACACTGTGTATATGTCTCCCATACTGGAATACACTCTGGGGATGGATATTTTGCACGGTCTTAACTTACACACCACAGCCGGAGAATTCAGACTCCGAGTACATGTAGGAAAGCCGGTACTATTGGGACATACACATCACCTGCCCAGGTTCTGCCACAACCCCGATGGGTTACCTCCACTTATCAATACTGCTTGCCAGGAGGGCATACGGAGATAACCGAGACTATTAAGAAGCTAGAGGAGGGCCAGTTGTGGTGGTTCATGCCTGTAATCCCAGCACTTTGGGAGGCCAAGGTGGGCGAATCACGAGGTCAGGAGATTGAGACCATCCTGGCTAGCACGGTGCAACCCCGTCTCTACTAAAAATACAAAAAATTAGCTGGGCGTGGTGGCGGGCGCCTACAGTCCCAGTTACTCGGGAGCCTGAGGCAGGAGAATAGCGTGAACCCAGGAGGCAGAGCTTGTAGTGAGCCGAGATCGCGCCACTGCACTCCAGCCTGGGCGACAGAGCCAGACTCCGTCTCAAAAAAAAAAAAAAAAAAAAGCTAGAGGAGGTGCAGATAGTGCATGGCACCCACAGCCCCTACAATTCTCTGGTATGGCCAGTCAGAAGGCCTGTTGGGACTTGGCAGATGACAGTGGACTATCGAGAACTAAATAAAGTAACAACCCCTTTACATGCAGCTGTCCCGTCAATCACGGATTTGACAGACCACTTGACAATGGAATTGGGACAATACCATTATGCAGTGGACTTGGCTAATGCATTCTTTTCAAATGATATTGCTCCAGAGAGCCAGGAACAGTTTGGTTTCACATGGGAAGGGCGACAATGGACTTTCAGTGTTGCCACAGGGCTATGTGCGTAGTTCTACCATGTCATGGTCTCGTTGCTATGGATTTAGCCGCCTGGAAATGTCCAAAGGGGATCCGCCTACTCCATTACATTGATATTATGTTAACCTCTGATTCTCTTGCAGATTTAGAAGCGGTGGTGCCCCTCTTGCAACATTTGGCAGCATGAGGTTGGGCTGTCAATGAATCCAAGGTCCAAGGACCTGGACTGTCTGCCAAATTCTTGGGAGTTATCTGGTCGGGTAAGACAAAAGCCATACCAGAGGTCGTCATAGACAAAATTCAGGCATATCCCAGCCCACTATGGTGAGGCAGCTGCAGACCTTTGTGGGCCTCCTGGGGTATTGGCGGGCGTTCATGCCCCATTTAGCTCAAATGACAAAACCGTTGTACTGGTCGATGTAAATGGGGGCTACCTGGGATTGGGATGATAAGGTTAAGACAGCCCTTCTGGCAGCCATGGGGGGTATTCAATGAGAACAGACCCTACAAATGATTGACTAGGGGTGCCATTTAAACTCTTCCTGCCTTGGCCTTCTAAAGTGTGGGAGTTACAGGCCTGAGCCACTGCACCTGGCTGATGTTGAGAATCTAAGGCTAATATTAATTTCAATCCTTTTCCGTTTGGTAACTTTTAGAATATTGTCTGGTGTCCTAAAATTTCATGGTGGTATAACTTCGTATGGGTTTTTTATTACTGTGCTAACTCAGTAATAGCCATTTTCCAGTCTTGAAGCTCATCATTTTCATATATATATAT
>NW_016815814.1:104175-132066 GCF_001698545.2 Rhinopithecus bieti | reverse complement strand
CCAAAGTGCTAGGATTACAGGCTTGAGCCACCGCGCCCGGCCCATTTTCTTATATTTTAAAGTAAACTCTAGGCCGGGTGTGGTGGCTCATGCCTGTAATCCCAGCACTTTGGGAGGCCGAGGCGGGCGGATCATGGGGTCAGGAGATCGAGACCATCCTGGCTAACACAGTGAAACCCTGTCTCTACTAAAAATACGAAAAAAAAAAAAATCAGCTGGGTGTGGTGGCAGGCGCCTGTAGTCCCAGCTACTCAGGAGGCTGAGGCAGGGGAATGGTGTGAACCCGAGGGGTGGAGCTTGCAGTGAGCCGAGATTGTGCCACTGCACTCCAGCCTGGGCGACAGAGCAAGACTGTGTCTCAAAAATAAATAAATAAAAATAAAATAAAATAAAATAAAATAAATTCTAGGCCAGGAATGGTGACTCACACCTGTAATCCAAGCCGTTTGGGAAGCCAAGGCAGACAAATCACCTGAAGTCAAGAGTTCAAGACCAGCCTGGCCAACATGGTGAAAACCAGTCTCTATGAAAAATACAAAAATTAGCAGGGCGTGGTGGCAGGCACCTGTAGTCCCAACTACTCAGGAGGCTGAGGCAGGAGAATCGCTTGAACCCAGGAGGCAGAGGGTGCAGTGAACCGAGATCGCGCCACTGTACTCCAGCCTGGGCAACGGAGCAAGAGCAAGACTCTGTCTCAAAAAAATAAATTCTACCCGCTCGATTTTCTCAGTTCTTTTCCTGGGATTCCTGTTGGTTGCTTATTAAACCTCCTGTATTGAGCCAACTTTATTTTTTCCCTTCACTTTTAATTTCTGTTCTAAAACTCTTCCTTGTCTTTTAATATTCTCACTGAATTCATTCATATTTTAAATTTCTTTTTCTGCTATTTTACTACTATCCTGCTCTAATGTTTTTTGTTTGTTTGTTTTTTGAGGCTGGAGCGCAGTAGCACGATCTTAGCTCACTGCAAACTCCGCCTCCTGGGTTCAAGTGATTCGCATGCCTCAGCCTCCTGAATAGCTGCAATTACAGGCACATGCCACCACATCTGGCTAATTTTTGTATTTTTAGTAGAGACAGGATTTCCCCATGTTGGCCAGGCTGGTCTTGGACTCCTGGTCTCAAGTGGGTGATCCACCCGCCTCAGCCTCCCAAAGTGCTGAGATAACAGGAGTGAGCCATAGTGCCCTCCCATATTTTATTTAATTATTTATTTTTTTGAGACAGAGCTTCACTCTGTTGCCCAGGTTAGAATGCACTGGGATGATCTCTGCTCTCGGCACTCCCAGCCTCCTGAGTTAAAGTGATTCTTGTGCCTCAGCCTCTGAATAGCTAGGATTACAGGAACGTGCCACCATGCCTAGATAATTTTTGTATTTTTGGTAGAAATGGAGTTTCGCCATGTTGACCAGGTTGGTCTCGAACTCCTGACCTTAGGTGATCTACCCACCTCGCTCTCCCAAAATGCTGGGATTACAGGTGTGAGCCACCACACCCAGGCCCTCACTTTATTTTTTGTAGACATGAGGTCTTGCTACGTTGCCCAGAATGGTCTCAAACTCCTGGGCTCAAGCAATCCTCCCACCTTGGCCTCCCAAATTGTTGGGATTACAGGACCGAGTCAGTGTGTCTTGCCTTCTAATTTCTTTTTGTTTGTTGGTTTGTTTTTTGAGACAGTCGCGCTCTGTTGCCCAGGCTAGAGTGCAGTGGTGCCATCTTGGCTCACTACAACCACTGCCTCCTAGGTTCAAGCGATTCTCCTGCCTCAGCCTCTTGAGTAGCTGCAATTACGCACAGCAAATTTTGTATTTTGTTTGTTTGAGATGGAGTTTCGCCTCTTGTTGCCTAGGCTGGAATGCAGTGGTGCGATCTTGGCTCCCTGCAACCTCTACCTCCCAGGTTCAAGTGATTCTCCTGCCTCAGCCTCCTGAGTAGCTGGGATTACACACATACGCCACCATGCTTGGCTAATTCTTTTTTTTTTTTTTGAGACGAAATCTCGCTCTGTCGCCCAGGCTGGAGTGCAGTGGCGTGATCACGGCTTACTGCAATCTCCTTCTCCTGGATTCATGCCATTCTCCTGCCTCAGCCTCCCGAGTAGCTGGGACTACAGGCGCCCGCCACCATGCCTGGCTAATATTTTACATTTTTAGTAGAGACGGGGCTTCACTGTATTAGCCAGGATGGTCTCAATCTCCTGACCTCGTGATCTGCCCACCTCAATTTTGTATTTTTAGTAGAGATGGGATTTCACCATGTTGGCCAGGCTGGTCTCAAACTCCTGACCTCAGGTGACCCGCCCACCTTGGCCTCCGAAAGTGCTAGGATTACAGGCGTGAGCCACTGTGCCCCGTCTAGTTTTGTATTTTTAGTAGAGATGGGGTTTCACCATGTTGGCCAGGTTGGTCTTGAACTCCCGACCTCAGGTGATCCGCCCGCCTCAGCCACCCAAAGTGCTGGGATCACAGGCGTGAATCACCGAGCCCGGCCGTAATTTCTTGAGTACACCATCTTCTCTTATCTGGGGATATTCCAGTTCCTGGAAATTTTCTGATTGAGAGTTGCTTTATGTTTGGAGGTACCTTTCACAATCAAAGTTTTCCTCAAATTTCTAGTGGTACTCTCCCATCCCTATGTAAAAGTGAAGCACTAAAAACCTGTCTGGAAGATTTGTGCACATTGGCAGGCCATTGACTGGCTGTAGAGGGAATGGTGGCCAGTTGGCGTTTTTGGTGGGTGCTCTTAAATGTCAGTGACTGTTGTCTCTCAAGAATCACTTAGTTTTACCACAGGATACTCCAACATCCTGCCTGGTGGGCATGTCTGGCTTTTGGCATTCTAGAGCTCAACAAGGATAAATAGCAAAGGATCTCATTTATCCAGTATACAAAATTGTGCTTAATCTCTNAAAAAAAAAAAAGAAGTTTGTTTTTTCCTTTTAAAGTTGAATTTACTCTCTCAGTAACTTCACCCTCCAACTTTAGGAGCCATAGTATAATTAATTACTGGTCAATCTTGGGAATATCTCATCTCTGAAGCTAGTGCTGCAAACAGCCATTTGACTGAGCAGACATTTCAAATAACTGTAAGACACTTAAGAAATGCTACCATTGACTGGGCGCTGTGGCTCACTCCTGTAATCCCAGCACTTTAGGAGGCTGAGGCAGGGGGATCACCTGAGGTCAGGAGTTTGAGACCAGCCTGTCCAACATGGCAAAACCCTATCTCTACTAAAAATACAAAAATTAGGCTGGGTGAGGTGGCACATGCCTGTAGTCCTAGCTACTCAGGAGGCTGAGGCAAGACAATCACTTGAACCCAGGAGGCAGAGGCTGCAGTGAGCTAAGATTGTGCCACCGCACAATCTCTGTTGCCTGGGCGACAGAGAAATACTTCGTCTCAAAAAAAAAAGGGGTTTTATACCAGAAAAATAAAGTGATTTAATCCTGTTAAAAAAAAAAAAAAAGCTGGACACGGTGGCTCACACCTGTAATCCCAGCACTTTGGGAGGTCAAGGCAGGTGGATCACCTGAGGTCGGGAGTTCAAGACCAGCCTGGCCAATATGGTGAAACCCCGTCTCTGCTAAAATTACAAAAATTAACCGGGCATGGTGGCAGGTGCCTGTAATCCCAGTTACTCAGGTGGCTGAGGCAAGATAATGTCTTGAACCCAGGAGGTGGAGGTTGCAGTGAGCCGAGATCGCACCATTGCATTCCAGCCTAGGGGACAAGAGTGAGACATCATCTCAAAAAAAAAAAAAAAAAGTTAAAAAAAATCCTGTTACCATTGACACCTGTTGGTTTCCTGTTTGGCTAATACCTTAATTCATATTCTTATTCATATGAATTAATTCATACGAATTAAGGTCTCCAAATGAAGGTAGAAAAAGCTATTCAATTGAGACACACACATTTTATTAAGGCTCTTAAATTGAAACTCATCATTTTGGATGTACGTTCAAATTCTAAACACAACAGTCACAATGCAATGACTGTAATAAAATATAATAACCTCGTATAAAGAAACGATTGGGGACTATCATTTTTGTGATTTAATAACACAGTGAAAATCCAGGAAGAATGAATTGAGGTCCTTCTAGGAGTTGTTTATCCCTACTCATGCTTAAGATTGATGATTTCGCCGGGCGCAGTGGCTCCGGCCTGTAATCCCAGCACTTTGGGAGGCTGAGATGGGCGGATCACGAGGTCAGGAGATCGAGACCATCCTGGCTAACACAGTGAAACGCCATCTCTACTGAAAATGCAAAAAATTAGCTGGGCGTGGTGGTGGACGCCTGTAGTCCCAGCTACTCCGGAGGCTGAGGCAGGAGAACGGTGTGAACCCGGGAGGCAGAGCTTGCAGTGAGCCAAGATGGCGCCACTGCACTCCAGCCTGGGCGACAAAGTGAGACTCCATCTCAAAAAAAAAAAAACAAAAAACCCCCCAAAAAACCAAAAAGATTTCGTGAAATAAAGAACATTATTTAAGAGAGAAAAAAATATTTTTTTTTTTTAAAGAAATCATCACTCTCATTTGAAAGGTTTGCTTTCTTATTTCCTATAAGTACATTTTGTTTTTCTAATTCAACTGTAACCTCAGGACCACTGTACAGCACTTAGTAAACCTGTCTTTGTACATGGACTCTAGTTCTTACCAACTGCCTTCTCAAATGGAATAGAACTATAACACACAAATAAAAGGAAGATGAGCAAGCACAAGGACAAAACAGGAGGAAAATAAAGACTAGAATGTGAATCTCATTTTCAACAAGTATCAGCAAGGAAAATGAGACCCTGGTTTCATAATTAATTAAATCTGCAGAATGTCAATTCTGTTTGGTGTTAAACAGTAACCCAATGTAAACCACTGATTCTAGAACAAGATTTAAAAAAAATTAACAAATACCTGAGTGAATATAACAATATGGCTAGACCAAAATGAAAAAAAATCTCACACACAATAATCACTGCAAGAAGATCCCACAGGTTATAGAAAACATAAAGGAACTTTAATATCCAAACATTCAGGGTAAAGAATACTGGATTAATGACCCATTAAGTGTGAATCACTTCAGGTTCTTTACAGTACCAGAAAGTAAAATCTAAATTTTGCATATTGCAGAGAATGAAACCATTTAAAAAACTTTTAATTTCCTTACCTGATACTAATACCAGTATGATTTTAGACTGAAAACTAAGAGTAAGATTTAAACCAAAGATAGATAGGTGTTCCTGAAATGTGAATTTGTTCAGTAGTAACCTTTTCATCATGTGTACTGATACCACTTTATTCTCAAAAAGTAGTCAATGTACATTTTAAGATTTGTGCAATAAGCCAATATGCTGGCTAATAAAAACTGTTGTTACTGGAGATAGTCAAAATGAAAGAAAACTATTTAAATTATTTATGCCCAAATAATTTACCCTGCAGTCTATGAGATGTACAGGAAATAATTTTTTTTAATAGGAGAAAAATGAGGGTCCTAAAATAGAAACATAAGCCAGAAGAAATCTAAAAATAGCTTCCTGATATTTTATTGTTTTAAATATTTCATTTAAGCTGCTTTTGGTTGCATGCCCTGATCTGTAGAAGTTAACAAGGAAATAAAATTTCCAAGTATTTAAAAAATTTACTCAACTTCCATAAAGGCGACTTTAATGTATCACACTTATAAAATACACAGTGACGGCTGGGCGCGGTGGGCTCAAGCCTGTAATTCCCAGCACTTTGGGAGGCGAGAGCGGGCGGATCAACGAAGTCAGGAGATCGAGACCATCCTGGCTAACCACTGGTGGAAACCCCGTCTCTACTAAAAAATCAAAAAACTAGCCGGAGCGATGTAGGCGGGCGCCTGAGTCCGCCAGCCTACATCGGGAGGCTGAGGGCAGGAAGAATGGCGTAAACCCAGGAGGCGGAAAGGCTTGCAGTGAGCTGAGATCCGGCCACAGTACTCCAGCCCCGCGACAGAGCGAGACTCCACCTCAAAAAAAAAAAAAAAAAAAAAAAAAAAAAAAAAAAAAAAAAAAAAAATACACAGTGACTTAATGAAATAGCACAACTGCATAGAATTGAGCTCCAGAGAATTACACACTTGAGCTGTCTTTCCTGGACTCTGGTTTACAAGGGTATCGGCTTAGAGACCAGCTTGGAGTCATCTGCCCCTACCTGGGAAATGCAGGCCAGGAAACTTAAGATTTTGCAGGCCTTTTCTGTTTCTAGGTAAAATGCAGGGAGCTCTCTGAAGGTCTTGAAAACCACTGACCATTCAAATATATATACTGGGACCTTTCCTCTCTGAGTCAAGGAAGAAGGAGGTTTGTGACCTTCACCAAAAACAAAATGGAACTTCCCATACAAGTTTTCTAAGAGACTCTGAAATACAATAGAAATTTCAAAACTAGAACAATGCCATCAAAGATTAAACCTCTTAATGCTTGGAGCCACTCCAAAATAATAAAATTGGGAACTCCAGGAAAACAGGTACCAAAAGAATCAAAATAATGATTGCACTGAGGATTCTCTTATTTGAAGGCTGTTTAAAGAGGTAGGATTTTAAGTTTTTTGTTTGTTTGTTTATCTTTTGGCCTCTGAACATTTAAAAAAAATGCTTTGCCCAGCTGGTCCTTCAGGCAAAATTTGGAGGTCACAATGAACTCCAAGCCTGACACATAGATATTCTACAGTTTCACAGCTATCATTTGTACATGTTAAGTTGATTCACTCTTTTTGAGCAAATCTACCTATAAAACGGCAAATTAATATATTCCTTTACATACAACTTTGTGTCTCAAAATTCTTGAAAAACAAGAGCAGATGACTTTGTATTCAAAGACTACCAAAGTATGTATTTGATTTTCACATGCAAACAACTTAAAACCTTATAAATTTCATGTAAACTCTGCATGATACCTTGAAGGAAATGACATACAAAGTTTGCTAACTGTGCAAAATATTAAATTGCTAAAACATTTTACATAATGAAATAATACATGTAAATGTTGAAGTTGACACATGAAATTAACATGGCATAAGAACTTATCACATTTCAGATATTTTCTTTAGTAACAAGTTTTGTTTTATAGTTCCTGGTACACAGCAAAGTTTATCACAGAAGATAAAAATTCTTTTAAACAAATCCAACAGGGAATTCTTGAGGCACCTTCTCATATAAAACACAAGATGAATGCAATTATCAATCCATCTGAGAAAAGTTTTCAATCTAAATGAACATCATTTTTTCCATTTAAGTATATTTTACAGAACTTTAATAAGGCAAGACAAATTTGTGAAAAAAGATGTAGATACAAAAATGACATAAACTAATAATTTATATTAAAAAACCCCAAAGGGTAACAGTGGAGATGGGACAGCTCAAACAATGCCTTTTTTTTTTTTTAACCTAAAACAGAATTGTGCACAAGCTGAAGATGACAGAGAACTTCTAGACTCTGCACTTTTGTTTTTTTTTTTAACATCTTTATATTACGTTTTAAATCATATCAGGAATGCAAACTATAACTGCACACTACTTTAGTGGAAAAAAGTTCAATATTGTGCAATTTTCTGCCTCTTAATAGTTAAAAAGTGGCAGCAATCCCTGCATTTGTGTTTGAAACAAGGATCTGAGAAACTTTATCAAAAAAGGTAATGAAGGCAAAATTGGCAGACATCCAGCATCTTGTTTCTTTTAAAACAATGTGGATAAGTAATTTTATGATTAAAAATGAATCTTTTAAATAAATACATTGTATCTGACATTTGCACTGACTGATTTGATAAATCTTTAAGTAAACAACGGCCTTACTACACTCCCTGTAGCCTCAAGCCACTGGCTTTAGATTCTGGAGTCCTTTTTCACTGGGTTTCATACCCTGCCACTCGATACCCAGAAGGCTGACTGGGCAACATGCTGCCATTTTGCCCTTGAGGCGGTTGCACTCCATAATTTGGTCCCATCCATGGTGCAGAAGACTGTGTCTGACTGGTGGAGAATGTGAAAGAAGCAGAGGGGAGAGGAAATCCACTGATTAAAATAAAGTATTGGCAAGAACAAATAACAAATATGGGAAATGGGAAACATACTTTTTCTTAAACCCAAATAGAATAACTTACACCAGGGAAAATGAAAGCTTTTACTAAAGTTTTTTTCTCTTAAAAACAAGCATCCCTGTATGTTTAATTTGGACAGTTTACTTTTGTTAGAAATTAAAGCTAAGAAAATACCCTGAACTTATCAACATTCATCTCCTCTGAATACAGAAAAACTTAACCCCATTTTTGGAAAAGAAAACTGTCCATCTCATCTCTGTATCTTGGCTGAACATATTTGCTGAGGAAGCCACTATCTGAAAGAGTCAGGTAGGTTCCCCACAATGAAAAAAGGACTAATATTATACTACTCAAAGAAGAAATCAAAACAATTAACAAATATAAGCTCTTAAAAATTCATAACATTACAATATTTTTTCTTTTTTGAAACAGGTTTTCATTCTGTCACCCAGGCTGGAGTACAGTGGTATGATCTCAGCTCACTGCAACCTACATCTCCCCAGGCTCAAGCGATTCTCCCACCTCAGTCTCCTGAACAGCTGGGATTATAGGCACACACCACCATGCCTGGCTAATTTTTTTTGTACTTTTTTGTAGAGACGAGATTTCGCCATGTTGCCCAGACTGATCTTAAACTCCTGGACTCAAGTGATCCACCTGCCCTGGCCTTCCAAAGTGCTAGGATTACAGGCATGAGCCACTGTGCCCAACCACAAAATTCCCACCACAAATTTTTTTTTTTTTTTTTTTTTTTTTTTTTTTTTTTGAGACAGAGTCTTGCTCTGTTGCCCAGGCTGGAGTGTAGTGGCATGGTCTCAGCTCACTGCAACCTCCACCTCCCAGGGTGAAGTGATTCTCCTACCTCAGCCTCCCAAATAGCTCGAACCTATTGGTAGTGTGTACCACTATACCTGGCTAATTTTTGTATTTTTAGCAGAGGTGGGGTTTCACCATGGTGGCCAGGCTGGTCTCAAACTCCTAGCCTCAAGTGATCTGCCTACTTCAGCCTCCCAAAATGCTGGGATTGCAGGCATGAACCACCACGCCCGGCCCACTAAATTCCTTTTTAACTTCCCAAGTATTTTATTTTCAGTGTGTTTTCAGAAATGTAAGTAAAATAATGTAATTTAGGGTGTATAAGGAAACTTGCAATATAACAATGCATGAAAAAACCCTTTGCACAGAAAAAAACATAATGAATACAACAACTAGCATCAAAGTCAGTGTATATAAGAATGACTAAGTGACCATTAGTCATGTGAAAACCTTAACAACTATTAAGCTCCTATTTTCTTACTAAAAAACAATTAAGTTCTTTGAAGGCTATAGTTACGCTTTACATAAGAGGCCCTATTATCTACTAATTCTTAAAATTTCTTCCTACTTAAAATATCTTTAGACATTTTCAAAGGTTAGTAAAGGAAGAGATCAGATATGCTTACTTAAATCCTTGCTGGTTCCATGCCTGGCCATACATTCCATATGCAGGAACTTGCCAACCATTAGGCATATACTGGCCAATTTGTTGTGCATTTCCATACCACTGGCCCCACTGGCCATAAGGTTGTGGATATCCAATTTGATTCTGCTATTAAATAAAATTTAGTATTACTTGAAGTTAACTGTAAATATACAATCCTAATATGCTGATACCACAAATTCTTAGCAAAAACACACAGGGCCATCATTACAATTAAAATGACAGGATAAACAAGAGTTGACAGCTAAAAAACAAAAAACAAAAAAAACTGAGGTTATACTGCTGTAACTCTACATGATACTCTGAATGGCACAGTTTTTGGAAGGCATCAGTTGATACCCTAGTAATAAATGTTAAACTTAGTAGAATGTTTAAGTGTTTGGTATACTATCCACATGATTGTTTCCTTTAGATAGGGAAGATGTGATTAGTTATTTCTATATTCAGCTTACTTAAGAAACATATATAGTTTAGGATTTGCTTACTCCCATCTCTGTGCTCCGTTTACAGTTTCCTCATAGAAATCTTTGTGGAATCAAGTCTGAACCACTAAAGCTGCCTGGAAAAAAAAAAAGGCAGCAAAATCTGGAAGAAAAATGCCAAGGCCCTAACTATATTTACAGCTTTATTTTTGTTTCAGTTGAGTCAAGCATGCTTGTGAGTTCTCCAAATAGTATGTGAATAAATCTACCAAGTATTAAAAAAAGATTTAATACCCTTTTAGGTTTCTCGGAGCATTTTAAAATCCACTCTGTGAGCATGAGTCAACTGAGGCGGTCACATTCATCATGTCACCACTGCAATCCATGAAACACCATTCTGGAACTATAATACATGTAGGAAGAGCCCTTACATACTATCATTTTAGCTAGAAACTTATTAACAAGGATTATCAACAATCTTCACTTTAAAATAACATTATTAGCCCAACAATTACTTCTCAAAGTTAAGAACCCTCTCACCTGTTGCACGGGATTTATCATATCAAGAGTTTCTTTGCCCCAATAGCATTTCACAACATGACCTTCAATGGTAGTACCATTAACAGAAACAATTGCATGTGCTGCACTTTCATGGGAATTGAACCTATTGAAAACAATATTAAGAATCACCAATACAAATTCTTTTAAATATTTATGAATAAAACGATTTTTTAAAAATCAAGGTGAGTCTGAGGTAAAAGTTTGCATAACATGGTGTATTTTCTTTGCTATTTTTTTCAAAGATCTTGTAGTTCTGGGGAAACCCGTGTTAATTGAGAATGTGTGTTTCACTGGCCTTGTGTTAGGGAGGGGGCTATAAAATCACAGAGGCAAATATGGTAGATGCTAGAGAAATGTCAAATTTTTTTTTTTTTTTGAGATGGAGTCTGGCTCTGTTGCCCATGCTGGAGTGCAGTGATTGTGATCTCAGCTCACTGCAACCTCCACCTCCTGGGTTCAAATGATTCTCCTGCCTCAGCTTCCCGAGTAGCTGTGATTACAGGCATGTGCCACCACGCCCGGCTAATTTTTGTATTTTTAGTAGAGAAGGGGTTTCACTATGTTGGCCAGGCTGGTCTCAAACTCATGATGGTGATCCACCCGTCTCGGCCTCCGAAAGTGCTGGGAATACAGGCAAGAGCCACCGCACCTGGCCGAAATTTCAACTTCTTTATAACCAAGGTAAATTTTTAAGAAAACAAGGTAAATATCCAAAAAATATTTTGGAGGAAAAGTTTATTTTTTATTTTATTTATTTTCTGGTTTTCCAGTTACATTACCAAGAAAAAAGTTTTTTTTAAAAAAACCATCCCTACCGAACAAACGAATATCCTTTATCTGGAAAGACTCGAATTTCCATTATTTGTCCAAATGGTGAAAAAGTCTGACGCATTAGTTGTTCTGTTAGACAAAAAAACAAAAACAAATCACACTAAGTTATATAAAAATCCTACAAATATTAAGCTTTGCACTTTAAAAATTAATGCCACACAGGGAAGGCTCCCATACCTGTTAGCCCAGAAGTAACACCTCCACAGTATACAGTACAGTTGCTTGGACTAGACTGATTTACAACCTCATCATATGATAGCTGTTTGGTATTTGCTGGTGAGAGAAAAGGTTTATGTCTTTAATTCATTAAATAAAATGTACAGAAAGAGAAAAGCAGTATTCACTACACTACTGTAAAGGTAACATTAACCTTGATCAAAATGCTTATATTATACATATTATACTTCGGGATTAAACCTCCCCCACGGATGTCTAAAAAATTACCCAGTATTTTCTACTTAATAGGAGACTTGACATTAGAAATAATATCATTTATAATTACAAAAATGAAAACTAAGTACATTTTTGAACAGTAGTCTTGATTTGCTTCTCATCTATTTTGCAATAAGTCTCCGGGAACAGCTCTAACATTTAAAATCTAGTGTATTTTTCTCCAAAATTCCACATTTCCTTTTCTTCTCCAATACACCTACACTCATATGTACTCTTTGGAGCGGGAGGCTTTCGGGTTGCCCAGTTAGTTCTGATTTGTCTTCCACCAAGCCACTGGCCACCCATCTGTTGAATGGCGTTTTCAGCATCCTGTTCCGCACATTAGAAACAATAAAGAAGTCACTATTAGTTGATGTTAAACAACTTTTAGCAGTAGAGAAAACTTGGTGCTTTTCACAAATGTTTAAGTGAAAATGCTTTACAAAATACACAATATATGATAACTTTCCTAAAATGCAATGGTACTTTTCATATTTTTAAATTATTTATTTTATTTACTTTTTGAGATGGAGTCTCACTCTCTCACCCAAGCTGATCTTGGCTCACTGCAACCTCTGCCAACTGGGTTCAAGTGATTCTCCTGCCTCAGCCTCCTGAGTAGCTGGGATTACAGGCGTCCGCCACCATGCCTGGCTAATTTTTGTATTTGTAGTAGAGATGGGGTTTTGCCATATCGGCCAGGCTGGTCTTCAACTACTTTTTTTTTTTTTTTTTCTTTAAAGTCTCGCTCTGTGGCCAAGGCTGGAGGGCAGTGGTGCAATCTCGGCTTACTACAAGCTCCACCTCCCGGGTTCATGCCATTCTCCTGTCTCAGTCTCCCAAGTAGCTGGGACTACAGGCGCTCGCCACCACGCCCAGCTAATTTTTTGTATTTTTAGTAGAGATGGGGTTTCACCGTGTTAGCCAGGATGGTCTCGATCTCCTGACCTCGTGATCCTCCCACCTTGGCCTCCCAAAGTGCTGGGATTACAGGAGTGAGCCACTGCGCCCGGCCCTGGCCTTGAACTTCTGATCTCAAGTGATCCGTCCACCTCAGCTTCCCAAAGTGCTAGGATTATAGGCCAGCGTGCCCAACCCAATGGTGCTTTTAAATTATTTTTCTCTTATTTGAATATTAAACTTTGGGAACATTAATCATCTGAAAAGGTCCTGAGTCCAAAAGCCCTAATGAGGTAGATATCATAAAGTTCATGCAACTCAGACTATCATAGAAGAAAATCTTACTTTAAACAATCTAACAAGCTTGTTAACAATATTTGGTTTCTCACTCATCCAACAAATAAATATTGAACAGTTATGTTCCAGGCACGCAGTTAAGAGCTAGGGACACACTGGGAAACAAGCATACATGGTCTCTTACATTCTTTTGTGGGGAACAAATAAAGCAATTACAAATTGTGGTAAGACCTATGACAGAAACAAAAGGCTGAGATACGAGAATATGGGCACAAGAATCTACTACAGACAGCATAAATAAGAAAGGTCTTTCTGAAATGACATTTAAATTGAGCCTGAGAGCAATAGGAGATAGCCAAGTCAAAACAATGGAGAAGAAAGCTCCAGTGGAGAGAAAACTATTGCAAAGTGTGTTAAGGCATGAAAGAGTTTGGTATGCATCTGAAAGAAGCATGTGAAAGACTAGTTTCAGTGGAATCTAGTGAGCAAAAAAGAATGTTAGAGAATGAAAACTGCGAGGCCGGGCGGCCGGTGGCTACAAGCCCTGTAACCCAGCACTTGGGAGGCCGAGACGGGGGATCAAAAGGGTCGAGGAGATCACGACCATCCCTGGCTAACACGGTGAAAAACCCCCTGACCTCTACAAAAATGCAAACAAAATTAGCCGGCCGGTGGCGGCGAGCAACTTGTAGTCCCAGCGGCTTGGGAGGCTGAAGGCAGGAGAATGCGTAAACCCCGGAGGCCGAGCTCTCAGTTGAGCTGAGATCCCCCAGCCACTGCCCAACTCCAGCCCTGGGCGACAGAGCGAGACCTCCCGCCTCCAAAAAAAAAAAACAAAAAAAAAAAAAAAAAGAGAATGAAACTGAAAGATTTTAAGCAAGGAATCATCATGACCTATGTTTTAAGAAGGCCATTCTTAGTGCTAAGAGGAGAATGGCTTCGGGTAATGGATAGTAAGGGGATAAAGATACTTTACGAAACTTGTGCAATATTCTAGATTTTTAAAAAGTGTTGGTGGCCAGGAGCATTGCAGTAACAGTGAATGTAACCTAAACTCAGGGCCAAAATAATGGGGGCTGGAGGGGACACCACAAGCAAAAGGAGAGAAATCGAAGGTAACTCTTAGGTTCCTCTAGAGAAATTGGAAAGACAGCATTTATTGAAATGGGGAGAAAGACTAGTAAAGAAAAGGGGAACAGGTCTGAGGAAGAATCAAAAAGCTCCATTAAGAAAAAACTTTGAGATGCCTGTGAGACATATAAATGACCATTTGTGAGTAAGTGTGGAACATAGGGAAGTAGACTGAAGACACAAAATTCATGCAGACTAGAGAAGGAGCCTAGGACAGAGCCCTGAAAAACAGCAAAACTTGAAAAATGGGTAAAGGAATAATCACTAGCTAAGGTGACTAGGGAAGAGTAGCCAGTGATGAAGGAAGAAACCACAAACGTGTACGGTCAAGGGAGCCAAGAAAACAGAGGTTAAGAGGTGACCTTGAAAATACAGTAGCATTGGTAGAAAGTGAGAGTGAAACCAGCTTAGAGTAGACTAAAAAGTAAATGGGGTATAACTTTTGTGTGCACACATCAAAGGTAAGTTTAACCTACTACTGAAGGAACAGGCAAATTCAAGGCCCTTCTTGAGATACGAAAAGGAAACGCTTTAAAAAAAAAATTAAACAGGGTCTTATTCTGTCATCCAGGCATGATCATAGCTTACTGTAGCCTTGAACTCCTTGGGCTCAAGTGATACTCCCACCTCAGTCTCCTAGTAGCTAGGACTATAAGCATGCACCGACACGGCTGGCTATTTTTTTTTACTATGGTAAGAACGGCCTTTACTGGCTGCAACAGGCAATGGGAGGGGATTCGGTGTCCACATACTAGGTTACCAGGCATTTTTTTTTTTTTTAATTTAATGGAGACAGGGTATTGCTATGTTGCCCAGGCTGGTTGGTCTCTAACTCCTGGGATCAAGCAGTCCTCCTGCCTTGGCCTCCCAAAGTTCTGTTATTATAGGCATGAGCCACTGTGCCTGGCAGGAAATGTACATTCTTAACAAGAAACAATTATCATACTAACCTGTCTGAACTCCATGAGATGCTTAACTAACGTTATGTGTTGAATTGTGTCCCTCAAAATGATATGAAGTCCTACACCCTGGTATCTGTGAAATGTGGCCTTATTTGGAAACAGGGTCTTTGCAGAAGTAATTAAGATGAGGTTATATTGGATTAAGGTAGGCCCAAATCCAAGTCCTTACAAAAAGTAAAGATTAGACTGGGCACAGTGGCTCACATCTATAATCCCAGCACTTTGGGAGGCTGAGGCAGGTGGATCACTTGAGCCCAGGAGTTCAAGACCAGCCTGGACAACATGACGAAATCCTGTCTCTACAAAAAATAGAAAAATTAGCTGGGCATGGTGGTGCACACCTGCAGTCCCAGCTACTTAGGAGGTTGAGATGGGAAGATCACCTAAGCCTGGGAGGTTGAGGCTGCAGTGAGTTGTGATTATGCCACCACACTCCAGCCTGGGTGACAGACAGAGTGAGGCCCTGTCTCAAAAGAAAAAAAAAAAAAAGGTATTATATGGATACACAAAGAGAGAAGATGGTCATGTGAAGATGAAGGCAGAGATTGGAGTTATACAGCTACAAGCCAACGAATGCCAAGGATTACCAGCAACCACCAGAAGCTTGGGAGAAGCAACAAAGGATTCTTCCACAGAGCCTTCAAGAGAGCATGGACATGCTGACACCTTAATTGTGAATGTCATGCCTCCAAAACATTGAGAAAATAAATTTGTGTCGCTTTAAGTCATCCAGTTTATGATACTTTGATACAGCTCCTCAGGAAAAAAATAAAACTTACTCACTCAAAAAAGTGGAGAAAAAACATAGATGTATCTATGCTGGTGGTTGTGAATGGGAGATAAAGGGGAAGCATATGCAAACAACTCTTGAGAATTACAGCCGAGAAATGGGGATATAGGTAGGGAAGGGATGTGAGGATAAACAGTGGTTTTGATTAAGAGATCCTAGATGGCCGGGAACGGTGCCTCATGCCTGTAACTCCACCACTTTGGGAGGCCGAGGTGGGGGTACTGGTGGAAGCCAGGAGTTCGAGGACAGCCCGGGCAACAAAGGGAGACTGTTACTACAAAAAAAATTTTTTTTTTTTTTGAGACGGAGTCTCGCTCTGTCGCCCAGGCTGGAGTGCTGTGGCGTAATCTCGGCTCACTGCAACCTCTGCCTCCTGGGTTCAAGCGATTCTCCTGCCTCAGCCTCCTAAGCAGCTGGGATTACAGGTGCATGCCAACATGCCTGGCTAATTTTTCTATTTTTAGTAGAGATGGGGTTTCACCATGTTGGTCAGGCTGGTCTTGAACTCCTGATCTCATGAGTTGCTCACCTTGGACTCCCAAAGTGCTGGGATTACAGGTGTAAGCCACTGCGCCAGGCCTTTTTTTAGCTGGGCATGGTGGTGTACACCTGTGTTCCCAGCTACTCTGGAGGCTGAGGCAGGAGGATGGCTTGCGCCCAGGAGTTCAAAGATGCAGTGAGCTATGATCACACCACTGCACTCCAGCGTGAGTGACAGAGTGAGACCCTGTCCAAAAAAAAAAAAAAAGAGAGAGAGATCCTAGGTGTTTTTTGGTTGATGAGAATGATCCAGTAGAGAAGGAATAGAGTGATGACACAGGATAGTAGTAATAACAAGAACAGCACATATTATGATTCCATTTATAGGAAATGTTGAGATCAGGGAAATCTAGAGACAGAAAGTAGATTGACAATTGTTCAGGGCTGGCAGGAGGGGCATGAAAGGAAAAGGATAGTGACTGCTAATGAGTCATGTAGCTTCTTTTGGGGTGGTAAAATATTCTAAAATTTATTTTGGTGATAGTTGCACAATTCTGTGAATTACCTAGAAACCACTGAATTGTATATTTAAAAAAATATATATATATATTTTTTTGAGACAGGGTCTCTGTTGCCCAGGCTGGAGTGCAGTGGCGCAATCTCAGCTCACTGGATCCTCAACTTCCTGGGGTCAGGTGATCCCCCACCTATGCTTCTCAAGTAACTGGGATTATAGGTGTGCACCACCATGTCTGGCTCATTTTTTGTAGAGAAGGGGTTTTGCCATTTTGCCTAGGCTGCTCTCAAACTCTTGGGCTCAAGTAATCTGCCTGCCTTAGTCTCCCAAAGTACTGGCATTACAGGTGTGAGCCACTGCACCCGACCACACTGTATACTTGAATTATATCTCAATAAAGCTGCTGTTTAAAAAAAAAAAATGAGGCAGTGGCAGCTCAAAGTCCTTGAAAAGGCAAGAGAGGTGGGGACACAATCATAAGTGATTTTGCCTTTGACAGCAAGGGCCTTTCCTGTACTATAATAGGAGGAAGAATGGGAAGGTGGACGAATTTTATGTAAATTTGGTGGTTGAAAGATGAGAAACATATGTTTGCCAAGACAGTACCCTGTACTCATCTAAAGTGTGTGACCATTAAATTAGGAGCAAAACCACTTGAACTCAAGATTTTTTCCAGCAACATTCAGTTATTTTGGGGTAGGCAGAGAAGCTAAGCTCAATCAGTATTGTGGTTTTTCTAGCACGTAGAACACAGGATGAGAGGCTGAGGGTAACTGCAATCAGGGCTGTAGCACTTCATAACACAGCCAAGCACATATCACAAATTTTACATAAGTTGAAATTTATAGAAGATTTTATAGAAGATTATATTATTTGCTCAAAGTTATAAACATCTGTTTTAAAATGGTTGTCAGAATTTGTATACACAGGTATCAATAGACATCCTTTGCTATTTGACTCTAGTTCATACAACATACACATTCAATAGTGATTTTTATATAGCAGAACCCTATAGTCCACAATCTTGAAAATGTGAAAAACGAGTTCCTAGCCCACCAAACCCCAATTTATTTCCCTAAGTTGCACTAAAACATCCTAAAACCTATGAATCAATCCTCTAAGGAACTCAAATTAATCATGGCTATTAATCTATTATAGAAGGTATTTTTCTACCTTTCTGAAATATTATGCTATGATTAATAGTAAAATTTTCAGAACCAAATAAATTCTCTTAATTTTTATTTTCTCATCCTACAGGAAAAAAAAAAAAATCTTTGGTAGATGGGACATGTACATGATTGACCTTGTATTGTTTTCACCTCTCAATATACTTTACCATTTTCAACTGTTCTTTTTTTTCTTGAGACAGGGTCTCACTTTGTCACCCAGGCTGGAGTGCAGTGGCTTCATCACGACTCACTGCAGCTTTGACCTCCTGGGTTTAAGTGATCCTCCCGCCTCAGCCCCGCAAGTAGCTGGGACTATAGGCATGCGTCGCCATGCCCGGCTAATTTTTTGTAGAGATGGGGTTTCGCCATGTTGTCCAGGTTGGTCTTTTGAACTCCTGACCTCAAGTGATCCACCCACCTTGGCCTCCCAAAGTGCTGGGATTATAGGCGTGAGCCACTGGGCTCGGCGGAATTTTCGGAATTTCCGGAAAAAAAAAATGATAATAATAAATAAATTAAATAAAGTAAAATAAAAAAATACATATATTTTGTAGAGATAGGGTCTCACTATATTGCCAGGGTTTATCTCAAACTCCTCAGCCTCCCAAAGTGCTGAGGTTATAGGCATAAACCACTATACCCGGGTAATATATAATTTTTTAAAAAGTTCCTACCCATCACAGTATTTTATTTTATTTACTTATTTTTTGAGACAGGGTCTCACTCTGTCACCCAGGCTGTGCTGTGGCATGATCTCAGCTCACTGCAACCTCTGCCTCCTGGGTTCAAGTGATCCTCCTGCCTCAGCTTCCTGAGTAGCTAGGACTACAGGCGCCCGCTACCACACCCGGATAATTTTTGTATTTTTAGTAGAGGCAGAGTTTCACCATATTGACCGGCTGGTCTCAAAGTCCTAACCTCAGGTGATCCACCCACCTCAGTCTCCCAAAGTGCTGGGATTACAGGTGTGAGCCACCGCGCCCGGCCTCCTCACAGTATTTTATTAGCTACTTCTAAACTACCATGGGAATATAAACTAGGGAGATAATGAATTAAATTCATAAATGAGATTTTCAACATCTACCTTTGGCTGATAGTTTAAACAACTTTACTTTCTACATTCTGAAAACATCAGTACTCTGCATGCCAGCACTCATGTGCCAACAAATGTTAAATAGACAAAACAGAAGAAGATATTTTCTAGTGAGGGTTTATTTTAATTATCAGTAAAATAAACAACAGATTAAAAAAGATTAATAATTAAAACTGAGCATTTCCATTCTTTACTCTTTAAGCATTGTCCATGCACTTCTGATTGAGCTCACCCATTTGTTGAAAAAGGAGACAAAGCCATATCCCTTAGACTTTCCTGTTGCCATGTCTTTTACCACTCGGGCATCTCTGAAATCAGAAACAATCAGAAGTTTAGGTTTGCAAACTGTCCTCTGGATATCAAATGAGAATTTCACACACATCTCATTCTCATGTTTCGCCTTCATTAAAGTGAACCTTTAATGCAAATTCACCTTTTATTCTACAAAATTTATCATGTATTAGGAAATGAGGCTTAATTTTATAGACATGCAAATCAATAACTTAAGTATATATGTATATTTATATTGTACAGAAATTGCCTCTCTCTTCAAAACACTTTTAAACTTTTAAAATATTAAGCATGGTGATCGAGAGTAGCCTAAACTCCACAATGAACTAGCTGGAACCACTTTAAAGGGGTCACAGGACATTAGATGAATGGGCTTTCTTTAACCATGGCAATTTATAAGCTTTTTTGACAGCCTATATTCACTACCTAATCATTAAAAAAAAAAAAAAAAAAACTGGAACGCAAGAATGAAAAAGTTGTATTTCCTAAACTAAACTATTTCATTTTTTCGAGATCAATTTATACTCCCCTTCTTTGTCGTAAATTCTGAGAACTTGACATTTTGCAGAAATGTTAAATCATTGAAGAAAAATACTACACACACACACGTTTTAAGCTAGACAAGAAAAGATTTTACACTGAATTTTAAAATAGCATTCATATAAAATTGATTGGAACTACAAGATATAAAAGCAAAATTTTAAAAAGTCAGAAAGTAAAAAAGCACGCCAACATTTATCCACTGTGAACCGTAGCTTGTAGTTAGCCAGGGCAATTCTGTCCATTCTTCAGAGACACTCTGCAAAATAACCAGAGCCCTATTATTTGAGATTGAGTAAAAACCCAGCCATGATAGCTAAAACTCCATACCTCAAAAAATTGGACTCAAATTGTGCTTCACAGGCAATCTGCTTTTAAGTTAGTCAGGTATGTCACAATGCTTGCTCTCTCAGGACACATGAACAAAACAGGCACTTTTATAACAAAAACCCAAGTCAGAAAGCCATGCAATGTAATTTTCTATTAAAGTATACATAAGCATATTTTAGATCAATCTGAGTGATTTATTAAGTGTTCAGGGTCAAAATGACAAAGATGTGGTGGTGAAAAGGGAAAACTAATGTAAGTCAATGCTCAATAAGTAAAAATACTTAATAAATTATCTGTATGGTATGCATGCATTTAATTTGGTAGCTGACTCTCTTCTACACTGTAATTTGTTAGTCTACCCTTAAACTCAAGGAACAGGAAAGTTTATAGGCTGTATATAAGGGAAAGCACCATATTTTTTATACTAAATGCTTTTACAGACCACTGTTTATTACACATCTATAAATCAAGCACTGATATTTGCACTTTTTAGAGAATATCATGAGAACCCTTCAACATATAGTTATCAACTTATCTCCTTTAACAACAAAAAATCAGGAAAATATGCTACTGACTGCCAAACGATTCCTTTAAATGTAGGAAAGCTAACTCCTTATATAGCCTAAAACTCAAACATTATACATTATCTCAATTGAAAATCATGAAACTTAAAGGTCTTACCAAGAAAAAAAAAAGCATACACCAATAATCATGGGACCATAAGAAAATCTACAAACTAAAAATATGATACAGAAATATATTTAAGAGAAAAAATTATAACCCATGATTTGTAAATCATGAAATTGCTAAAATTTGAAGGTCACTTAACTTAAACTCACCAACTGTTAAACAATCTTTGCCTAATTCCAAACTAAAATTCCCATGTTTTCAAAAAACTACCTCAATCAAAATCAAAGCATTTAATAAAATAGCTACTTAATCTGTTCACAATGTCAGAAAATTTTTTCTTGTTAAAGTTTCAGAAAATGTTAACCTTGAAAAATATTCAACTCATATTTATTTCTCTCTGAAAAGATTCTCTAGAGAAGCAGCAACAAAGATCTAGATCAGGCTTCTTTATCCTTTTATGGTCCTGTGACTACTCTGACAATAGGATAAAATTTACAAAGATTTTCCACACCAAAATGAAAACACAAAATTTTGCATAGAGATTTAGAGCCCTTGAGAGGCCAAAGGCTAAGACTGTCTAAGTCCAGATATTCAAAAGCAAGCTAATTATTATTAAAACTCTAAGATATTATTAGGAGGGATAATCAAGAAATGAAAGCTGTAGTTATTTTCCTCATCAGGTCTCACAAAGAAAAATTTCATCTGAAAGAAGTCCATTTATAAGCCCTAATTCTGTGACCACCTTTAAAGCTGGTAATCCCCTGGTCACATGCACTGTCATCCCCTAATCAACAAACTGTAACACTTCAAATGAAAGCTCCCAAAATTAATCACCAATACTACTGGCATTTACTTTCCATTCTCCTCATCTTATCTCTGCTGTTGGTCTATTCAAACCAAACCACAGCTAGCATTGCCTTTTTACTATTCTTCTAGGTGGAAAATAATAAAGCAACTGGAAATCCTGAAGAAGTTTTCTAAACTATTTACTCTAAAGTACTATAAACAACTTGTTATTCTTACTCTAATATGGCATGCTTTTCAAAATTTTAAAGTTCTTCTATGATGAATGCTATCTTAAGTAAGTATTTATTCATAAGGGCCTAAGTAAGGTATTTATTCATAAGGGCCTAAAATGTATGATTAATAACAAGTGCAAGCAAGGCAGTGCTTCATAAAATATTATTAAGGCACTATTATTGCTAGCAGTTTTTTTAAAAGGGTATAAATATCTAGGAAATAATATTCAACAACTGCTTTTTAAGTTGAATTGTTAAGGTTTCTTTTGTTAAAATATATTAACACAAAATGCATGGTATCATAGAAGTGCCCAACAGATCTAAATTCCTTAGTTACAGCACAATTTTACTAAAGACTGTCACCAAGCTAGCTTGATACCTATATAATAAACTATAAAATGTACAATGGCAAATTTGTCTCTTAAGAGCTATGCTAATTGAAAAAGGATTTTAAGATAATTGAAAACCAAAGGTTTATTCATCAATGGGAAAACAATCTTTGGCTGTTAACTTCTTGAATGATCTCTAAACAATGTAATACATTATATTCAAGTGATAAAATTAATGTTTTATCACTCTTATCAAAATTCACAATTATTTTCAAGTTATGTCTACATATAATTGTTTCTAATTAAAAGGATTTTATTTATCTTCTGTTACTTACGATATTCTTCCAAATGGTGCAAAAGCAGCTTTTATATCTTCAGTTGTAATTTCTGGACTGAGATCACCAACAAAGACATGGAAATGATCTTATAAGGGGAAGGAAGGGGAAGTGAAAAGAAAAATAGAACTTTAGAATTTAAAAAGTACTAAAATCTATCCAATAAAATATTCTTAAAATGATTATGACTTATGATAAAGTATAAATAAAACACTATCCTATATCTATACAAATCCTATCAATTTTAAACAATGAATCAAGGTAACAATATAGGAAAAATTCTCCTGAAACGACTGTGATACATCTAACTGTAAAGTGACATTTATATTTCTATTTACAGTCAATTATTATACTGGTCTAAGAAAATAAACTAATAATATACAAGTTTCAGTTCTGCAAAAAAATTTAATGACTTAGTTACCATTCTAATAATAATTATTTACTTTTATTCAGTTTACCACTATATTAAGGCTTTACAAATTAAAATAAAATAGTGGTACTGTGAATTATGTAGACTAGATTTGCCTCAGTTAACACAATTTACTGAAGCTAGCTACATGATATACACTTGGTTTAACCATATTTTGTGAAGAACAATCAAAGAAATACCTTGCATTGCAACAGTTTGATGTTAAAGTATTTGACAGTTTTCTCAAAAGCCAACAGTTTTGGTTGCCCAGACATTACACCATTCAGTTTATGTGAATCCATGTGCAAGTGAACTAAGACTGAAGGCAACAGAATGAAAACAGTAATCCCTTCACTTTATATCAGAACCATTAAAAAAGCATTGGAGAGAAATAACCATCCCATATCTGAAGTTTTTAAGAAAGACAATTATCAAAAAAAGAAACACTTTAAAAATGCGAAATTGTTGGACCAACACTTTAAAATGAACATATACATCAATTTGACAAAGCATATTTGGAAAGAAAAATTACCCATATTTGACAGGCCTTAAACAACATTTTGGATTGCTCTTTGGGAAACAAAATGTGAGGAGCAACTCAAGCATTTGGAAGATCTGGGTATGAAGCCCAGATGGTGACCTCAAGAAAGGAGGGTATATTTTGCCCCTTAGTTGGTGAAAGTAGTTCTAAGGCATCAGCTGCTACCAAAGGGATCAGAAAGCTTGAACTAGCACCAAAGTAGCAGACAAGCTATACTTGATCAATACCGAGAAAGGAGAAAAATACTGCTAGAGAGACAAATAGAAATAATATCTCCTCCCACCCTCCCTCCCCCAAATATCAAACAAAAAAACCTCAGGTGGTTAGTGAATACCCTTTCAAGAGATTTCATTTTATGTTTAAGAAGATACAATTACCTTGTGAACGCTGTGTGCTGACAACGGTACTACCTGATGACAAAGATTAGATTTGTTCTTAAATTTATTAACACAAACACATTCAATCATATCTTAGGATAACGATCAAAACATTACTGCAAACATGTATGATGTTTATAGGCTTTACAATAAAACTACTGGGTATAATAAAAACAAATGGTCAAAGAGCATAAAATATACTTACTGCTTGTATCTTTCTTTTGACTGCTGGGGGTTGTTGCCCAATTCACTTTGACTTCCTAAAAAAAATTTCTACATTTATACTTCACAAAAATAAAACCCAAAATCACATTTACGTCTATAAAAAGATAGGAAGATATCTGTTTAAGATGAAACACTGAAGGAGATACCAGCTCTGGTCAAGTTTCAATACTTAATCTTCTGACCTACATTTAGGGAAATAATGTTGACAAATCCTAATCTTTATATGTCTATTAACATTCAATTAACCTTTCTTACCTAAAGTACACATATTTTTTTCCCTTTCATTCTTTTCCATTAGCATCCAAGCTTGAGTTATTCAGCAAATATTTTGGTATTTACCATGTACAAGCCACCATGGAAAACACTAATATAGGCTGCTGGCTCATGCCTGTAATCTCAGCACTTTGGGAGACCAAGACAGGTGGATCACCTGAGGTCAGGAGTTCAAGACCAACCTGGCCATCATAGTGAAACCCTATCTCTACAAAAATACAAAAATTAGCTGGGCATGATGGTGGGTGCCTGTAATCTCAGCTACCCAGGAGGAGGCTAAAGCAGAACTGCTTGAACCCAGGAGGCGGAGGTTGCAGTGAACAAAGATTGTGCCACTGCACTCCAGCCTGGGTGACAGAGCAAGATTCCATCTCAAAAAAAAGCCAGGCACAGTAGCTTATGCCACCGTGAGGCCGAGATAGGCAGATCATGCGGTCAGGCGATTAAGACCATCTTGGCCAACAAGATGAAACCCCGTCTCTACTAAAAATGCAAAAAATTAGCTGGGCGTGGTGGCAGGTGCCTGTAGTCCCAGCTATTCGGGAGGCCAAGGCAGAATGGCGTGAACCCAGGAGGCAGAGCTTGCAGTGAGCCGAAATCGTGCCACTGCACTCCAGCCTAGGCAACAGAGTGAGACTCTCCCTCAAAAAAAAAAAAAAAAAAGAAAACACTAACATAAACACAGGCCTCTGGCCTCTAAAAGCTTTATCTCACCTTTTTAATATTATATGTGAATAACTGACCTTTTGCTATAAAGTGTTTAATGTTTCAGCCAGGCGCGATGGCTCACACCTGTAATCCCAACATTTTGGGAGGCCAAGGCAGGCAGATCACCTGAGGTCAGCAGTTTGAGACCAGTCTGGCTAACATGGTGAAACCCCGCTTCTATTAAAAATACAAAAAATTAGCCAGGTGTGTTGGTGCGCGCCTGTAATCCCAACTACTAGGGAGGCTGAGGCAGGAGAATCACTTGAACCTGGGAGGCAAAGGTTGCAGTGAGCTGAGATTGTGCCACTGCACTCCAGATTGGGCAACAAGGGCAAACTTCCGTTTCAAAAAAAAAAAAAGGTGTTTACTGTTTCCAAAAAGTAAACAAAATCATATGTAACTTAAATTTTGTCAGTGCAAGTCACCTTCTTTAATTACGACAGCTTACCTTACCCATTATCTTCCGTCCATTCATAGCAGCTAATGCTGCGGCTGCATGACGATGCTCATGAAACTCCACAAAACAATAGGGATCATTTCCAGCTGTCTGTGGGAGAAGAAACACAAAAGCCAATTTTAAGCTTTATTCACCCATTACCTTAAAATTATGTAAAAAAAAAAAAATCTTAAACCAAGTTTTATACATCTAAGTTATCAGGCCATGGAGAATGAATGGTCCATTCCACAAGTAAATTTTAGATTTAAAAAGTAGGCCAGGTGAGGTGGCTCACACCTGTAATTCTAGCACTTTGGGAGGCCAAGGCAGGCAGATCATGAGGTCAGCAGTTTGAGACCACCCTGGCCAACATGGTGAAACCCCATCTCTACCAAAAAAAAAAATACAAAAATTAGCCAGGCGTGGTGGCAGGCTTCTGTAATCCCACCTACTTGGGAGGCTGAGGCAGGAGAATTGCTTGAACCCAGGAGGTGGAGGTTGCAGTGAGCGGAGACCACACCATTGCACTCCAGCCTGGGCAACAGAGCAAGACTCTATCTCAAAAAAACAAAACAAAACAAAACAAACAGTAAACAGCCAGGCCTGGTGGAGAGCTCCTGTAGTCCCAGCTACTTTAGGAGGCTGAGGTGGGAGGAATGCTTGAGCCCAGGAGTTTGAATCCAGCCTGGGCAACACAGCAAGATCCTGTCCCTAAAAAAATTAAAAGAAAAAAAAAAAAAAAAAAAGCAAACACTTAAAATCACACTGCTTTTATACGTAGCTATTTTCTTCAACAGTACTATAATTAAATTATAGTACTATAATTTAATATTAATGACTAGGTATCCTAACTGGACATATAGCTATAAATACCTCATCATCATAAAACCATTTGTTCAAGCTACACAGATTAAGTTTGACTGAACTCCTAGGTTCTGAAGTCTCGCTTCAGCTTTTTATGATTTTCTATCCCCTCCCTGTTACATGTTACTTTCTACTGCTACAAATGTACATAGCTCCTTGCTGCTACTAGCCTGCTGAGTAGCAGAAAATCTTAGCCAGCCTTCTTAAACCTGTTTTAAAATACAGGTAAATAGGCTCTGAAAACTGAAGAGATTCTCTGGTAAGTAAAATTTTAGAATAGGTTTTAGAACATGAACTTTCTGACATCAATTTTTTGCTTGTTCAAAAGTCTTTAAAAAATTATCTTCCTAGCCAGGCATGATGGCTCACACCTGTAATCCCAGCACTTTAGGAGGCCAAGGTGGGTGGATCACCTGAGGTCCAGGAGTTCAAGACCAGCCTGACCAACATGGAGAAACCCTGTCTCTACTAAAAATACAAAATTAGCCGGGCGTGGTGGTGCATGCCTATAATCCCAACTACTTGGGAGGCTGAGGCAGGAGAATCGCTTGAACCCAGGAGGTGGAGGCTGCAGTGAGCCAAGATGTTGCCACTGCACCCCAGCCTGGGCAAGAGTGAAACTCCGTCTAAAAAAAAAAAAAAACCTTCCCTTGGCCAAGCACAGTAGCTCATGCCTGTAATCTCAGCACTTCGGGAGGATGAGGCAGGCGGATCACCTGAGGTCAGGAGTTCAAGACCAGCCTGGCCAAAATAGTGAAACCCCATCTCTAAAACTACAAAAATTAGCTGGGTGTGGTGGCGTGCACTTGTAATCCCAGCTACTCAGAAGGCTAAGGCAGAGATTCACTTGAACCCAGGAGGTGGACGTTGCAGTGAGCCGAGATCGTGCCACTGGATTCCAGTCTGGGCACACAGCGAGATTTCATCTCAAAAAGAAAGAAAAAAAGTATCTTCCCTTTTCTGCTGGTGTTCCAGGTAGGTGAGGCTACGTGATAAATAGAATCTGGATGTTTAATTATAAATTAAAGTAGCAGGCCGGGCGTGGTGGCTCAAGCCTGTAATCCCAGCACTTTGGGAGGCCGAGACGGGCGGATCACGAGTTCAGGAGATCGAAACCATCCTGGCTAATCCAGTGAAACCCAGTCTCTACTAAAAAATACAAAAAACTAGCCGGGCGAGGTGGTGGGCGCCTGTAGTCCTAGCTACACAGGAGGCTGAGGCAGGAGAATGGCATAAACCCGGGAGGTGGAGCTTGCAGTGAGCTGAGATCTGGCCACTGCACTCCAGCCTGGGCGAGAGTGAGACTCCGCTTCAAAAATAAATAAATAAATAAAATAAAATAAAATAAATTAAAGTAGCAGAAAAAAATTCCAAATTTTAACTCTATAGTGCAAAATACCAAATGACATTATAGGCCATTTTAAAATTCTTTCCATAACCTCCTAAACAGATTTTTTTTTTTTTTTTTT
>NW_016815814.1:20524-100473 GCF_001698545.2 Rhinopithecus bieti | reverse complement strand
AAAAAAAAAAAAAAAAAAAAAAGAAAAAAATTTATACAATCAAACCTAAGAAGCACTGCAATTATTTCTACTTTATGGTATTAATATTACTAAGAACACTCATGTTCTCTCATTTTTTTTTTTTTTTTTTTTAAACAAAGACTCGCTCTGTTGCCCAGGCTGGAGTGCAGTGGCGTGATCTCCGATCACTGCAACCTCCGCCTCCCAGGTTCAAGTGATTCTCCTGCCTCAGCCACCCAAGTAGCTGGGACTACAGGCGCCTGCCACCACGCCCAGCTAATTTTTTTATATTTTTGGTAGAGATGGGGTTTCACCATATTGGCCAGGCTAGGCTGGCACCCCAATTTTTAAATTAACATTATTTCCCTTATTTGTTCAATTTAGGTAGACTTTGGTTATGCAATGAACACATTTTTGAAAAGTTATAGGTAAATTATCAGTTGTTTTGAATGCTCACAGTGGGATGAGAAACCTTCCATTTAACATTACTGATCAGTAGAAGAGGGGTGAAAGGGAGTAGAAAGATCACAGATTATGAGTTGGTAATCAATAAAAATATAAATAGTGCATTACAAGACCATAAGACTGTGATGATCTTCATTTAAAGGGCTTAGGCTAGGGGTAGTGGCTCACACCTGTAATCCCAGCACTTTTGGAGGCTAAGGTGGGAAGATCACTTTAGTCCAGGAGTTCAAGATCAGCCCAGTCAATACAGTGAGACCCCCGTCTCTACAAAAAATAAAAATAACGATAAAAAATTAGCAAGACATGGGGGCACTATGTCCCATGGCATGGTCCCAGCTACTTCAGACACTGAGGTGGGAAGATCACTTGAACCCAGGAGTTAAGAGGCTGCAGTGAGCTATGATTATGCCACTGCACCAGGTGACAGAGCAAGACTCTATCTCTAAAAATAAAATAAAGGGTTTTTTTTTTTGAGATGGAGTCTTGCTCTGTCGCCCACGCTGGAGTGCAGTGGCGCGATCTCAGCTCGCTGCAAGCTCCGCCTTGTAGGTTCACGCCATTCTCCTGCCTCCTGAGTAGCTGGGACTATAGGCGCCCACCACCATACCCGGCTAATTTTTTGTATTTTTAGTAGAGATGGGGTTTCACCATGTTAGCCAGGAAGGTCTTGATCTCCTGACCTCGTGATCCGCCTGCCTCGGCCTCCCAAAATGTTGAGATTACAGGCGTGAGCCACCGTGCCCGGCCAATAAAGGGTTTATAAAAAAGTTTTTAAAATGAGATTTTGAGAAGAGTTTACCTCTAGTCATGTTACAGAGTTAGAGGTTTACCAGTTCCGGAATCAGAGAATGCAGTCTCCCCAAAACGGTAGTTTCTCATTTGTCTCTCAGGTCCCCTTCAGAAAATTTGATATAAGGTACAGACTTTCTCCTCAGAAAATAAATATTCATACATGCTCAAAAAGTGTGGATTTGGTTTCTTCTTTCCATCTACCATTCAACAAACACATATTGAGTACTTAACAGGAAGCCTTCGGAAAAGGTTAAGATGGCAAAGGAAGAAATGCTGAGTCAATAACAAACGACATTTAAAGATCAGGTAAAATAATGGTACTCAAAAGAGAAAGTAACAGCAACATTTACCCAACAGCAATTTACCAGTATTGGGAATTATTACTGCACCAAGTCTCTATTCTGAAAAAGAGACAGAATTAAGCATTTATCCTATTAAGTAGGAACTCCTAAATAGTGTAATCTAATATCTAGTTTAGAAAAATTCTCCTTTACAAAAGAATGCTAGTTAATAAATGTAGAAAGATAGTATTAAATTAACAATGTGTAAACCCTAATGAAACAACTGATTCAGGGAAGGATCTTTAATCTATGCTTAAATTACTACGTGAACGGTTGGTGTGGAAATAGTCACAAGGTGTCAAAGTTATCACATAGATTACTTAATTCATTGCAAAGGGAAAACCTTACCTCAAAAATGAGAGCTTTGGCTGTTACCACTATAACCCAGTGATAAAATTTTCAATTATTTTATAGTTGGGCAACAACCAATGAGACACTGCATATATATAATATGAATTACACAGTATCACCTATAAAATATTTACATAAAAAAGTCTAACCTAAATCTAACCAAGCTGAAAATTAGATTTAAGTTTATAGGATATCGGGCATATAAAACAATTCCACGAATCCAGATGTAGGACATTTTATAAGACAACTCAGTCTCTTCAAAAAATTGTTGTCCTAAAACAAACACAACAGATGACTGTTCTTGAATAAAAGGGAGCGGTGGCACAAGCCCGCAGTCCCAGCTACTTGAGAGGCTGAGGTGGGTGGATCCCTTGAACCCAGAAGTTTGAATCCAGCCTGAGCAACATAGCAAGACCTCATTTCTAGGCTATAAATAAGTAAAAGAAACAGAAAGTTGGGCACAGTGGCTCAAGCCTCAAATCCTAGCACTTTGGGAGGCTGAGGTAGGCGGTTCACTTGAGACCAGGAGTTAGAGACCAGCCTGGCCAACATGGTGAAACCTCATCTCTACTAAAAATACAAAAATTAGCCAGGCATGGTGGCGCACGCCTGTAATCCCAGCTCCCTGGGAGCGGGAAGCACAAGAATCACTTGAACTCAGGAGGTGGACATTGCAGTGAGCTGAGATTGCACCACAGTACTCCAGCCAGGGTGACAGAGCAAGACACTGCCCTCCCTGTCCCCCCACCAAAAAAAAAAGGACATAAAAAACACTGACAACCAAACACAATGAATAATGTTTAAACGGATCCTGGATAAGGGAAAAATAGTTTTTTCTTACAGAATTAATTAATAAATGTAAAAAGAATGAGTGAAATAGAAAATCACCATTAACATACCATAGTAATAATTTCTATAGGAAGATCCACCCATGGAAGCTCACATTAGTTGATGAAACCTTAAAAGGGGAAACAGGGTATCTGCATAGCCTCAAAGTACCACCTCTAATATATTTATTAAATATTGGTTTTGGGCCAGGTGCGGTGGCTCACGCCTGCTATAATCCCAGCACTTTGGGAAGCCGAGGCAGATCACAGGTCAGGAGATCAAGACCATCCTGGCCAACAGTGAAACACTGTCTCTACTAAAAAATACAAAAAATTAGCCTGGCATGGTGGCGCGTGCCTGTAGTTTCAGCTACTAGGGAGGCCAAGGCAGGAGAGTCGCTTGAACCCGGGAGGCAGAGGTTGCAGTGAGCCAAGATCATGCCACTGCACTTCAGCCTGGCACCAGAGCGAGACTCTGTCTCAAAGGAAAAAAAAAAAAAAAGGTTTTGACCAACGAACTAATGGTTTTAAATGACTATGAATTCTTTGGATATACCTCCCTCCAGGAAGTGTAACTTAATCTTCCTCTTCCTGAGTGTGTGAGCTACCCTTGGTGACCTACTTCTAACCAACAGAGTAAGTTAAGAAAAAATAAGTCATGGTGATTTTGGAGAAAAGGAGAAACAGTACCCTTCCAAAGTGTCGGCGGGGTGCAGTGGCTCACACCTGTAATCCCAGTGCTTTGGAAGGCCGAGGTGAGAGATTCACTTGAGGCCAGTAGTTTGAGACCAGCCAGGGCAACATAGTGATATGCCCCGTCTCTACAAAAAATAAGAAAAAATTAGCTGGGTGTGGTGGTGTGCACCTGTAGTTCCAGCTACTTGGGAAGCTGAAGTGAACAATGATTGTGCCACTGCACTCCAGCCTGGGCAACAGAGTGAGACCTTATCTCTAAAAAAAGAAAAAAAGTGTTAAGGTCAAGAAAGACATCTCACAGAACCAAGGAGAATAAAGAGACGATGATGAAATGCAATGTGGTATTTTCCTGAGTTAGATCCTAGAATATAAAAAGGATATCAGTGGAAAAATTGGAATAAAGCCTATAGTGTTAATTTCTTAATTTTGATAATTATAGCATGGTTATATAAGATGGTAACATTAAGGGATGCTAGATGAAGGTTATCATGCCATTCTTCCGCAAAACCCTTCCCCGCAAAAAAAAAAAAAAAGTCTGTACCATCTCTGCATCTCTTCTGTGTCTACTCTCACCTGACTCTTGTGCCTGTAAGAAATTTTCAGGATTAGCCGGGAGTGGTGGCTCATGCCTGTAATCCCAGCACTTTGGGAGGCTGAGGTGGACAGATCACTTGAGTTCAGGAGTTCGAGATCAGCCTGGCCAACATGTTGAAACTCGTCTCTACTAAAAACACAAAAAATTAGCCAGGTGTGGTGGTGGGTGCCTGTAATCCCAGCTACTCAGGAGGCTGAGGCAGGAGAATTACCTGAACCCAGGAGGTGGAGTTTGCAGTGAGCCAAGATCTCGTCACTGCAGTCCAGCCTGGGGGACAGAGACTTCATCTCAAAAAAAAAAAAAAAAAAAGGCAGAATTTGATAAGGTCTCTGTGAAAATTTGAGTAAAAAGTATGAATAGTTTCTTACCTAATAATAAATTCCATAAGAGGTTTTCATTTTTATTCTTAGTTGGTATCTACCGTCCAGAACAGAGGTCCCCAACTCCCCTCAGGCCACGGACCATTATGGGTCAATGGCCTGTTAGGAACTGGGCCACAGAGCAGGAGGTGAGCAGCAGGGGAGGGAGCATTACTGCTTGAGCTCTGCCTCCTGTCAGATTAGCAGCATTTGTGAACTGGGCATGCAAGGGATCTAGGTTGTGTGTTTCTTACGAGAATTTATCTAATGCCTGATGTTCTGAGGTGGAACAGTTTCACCCTGAAACCATTCCGCCCATGGAAAAATTGTCTTCCATAAAACTGGTCTCGGTGCCAAAAAGGCTGGGGACTGCTAGTTAGAATACTGCCTGGAACACTGCAATATCATTGCAGTGATATTTATTGCTCTACAAATATCTGTTAAAGAGTTAAATGTACTGTCTCAGAACGACTTCTGAACATTTGCAATTTGCTAGAAAATTCTCTCATTTTGCTTAAGTTACCCTAGGGGGAAAAGATTAGTTATGTCTTTTACTAATGAAGAAATTATGTAGACACCAGGCACGGTGGCTCACACCTATAATCCCAGCACTTTGGGAGGCTAAGGTGGGAAGATTGCTTGAGCCCAGGAGTTCGAGACCAGCCTGGGCAACACAGTGAGATCGCTTCTCTACAAGTATTTTTAAAAATTAGCCAGGCGGCCGGGCGCGGTGGCTCAAGCCTGTAATCCCAGCACTTTGGGAGGCCGAGACGGGCGGATCATGAGGTCAGGAGATCGAGACCATCCTGGCTAATACGGTGAAACCCCGTCTCTACTAAAAAAATACAAAAAACTAGCCGGGCGACAAGGCGGGCGCCTGTAGTCCCAGCTACTCGGGAGGCTGAGACAGGAGAATGGCGTGAACCCGGGAGGCGGAGCTTGCAGTGAGCTGAGAGCCGGCCACTGCACTCCAGCCTGGGCGACAGAGCAAGACTCCGTCTCAAAAAAAAAAAAAAAAAAAAAAAAAAATTAGCCAGACACGGTGGTACATGCCTGTAGTCCCAGCTATTCAGTAGGCTGAGGTGGGAAGATCCCTTGAGCCTGAGAGGTCGAGGCTACAGTGAGCTGCGATTGCACCACTGCACCAGAGCCTGGGCAACACGACGAGACCCTATCTCAATTAAAACATAAAAATAAACTGTGTGGAATAGTAAGTGCTTGTGTATATACTATACATCAGCAACCTAACCTTATTATTATGTAACAAATGTATACCCATCACAAAGAATAATCTGTTACAAGAGATGGCTGAAACTGCCTTATTAGTTGGGACCTCCTTCACTAGGAAAACCAGCTTTAACAAATGTATCCAATACTATGCCTGCAGACATCTTAAGGGTTATCGATCCTCAAGACTTTTCGTTTTTACTTATATTTTGCAACAAACTATAACATTTTAGATAACTGATATTACGCATTTTAAAATAAATCCATTTATTGTCAACATCATTCTCACATGCCACATCTAAGCCACTGGTAATTCCTGTTGCCCTATTTTCAAAACATATCCGTAATTCAACTACTTTCCATCACTTTCACCAGCACTAACTACAATTATAGGCACTGCTTTCTCTCAAACCTGGATTGGCTTCCTGACTAGGCTACTTGCTTCTGCCAGTTTCAAGGTTAAGATAGGCTATACCACTACTATGCTTGAAACCCACTTACAGCTTCCATTCCTACTCAGATAAGATAGCCCTCTTTAGGACCCATATAATCTGGTATTTTCTATCTCCCCTAACATTCCTATTTATCATTCTGACCTCATTTCCTACTCCTCTACTACATTTACTCTCCTCAGGCTAACCAACCAGCATGCCCTGCCCCCAAGGGCCCCTTGCACTAGCTCTTTCTAGGGTGCTCCTCCTTCAGATAGAAGCATGGCTCTCCCTTATCTCCTTCACTTTTTTCCTCAAATGTCACTTATCAAAGGATGACCTTCCTTTATTATTCTCTATAAATATTCACCCCTTCCTCCTTACCATGCATACCCTGCATTATTTTTCTCCATGGCACTTATTACGATCTAACATAATTACTTACATAAATTCTTTTTTTTTTTTTTTGAGACGGAGTCTCGCTCTGTCGCCTAGGCTGGAGTGCAGTGGCCGGATCTCAGCTCACTGCAAGCTCCGCCTCCCGGGTTTACGCCATTCTCCTGCCTCAGCCTCCCGAGTAGCTGGGACTACAGGCGCTCGCCACCACGCCCGGCTAGTTTTTTTTGTATTTTTTTAGTAGAGACGGGGTTTCACCGTGTTAGCCAGGACGGTCTCGATCTCCTGACCTCGTGATCCACCCGTCTCAGCCTCCCAAAGTGCTGGGATTACAGGCTTGAGCCACCACGCCAGGCCACTTACATAAATTCTTAAAAAGCCTACTACATGTACTACTGTATCCCCAGTTCCCAGAAGAGTGACAGCCGTGTAGTATGCTCTCAATATTACTGAGTGAATGTAATGTTTCTAGCATATTCTTAATTACTAGCAGTTATCTGGAAACATAAGTATTATCTAATAAATATCTCATTTTAGTCAACCTTGCCTTCAATCTAATCTTTAAGATAGGTCTGATTCTCAATCCAAGAGATTTTATTTCATACAAATTACAAAGGCCAATACTATTTGGAGAGTGGGGTAGACAACAAGAATGAAAGATAAGCATGGAGCAGAAGAAAGACAAGACTCACATTAGTATATAGCAATTAATTGGGCTCTGTCTCGCTCTGTTGTCCAGGCTGGAGTGCAGTGGCGTGATCTCGGCTCATTGCAACCTCCACCTCCTGGGTTCAAGTGATTCTCCTCCCTGAGCCTCTGGAGTCCCAAGTAGCTGAGGCTACTGGCATGTGTCACCACACCTAGTTAATTTTTGTATTTTTAGTAGAGATGGGGTTTCACCATGTTGACCAGGCTGGTCTCAAACTTCTGACCTCAGGTGATCCACTCACCTCGGCTTCCCAAAGTGCTGGGATTACAGGTGTGAGCCACCATGCCTGGCCAGCTGCAGGCTTTTAAAGATGGTCTATAATTTATAGATCTGCACTCTTAGCAAATGTGAAAGCCACACAGTAATAGTATAGTTATCTCAAAAGAGAGCACTCCTGCATTTGAGAGTAAACCACACAAAGGATATTAAGGTGTCTGGATTTGAGGGACTTAACTTTCATCAACTAACACCACCAATGTTTTTCTAGTCTAGTGTGTAGCTTTTAGTTCACAAGTTGAATATTTTTAAAGTGACCAGGGCCAATTCAGACTCACTATACACGTATTTTATTTTTTTATTATGGAAAATTTCAAATTTATACATGAATAGAGAATAGTAGTATACATCACTCATACGCTCACTACAAATGTTTGAACTTATTAATTGTACCTTGAATACTCCTCAAAATAATCTTGCAGTATAAACTTTAGGGAAGTTTGTCTCAGAATATGTTTTCAAAGTATTGGTGACAAGAAATCAAATACTGGTATTCTCTAACTTAACATGGAGATGCTGAACACTCAGATGTAGCAAATGAAGGAATTTCCAGTGAGCCATTTAGGTATGCGGGTGATAAAAACTTAAGACTCTATTTTATCCTCAAGAAAAATCTTAATTCACTGCTTGAAATTCTACCAGTTTTTTTTGGGGGGGGGATGGAGCCTCCCTCCTGTCGCCAGGCTGGAGTGCAATGGCGCAACCTCAGCTCACTGCAACCTCCACCTCCCGGGTTCAAGTGATTCTCCCTCCTCAGCCTCCCGAGTAGCTGGGATTACAGGCATGCGCCACCATGCCCAGCTAATTTTTGTATTTTTAGTAGAGACAGGGTTTTGCCATGTTGCCCAGGCTGGTCTTGAACTCCTGCCCTCAGGTGATCCACCCGCCTCGGCCTCCCAAAGTGTTAGGATTACAGGCGTGTGCCACTGTGCCCAGCCAATTATATCAGTTTCTTAAACAAATTTATTGATCACTTACCATGGACCAGACTAAGAACATATATTAAGAGGCTCTGTGTTTTTAATGTGCTAAGAACTGTGTTAAGAACATATATTAAAAGCCTCTGACTTCCAGGGTCATTAAAGCAAAAATCTTACATTAAAATTAAAACACTACTAGGAAAACTTAGGGATTAGTACCCTCATGTTTAGCCAAGGTTTGCCTGACTGGAAAAATGGGAGTTTGGGTTGAGGGAGGTAGAAACAAGAGAAGACTTTTACAGTATGACTACTTTGAGGAAGAGTTTCTTGGATGGGGTGTTTTAGTGAGGGATACAAGGCAAAATAAGTCATAAATGTAATAGTTAAGAGTTGAGGACAGGCCAGGCGCTGTGGCTCACATCTGTAATCCTAGCACTTTGGGAGGCCGAGCTGAGCGGATCACCTCAGGTCAGGAGTTCGAGACCAGCTTGGCAAACATGGTGAAACCCCGTCTCTACTAAAAATACAAAAATGAGCCGGGCGTGGTGCCCACCTGTAATGTCAGCTACTTGGGAGGGTGAGGCAGGAGAATGGCTTGAACCCAGGAGGTGGAGGTTGCAGTGAGCCTAGATCGGACCACTGCACTCCAGCCTTGCAGCCTGGGTGACAAAGTGAGACTCCATCTCAAAAAATTAAAAAGTTAAGTGGTCAGATGCTTCTGGCAGTTTTTAAAATTAAACATTTTCAAACGAAGAATATTAAGTTTACATTATAAAACACGAGCAGTGCCTTAACCCAAAATGCTGATGGCTGTCGTAGCTAAGAGGCAAGGGGGAAGAGACTCCACCAACACAGTGAGGCTAGTTTTTTAGGGAGTATTCATCTACAGATACAATCTTTCCTAAAACAAAGGTCATGCACTAATTGCTACGTCCTATTGAAAAGATACTTTTTGAGCCTCAAGAATACAGAAAAGAAATTTCAAGGTTACTAACAGATTAACTGACAATCTATTAAGAAAACAAGTGCAATCACATTTCCAATATAGATAAGAAATAGCAACTTAGAAGTGGAAAAATTTTGGAGGTGAAAAAAACAACGACATCGTACTTCAGAGCAACTTCATTATCTAGAAAGCTGCAAAGAGAAACCTAAAATTGCATTTTTAATGCATGGAGCTCTCAAACTGCCAGTATTCCAAGAATATAAACAAAAAGCTATGTCATCCAAGAAAAAACAAAAAGCTATGTCAAGAACTCATTGAGCTTTTCTCTTTCCAAGAAATGCCAACAAAGGCAGGATCAACTCATCCGATAATACTCTGAAAACAAAGAACGCAGTGGGGAAGCCACACGACAAAGAAAATATCCACGCTCCGATAATTTAACGCTAACTCTAAAATTCTCTGTAAATATGTTAGGGCATTTATCAATTGTTGCTTCATAAAAACGGCCCGCTCGTTCAATACCATGTCAATCACAACAGTAGCAAACGACTATAAAAATAATATTAAATCAATTTCCCCTCAATTGATATATCCCTTCTGGGTGAGATTTCCAAATCCTTGGAGTGTCTGGTTAGGCTTTTGGTCGGTGGGGCTACAGAAGGAAAGCCAGAGGTTAAAGAAAATGCTTGGCTTTTTTCCAATGGCAACTGCAAGAATAAAGTTTACCGCACTGAAAATGAGTACAAGCAGCCTCAGGGGGGAAAAAAAATCTTATCACCGAGAAGAAAATGAAAGGAAGAATTTCAATAGGAAATCAAAAGTAAAATTAAAGGAAGACGACTGTAAAGATAAGAAGAGGTTAATTAAAAAGGGGGAGAAGCGGGAAAAGAGAAGGAAAGAAAGCATAGGACAAAAGGAAGGTTCGACAAGTTCTAAAAAGAGATCTGAATGAAAAAGTCTTTTCTCCAGGTCTAAGACCACAGAGGGCCCGCGGCGAGAGCAAAGGTCAAGCAATGGTGTAGCTAAAGTGAAGGGATTAATTGAAAGGGTTGAGCCCGGTCTCCCTTCACCTTGTCCTCTCACAGATTGGGTCTTGGTTCTAAGCATCCAGGTGCATGCTAAGGAAACAAAAACCACGATATCGCGGTGTTCACGGAGAACAATAGGCTGGGAGCGGCGCAGGCCCGAGGCCTTCCCTCCGGGACGACCACCATCCCGCCTCCCTCATCGCTGCCCCAGACTCACAGAGTCTTGGGCATCTCGTCCTCCATGGCTGCTGCTGTCGCGGCGCCGCCTCCGGGTCCAACTCCCTGCCCTTCACTACCTCCTAAATCGTTTGAGCGGTTATGGCTACGGGATAGCGGGGTTTCTCGGCTGACCAAAGGTTACTCCGCCTCCTTCTCTGGCGGCAATTACACTAAACCGCCCGGCCCAGCGGGAACAATGAAGCCCCAATACAAGATGGCGGCGAGCCGGGCGCCTAGGAGCACCCAGGGAAGTTACCCGGGCCGCGCAGGCGCAGAATAATCTTGCACTCTCAACCTCCCGGCAGCCAGGCTACACCTTAATCCATAGGTTCACTTGTTGCGCAGCCGCTCTTCCACCCGACGCTAGGGACGTCTCAGGCTGCGCAGGCGCAAGGATTAACTACTTCAAGACGTGCGTGAACTTTTTTGTCTTCTGACTGCGGATTCTAGTGTTTCGACCGCGAGTTATAATGGAGTGGAAACCTCCAGGGACAGTAAAAAGCCTAAATCTTTCCAAAAGAGGAAAGATATATAAAGACTCTTCAAGCTATCTGGTTTTATAAAGAGTATTCAAGCTATTTGGTTTTGGAGAGCGAGAAGCAAAAGCCTCCTGCGCCGCCCGGGAATCGAACCCGGGTCGCAAGAATGGGAATCTTGCATGATACCACTACACCAGCGGCGCTGTTGGTGTTCAGGGCCGCCAGAGTATTTTAGGAGGAAGTAAAAGCAGACGTTGGTTTTCATGTGAAAAGAATTGTCATGTATTATTTATTAATTTAAGAGTAAAAGTTTATTGACAGTCTATAATCTTGTTTTCCAGTAACATAATTTATTTTCTCTCATCCCAAACATGGGAATGGATGTTTCAACTTTCTCTGTACAGAAAAAAAATTTCAATTTAAAATGTTTACTTAAGATTAAGAAAAAAGAAAAAAGTTTTACTTTTAAAAGTAAGGATTTTATTAAGAATTTGCCTCGTTGGTGCTAGCCAAATTTTGAGAGCAGGGAAGATATTTCCAGATGCCAGATTTTACTTATATTTGCATTTCTTCCGTGTATTGAATGCACATTGAAAACTATTTCAGAAATATCTGTTTAGGCCAGGGCAGTGGCTCACCCGTTATCCCAGCACTTTGGGAGGCTGAGGCGGGCGGATCACCTGAAATCAGGAGTTCGAGACCAGCCTGACCAACATGATGAAACCCTGTGTCTACCAAAAATACAAAAATTAGCCTGGCATGGTGGTGGGCACCCGTAATCCCAATTACTCAGGAGGCTGAGGCAGGAGAATCGCTTGAATCCGAGAGGCAGAGATTGCAGTATCTTGACATTGCACTCCAGCCTGGGCAATAGAGCGAGGATCCTTCTCAAAAAACAAACAAACAAAAAACCACTATTTAATGCAAATTGGTCACAAGAATCTTAAAAGTAAACAAGTCAAAAGATACATAAACTTCAATCCAACTTTAGGAGGCAGAGAAATTAGACCTCTGAAATGTGGCTCAGTATACTCAGTATGCATTTCATATTGCTTATTACATATATGTCACTAAAGTAATCCTATAGGAATCTATCCTACAGAAATAAAAGAATTAAATTATAAAGATTTATGTGCCAAGATACAACTAGTTGCAGCATTGTTTGTGGTAGAAAAAAATGGAGTAACCTGAATATCCATCAATGCCACTTGTGGTAATTTATTCAGTTTACACCGAATATGTGTGGAACTTTTTCTTTTTCTTTTCTTTCTTTCTTTTTTTTTTTTTTTTTTTTTTTTTTTTTGAGACAGTCTCGCTCTGTCTCCCAGACCAGAGTGCAGTGGTACAGTCTTGGCTCACTGCAACCTCTGTCTCCTGGGTTCAAGCGATTCTCCTGCCTCAGCCTCCCCAGTAGCTGAGACTACAGACGTGAGCCACCACCTAAATTAGCCTAGCTAATTTTTGTATTTTAGTAGAGACAGGGTTTCACCATGTTGGCCAGGCTGGTCTTGAACTCCTGACCTCAGGTGATCCGCCTACCTCAGCCTCCCAAAGTGCTGAGATTATAGCCATGAGCTGCTGCCCCTGGCCAGAACATTCATTTTATGGACTATTTTGCAGCTATTGAAAAGCTGTTAATCAGATCTGCAGTGTTGAACTGGAAAATATCTATGATGTAAGTTTAAGTTGTAGAAATATTTTTTTAAACATAGGAGAATCTACACATCGAAAAATGTGATGTCGCCCGAGTGGGGCAGCTCACGCCTGTAATTCCAGTCTTTGGGAGGCTGAGGTGGGCAGATCATTTGAGCCAGGAGTTCAAGATCAGCCTGGCCAACATGGAGAAACCCCATGTCTACTTTAAAATACAAAAATTAGCCAGGTGTGGTGGTGCATGTCTGTAATCCCAGCTATTTAGGAGGCTGAGGCAGGAGAACCACTTGAAGCCGGGAGTCAGAGGTTGCAGTGCGCCCCTGGGCAACAGAGCAAGACTCCTCAAAAACAAAACAAAACACCAAAAAAACCAAAAAACAAAAACGTGATGTCCTCTTTAAAGTAGTTTGTTCAGACTGGATACACTCTGGATTTTCATTTTTTGGAATTGTCTTTAGAGTCTCTGGCACATTCTTCAGATTATTTTCAAAGATATCAAGTACTAGTCTTTTGATGGTGAATAAAACAAATGTTAATGGTGGTTGGTATTTTAAAACACCTTTTGGGACATCCATATAAAGTGTTTTTCAGTTTAATAGTTTTTAGTTTATTCACAGAGGTGTGTGTGCAAGAATCACCACAATCAATTTTATAACATTTTCTTCACCTCAGAAAGGAAACCCTTAGCAATTAGCAGTCACTCCTTGACCCTCATCCCATTCCATGTCCCAGCCACTAGTCTTTCTGCCCCTATAGATTTGCCTATTCTAGACATTTCATATAAATGGAAGCATGCAATATATGGTTTCTTGTGACTGACTTATTTCACTTAACATTATGCTTTTCAGGGTCATCCATGTTGTAACATGTATCATTACTTCATTCCTTTTTATTCCCAAACAAAACTCCATTATATGGATGTTGCACAAGTACTTATTTATTTATTTATTTGAGAAGAGTCTTACTCTGTCTCCCAGGCTGGAGTGCAATGGCACAATCTTGGCTTACCGCAACCTCTGCCTCCTGGGTTCAAGCGATTCTCCTGCCTCAGCCTCCTGAGTAGGTGGGATTACAGGTGCCCACCACCACCCCCAGCTAATTTTTGTATTTTTAGTAGAGATGGGGTTTCACCATGTTGGCCAGGCTGGTCTCGAACTCCTGATCTCAGGTGATCTGCCCGCCTCAGCCTCCCTAAATGCTAGGATTACAGGTGTAAGCCACTGCTCCCAGCCGTACTTTTTTTTTAAGTAGAGTAGTTTTTCAGTTACAAAAGTAAAACGTGCTTAGTGTTACAAACGAAATGGATACATAAGGAAAATATTAAAAATGTATCTTCTTCCCCTTCTGGAGGTAAGTAATATTAATAGATTCATCTGTAATGTTCCACATTTTACTCTGTACAGATGCACATGTATACACTTGGGATTTTTAGGGTTTTTTTTGTTTTTTGTTTTTTGTTTTTACAGAGTGTCATCCAGAGTGACAGTGTCTCGGCTCACTGTGAACTCTGTTTCCTGGGGTCAAGCAATGCTTCCGCCTCAGCCTCCAGAGTAGTTGGGATTACAGGTGTAAGCCACCCAACTGGTAATTTTTTTTTTTTTTTTTTTTTTTTTTTTTTACACAGAGTTTCGCTCTTGTTGCCCAGGCTGGAGTGCAACAGCATGATCTTGGCTCACTACAACCTCCACCTCCCGGGTTCAAGCAATTCTCCTGCCTCAGCCTCCCGAGTAGCTGGGATTACAGGCATGTGCCACCATGCCCAGCTAATTTTGTATTTTTAGTAGAGATGGAGTTTCTCCTTGTTGGTTAGGCTGGTCTCGAACTCCCGACCTTAGATAGTCTGCCCATCTCAGCCTCCCAAAGTGCTGGGATTACAGGCATGAGCCACTACGCCTGGCCCTTTTTCTTTTTTTTTTTTTTTTTTTTTTTTTTTTTAAATGTGGTTGCACCAGGCCGGACACGGTGCTGTAATCCCAGCACTTTGGGAGGCCGAGGTGGGCGGATCACCTGAGATCAGGATTTTGACGAAACCCCATCTCTACTAAAAATACAAAAACAATTAGCTGGGTGTAGTGGCAGGCGCCTGTAGTTCCAGCTACTCAGGAGGCTGAGGCTGGAGAATCACTTGAAACTGGAAGATGGAGGTTGCAGTGAGCCGAGATTGCGCCACTACACTCCAGCCTGCCTGGAGTTTTGCGAAAGAGCGAAACTCCATCTCAAAAAGAAAAAAAAAAAGTGGTTACACTATAGGTATTACTTGACAACTTTTTGTTTGTTTGTTTGTTTTTGAGACAAAGTCTCATTCTGTTGCGCAGGCTGGAGTGCAGTGGCCTGATCTCTGCTCACTGCAACCTCTGCCTCCCAGGTTGAAGCGATTTTCCTGCCTCAGCCTGCCTAGTAGCTGGGATTACAGGCGTGGACCACCACGCCCCGCTAATTTTTGCATTTTTAGTAGAGACGGGGTGTCACCATTTGGCCTGTCTGGTCTCGAACTCCTGACCTCAAGTGATCCACCCGCCTCGGCCTCCCAAAATGCTGGGATTATGGGTGTGAGCCACTGTGCCCGGCTTCAGGGTCTCACTCTGTTGCATAGGCTGGAGTGCAGTGGCAGTGATCTTGACTCACTGCTGTCTCTGCCTCCCAGGCTCAGGTGTTTCTGCCACCTTAGCTTCCTAAGTAGCTGGGACTACAGGCGCGTGCCACCATGCCTGGCTATTTTTCTTTTTTTTTTTTTTTTGAGATGGAGTTTCACTCTTGTTGCCCAGGCTGGAGTGCAATGGCTTGATCCCAGCTTACTGCAACTTCCACCTCCCGGGTTCAAGCAATTCTCCTGCCTCAGCCTCCTGAGTAGCTGATATTACAGGCACCCACCACCACGCCCGGCCAATTTTTGTATTTTTAGTAGAGATGAAGTTTCACCATATTGGCCAGGCTGGTCTCGAATTCCTGACCTCAGGTCATCTGCCTGCCTCGGCCTCCCAAAGTGCTGGGATTACAGGCATGACACACCGTACCTGGCCCAGCCCGGCTAATTTTTGTATTCTTTGTAGAGATGGAAGTCTCACTTTGTTGCCCAGATTGGTCTCCAATTGCTGGGCTCAAGAGATTCACCAGCGTTGGCCTCCCAAAGTGTTAGAATTACAGGCGTGAGCCACTGCGCCCAGTCCTGGCCTAATAGTTTTTTAATAGTTGCAAAATCATACATCGAATGAAAGTTCCACAATGTATTGGATGGTAAATTGAATAAATTACCATAGTGACATTGATGGATATTCAGGTTACTACTTTTAAAAAACCTATTGTATTACAAATAATGTTGCAGCTGTATCCTGGTTCATATATCTTTTTTTTTTTTTTTTTTTTTTTTTTAGAGGTTGGGGGCAGAATCTCCCTGTGGGCCCAGTCTGGAATGCAGTGCCGTGATCACTACTCACCTCAGCCTCTACCCTCCGGGCTCAGGTGATCCTCCTGCCTCAGCCTCCTGGGTAGCTAGGACTACAGGTGCACACCACCATGCCAGGCTAATTTTTTAATATTTTTTCATATAGATGGGGTTTTGCCATTTTACTCATGCTGGTCTTGAACCCTGGGCTCAAACCATCTGCCCACCCTGGCCTCCCAAAGTGCTGGGATTACAGGTGTGAGCCACTGAGCCCAGCCTCTTTCTCGAAGTTTAACTTTATTTTGTATCCAACCTATTTTCCCCTCATCTATATTGATATTCATGTTCATGTACTAGTTATTCTTTTTTGTTTGTTTGGGTGAAGTATTGTAATTACAGAAATGAGATCATTTTATACCCATCATGCAATCACAAGCTTTTCTCAACTGATAATACTAGGACATTAGTTATAGACCCAATTTTTTTTTTTTTTTGAGACAGAGTCTCACTCTGTCACCCAGGTTGGAGTGCAGTGGCATAATCTTGGCTCACTGCAACCCCTGTCTCCTGGGTTCAAGCAATTCTCCTGCCTCAGCCTCCTGAGTAGCTGGGATTACAGGTGTGCACCACCACGCCTGGCTAATTTTTATATTTTTATTAGAGACAGAGTTTCACCATGTTGGCCAGCCTGGTCTCGAACTCCTGACCTCAGATGATCTGCCTGCTCCGGCCTCCCAAAGTGCTGGAATTACACGTGTGAGCCACTGCACCAAGCCCCAGCATTCTTTTTTTTTTTTTGAGACGGAGTCTTGCTCTGTCGCCCGGGCTGGAGTGCAGTGGCCGGATCTCAGCTCACTGCAAGCTCCGCCTCCCGGGTTCACGCCATTCTCCTGCCTCAGCCTCCCCAGTAGCTGGGAATACAGGCGCCCGCCAGGTCGCCCGGCTAGTTTTTTGTATTTTTAGTAGAGACGGGGTTTCACCATGTTAGCCAGGATGGTCTTGATCTCCTGACCTCGTGATCCACCCGTCTCGGCCTCCCAAAGTGCTGGGATTACAGGCTTGAGCCACCGTGCCCGGCCCTTTTTTTTTATTTTTTAGTTTTTGAGACCAGCCTGTCAGGTTGGAGTGCAGTGGCACGATCTCAGCTCACTGCAACCTCGGCCTCCCAAGTTCAAGTGATTCTCCTGCCTCAACCTCCCAAGTAGGTGGGATTACAGGCATGCACCACCATGCCCAGCTAATTTTTGTATTCTTAGTAGAGGCAGCATTTTGCCATGTTGGCCAGGCTGGTCTTGAACTCCTGACCTCAGATATTCTGCCCGCCTCTGTCTCCCAGAGTGCTGGGATTACAGGAGTGAGCCACGGTGCCTGGCTTCTTTTTAATGCATGCATAATGTTCTACTGTATGGTATGTAGGGGAGAAAAAAAAGTTTTCCTCTACGCTTCTGAGTTTTTGGTTGTGATAGACCCCTGTAACAAAAGACAGATTAACAAGAAGAAAACAAACAGGACCAGGCATGGTAGCTCATGCCTGTAATCCCAACACTTTGGGAGTCCAGAGTTCCAGACCAGCCTGGGCAATATGGCAAAAAACCATCTCTACAAAAAGTGTAAAAATTAGCTGGACATGGTAGTGGATGCCTGTGGTCCCAGCTACTCTACTCTGGTGGCTGAGGTGGGTGGATCGTTTGAGCCCAGGAGCAGGAGGTTGCAGTGAGCCGTGATTGTGCCATTGCACTTCAGCCTGGGTGACAGAGCGAAGCCATCTCAAAATAAATAAATGAAAGAAAGAAAAAAAAAAGAAAAACAGAAATTTAAAAACATGTACGTCATGTATTCAAAAGAGAGACCAGGGAAATGAGCAAATCTCCAAGAGGTGGCTTTGAATTCAGGATTATACAGCATCTTCAAAAAAGAACAGCATATGTTTAGAGAAGTGTTAAGAGAGCCAGGCGCAGTGGTCACACCTGTAATTCCAGCACTTTGGGAGGCCAAGGCGGGAGGATCACCTGAGGTTGGGAGTTCAAGACCAGCCTAACCAACATGGAGCAACCCCATCTCTACTAAAAATACAAAATTAGCCGGGTGTGGTGGTGCGTGCCTGTAATCCCAGCTACTCAGGGGGCTGAGGCAGGAGAATTGCTTGAACCCAGGGGGCGGAGGTTGCCGTGAGGCTGCGCCATTGCACTCCAGCCTGGGCAACAAGAGAGAAACTTCGTCTCAAAAAAACAAAAAAAAAAGAGAAGTGTTAAGAGAAGGAAAATGATTCTGAGTCTCTAGGGGTGGCAAATAAGCAATAGAAAAAGGCTCATTAATGAAGTTTGTCATGTAGATTCCTGGCTGATAAAGGTTTGTCAAAAGACAAAATTACAACTAATTTAAAGAGCATAACTGGCTTTTATGCGATGGTAGAATTGCGCAACACCTCATTCTATAAAACAGAATGAGTGGAAGAGATTGACTTTCAGAAAGGGCCGAAGAAAGCAGAAACAGAAAAGTGAATTGGTTGTTTCGAGGTTACTTTCCTTGTAAAGTTTAAAGCAGAGGGTATTTCCTTATCATGCCACTTAAAACTGGTCTGTTTGGGAATCTGGCTATTGTTTTTCTTTCTCCTGATTTCTTTTTTTTTCTTAGACAGAGTCTCGCTCTGTCGCCCGGGCTGGAGTGCAGTGGCCGGATCTCAGCTCACTGCAAGCTCCGCCTCCCGGGTTTTACGCCATTCTCCTGCCTCAGCCTCCGGAGTAGCTGGGACTACAGGCGCCCGCCACCTCGCCCGGCTAGTTTTTTGTATTTTTTTAGTAGAGACGGGGTTTCACCGTGTTAGCCAGGATGGTTTCGATCTACTGACCTCGTGATCCGCCCGTCTCGGCCTCCCAAAGTGCTGGGATTACAGGCTTGAGCCACCGCGCCCGGCCTCTCCTGATTTCTTAGAAAGTCGGATTGACAACTTAGTTTTGACCTTGTGATGTGGAACATGTGTGACATGAGTGCCTCCATTTTGGCTTAGTCTGTTGGGCCTAGTCTGGTGCAGGAGCTCAGTCCAAACCAATGGCTTCCTATAAATTTTATTTAACAGGTGTAAAATTGTCTTCAGTGATTAACCTTTGTCCTTCCAGGCAGTGCAGGAAGAGGGATACCTTTGCCTTTTAAAATTTTATGTCCTGCTTTTAGGCAAATGGGGGAAGGCGGAGAACTTTCTACGTATCTACATCTTCTCAATTGTCTTCGTCTTGAAATAATCCTTAGGCTAAAGAGGCGTATTTTGGGGTGGCACATTCTGGTGTCCTTACAGGTACACTACTTTTATTCATGTCTGTTACTATTATTCCACCCCCTTCACCTTGGGCCACCCCATCTTCAGTCTCCCTCATTTTTCTTTTCAACTAGCACCATTTACCCATTCACTGCGTACCCGACAGTTCTCCCAACAGGGTGATCACTCAGTAAGTACTGTTTTCCCTTTGGTCTGTTTCTGGCAGCGATTAGCTGTGTGCATTCTTAGGAGCGACGGAGGGGATAGAAGAGGGCACTAGTGAAGAACTACGGTGCTTCAGCCAAATAGGGAGGGAGGAGGAGAGCTGAGGCGAGCCTCAGCTTCTGCCTTCGACGTCTTCTGAAGAAGGGTGGGCTTCGAGGCGGCAGGGTGTGCTTAGGGGACTCAATAGCCCAGAGCAGGGAGCTCCTGCAGGAGGACTAAGGGGACTTGCAGGGCGAGGCGCCTGAGCGGGGTCGGGGCGGGGCTCGCAGGACCTGGGCGGGGCTCGCAGGGGCTGGGCGGCTTGGGGGCGGGGCTGGGCGGAGCGCGCAGCCGCGCAGCTGTGGGAGGACTGCGGGGTTCTCGGGGCTGGCTGCAGCGCTTGTGGAGGCCATGGGGCGCGCCGTCGCGGAGCCAGTCTGGTTGCTGGGGTTGTGGCTGCTGCTGTGCAGCTGCGGATGCCACGATGGCGCCGAGCTGCGTGCCCCGCCAGATAAAATCGGTAGGCGAGAAGGTGGAGGCGCGGGAGGGAGCTTTAGCGCGCCCCGCGCCAGGCGGCCGCTGCGCAGTGCGCCCAGATCCCACAGCCGCGACGCAGGCCAGCGGTGCAGGCCGAGTCAGCCGCGCAGGTCGCGCTTTCCCCCATTCACATCTCAGGGCGGCTTTCGGCTCTGCTCGGAATAGGACTGTGCATTCCCGGGCGTGGAGAGGTGCCCACTTGAGGAATGGGAGAGGACGGGGACGGGCGGGAGGGCAGGCAGGCGCCTAGCGTACCTGTAGCTCCTGTCTCCTAGGCCTGGGGCTCCTTGGAGGCCTAGGTTCCTCTTTCTATCTTCCCTTTGAACACTGACGGTGAAGAGTCCAGTGTTCTGGCTCGACCTGGGGCGCTCGGCCAGATTGCAGGCTCACGCAGACAGCACAGGGAGGAGTGAAAACAAGCTGACCCTGTCTGCTTCCCTTGGGAGGCTGAACCCCCTTCCCCCAGCTCCGCTTTGCTGAGGTCGGCCTGCTCTCAGAGGCGCCTGGCTTGCGCAATTTCTCTGCCTAGGACTAACATAGCCACAGAAAGAATCTATATTCTCTTTCCAGTGTCAGGAGCCTTGGCTTTTTGCTTCCTGTCTCCCTCCCGCCCTCCTTTAAAGTTGTGTTCTTCGATATCATTAACTTCTCTACATTGAATTTAGATACAACAAAGCTAGGCATAAATGGCCGTCACTTTATTAAAAATACGTGCTGGAAAGGTCGACCTCTAATGTGCCCGTGAGTTGGGCAACAAGAAGGGTGTGCAGGCCCCTTGATTCCTCCATAAAGACCTGTGAGAATCTTTGAGCTTCTGGAAAAAAAATCGAATTAATGTCAATATGTTAATTAATCTACTGCTTTTGTCTGGGGGCAGTGTCTGTCCAGATTCAGGGAGTTAGACCTTTGCTGCAGGTGTCACTCTTCCCCCACCGAATTGTTGGTAATAGTTTTGAGTAACAACCTCCGCTATTCATGGTCTTTCAAAAACAAAAGAACTCACAGAGCTGGTAAAAGGGGAAAAAATAATCTTCTGTTTTTTTCCCTCATAGCGATTATTGGAGCCGGAATTGGTGGCACTTCAGCAGCCTATTACCTGCGGCAGAAATTTGGGAAAGATGTGAAGATAGACCTGTTTGAAAGAGAAGAGGTCGGGGGCCGCCTGGCTACCATGATGGTGCAGGGGCAAGAATATGAGGCAGGAGGTTCTGTCATCCATCCTTTAAATCTGCACATGAAGCGTTTTGTCAAAGACCTGGGTATGTAATTTTGGTCTTGGAGCTCACCAGATTACTGTATGACATCCCCGGATATTTTTATCAGATGGAGAACTGAAACTTCTGCCTTGTTAATTGCCTTACAGAGACGTTGGTAAAACTGTTTTCCTCAATTTCTCGTTAGTTGGTACTGCCTTAGTTAGGAGCAGTTCTGCTGTAATGGGACACTAGTTATCTGTATCACTAGTTATCTGGAATTACAGCCATGGGGTGGGGGTGGGAATGGCTGCCATTGTCTTTTTTTTTTTCTTTTGAGACGGAGTTTCGCTCTTGTCGCCCAGGCTGGAGTGCAATGGTGCGATCTCGGCTCACTGCAACCTCTGCCTCCCGGGTTCAAGTGATTCTCCTGCCTTAGCCTCCCCAGTAGCTGGGATTACAGGTGGCCGCCACCATGCCCGGCTAATTTTTGTATTTTCAGTAGAGATGGGGTTTCACCATGTTGGCCCGGCTGGTCTTGAACTCCTGACCTCAGGTGATCTGCCTGCCTTGGCCTCCCAAAGTGCTGGGATTATAGGGGTGAGCCCGGCTTCTGTTGTCTGTTCTTAAACTTCTTAAACTTGTGTTAAAGAATCAGAGAAGGTTTGGAGATAGTCACCTCATTGTGATCATTTTGCAGCTGAGTAAATGAGACCCAGAGTCTTGAAGTGTCTGGCTCAAAGTCACTCACATATGGCGATGGCCGGAGTCAGTGGCTCATGCCTGTAATCCCAGCACTTTGGGAGGCCGAGGCAGAGGATCGCTTGTGCCCAGGAGTTAGAAAGCAGTCTGGGCAACGTAGTGAGACCCTGTCTTTACTAAAAATAAAAAAATTAGCCTGGTGTGATGGCATAAACCTGTAGTCCCAGCTACTTGGGAGGCAGAGGCAGGAGGATCCTGTGAGCCTGGGAGATAGAAGCTGCAGTGAGCCTTGATTGTGCCACTGCACTCTAGCCTGGGCAACAAAGTGAGACCCTGTCAAAACAAACCACCACAAACAAAACAAACTCACTCACACAGCTGTGGATGCAGACATGTGCCTAGAACTTGGGACATGCAACTGCTGCCCTGACAGCAGAGGAGCTGGATAGGTCATGGGGAAAGTCTGACAGGCCACTGTAGGCCCTTTCGGCAGAGAGTATTTCATAACTTTGGCTTCCCTCCAGTTATCTGAAATATCCAGTTTTGCAAAATAGGATTCTCACAGGAATGGAAGTGCCTCTTTCCCCTCAGCTGCCTTCCACATCCTCTGGAGATGCTGCCTCTGCTTCCTCCACGAGGGCAAAGGTATACCCAGAACAAATTATGCCATGAAGATACATGTCTGACATCTTTGTTTTTAAATTGAATTCAGTTGCTACTCTGGCTTTTTTCCTTTGACTATCCAGTTTTTTTAGACTAAAAAATAGCCAGGTAAAAATATATCTACTTTTGATATATTAATATTTACATGATCATCTGACCCATCGCCTAGCACATCTGCTTTTGGACAGTGTAGTGAAAGTATAGTGTTTCACACTGTTCCAAAGATAGAGCTCCTTTATGTGTCTCCTGAGAACTGAGGGAAGCCCCAAATTCACTCAGATTACGTTCTTTCATTTGGTCAGCATAGACACCACTGACTTAGCTGTGCTTTATGTTTTTGCAGGTCTCTCTACTGTTCAGGCCTCTGGTGGCCTACTGGGGATATATAATGGAGAGGCTCTGGTATTTGAGGAGAGCAACTGGTTCATAATTAACGTGATTAAATTAGTTTGGCGCTATGGATTTCAGTCCCTCCGTATGCACATGTGGGTAGAGGACGTGTTAGACAAGTTCATGAGGTAATTTTTTTCCTTCCATTTAACCTAAGATCTTTTAATTTAGGTTAAATTAAACTTGATGAACGTCAGGAATTATAATTTCTTGTAAGCATTTGCTACCTCACTGCAAGGCCTGTTTATAACATTGTTAGGCAAAATGTTTTGTAGAAACCATGCAGACTATTTGCTTGGAAATTGAAAGGTTGGTTTATTTTTGCTTCCGAAGTGTATTTTGCAAATGTTTTTTTAGTGTTGCCAGATGCTGTTAGATGCCTTGAATTCTTATGACAGCTTACTCAGGTAGGTACTGTTTTTAGCTTCTTTAAACAGATGCAGAAGGTGGTGGTGCAGAGAGGTTTTAAGAGGCAAGTTCACCCACATAGTAAGTGGTATAGCTGGAGTTGCCACCCAGGCAGTCTGGCTTTAGAGTCTTCACTCTTAATCTCTATGCTGTGCTGGTCATTGTGTATATGAATGAGATAATGTGTGTAAGAGCTTGTAGAAAGGATCAGAAAACTTAAATGGGCTTTAATAGTGACATGTTTTCAGTGAACCAACAGCCTGAAGTAGAGTAAAAGTTCCATATTCCAAGAATTTACATTCTAGCACTGTTCTGGGTAGTAAGAATTCAGGTGCTTCCTTTTCGTCCTTACGCTTTTCTATATTTAAACTATTTTTTTATGTGTGTGAATATGCATCGCTTTGGTAATCAGGAAGAGTAACATAAAATAGCCAGTCTAATTTTGAAGGGTACAATCTGTTTTTTTTAAAGCTGTTGGCATGTGCTAGTTTTTGTTTTTTTTTGAGACAGAGTTTTGCTCTGTTTCCCGGGCTGGAGTGCAGTGGCGCCATCTTGGCTCACTGCAACCTCCGCCTCCCCGGTTCAAGTGATTCTCCTGCCTCAGACTCCACAGTAGCTGGGATTACAGGTGCCTGCCACTGCGCCTGGCTAATTTTCATATTTTAGTAGAGATGGGGTTTCACTGTGTTAGCCAGGATGGTCTCCATCTCCTGACCTCGTGATTCGCCCGCCTCAGCCTCCCAGTGTTGGGATTACAGGTGTGAGCCACTGTGCATGGCTGGCACATGCTAATTTTTATGCTGGTTTATAGTTTTAGATACTGGAGGCCAGTATCACGCCATTACACTCCAGCCTGGGTGACAGAGCAAGACTCCATCTTGAGGGAAAAAAAAAAAAACAAAAAACAAAAACACCCAAAAACATATCATATGACCAGGTATTGAACAGGACAAATATGAGTTAAACAGGGCTGAGGCTGGTGGATCACCTGAGGTCAGGAGTTTGAGACCAGCCTTACCAACACAGTGAAACCCTGTCTCTACAAAAAATATAAAAAATTAGCCAGTGTGGTGGTGCATGCCTGTAATCCCAGCTACTTGTGAGCCTGAGGCAGGAGAATTGCTTGAACCCGGGAGGCAGAGGTTGCGGTTGCAGTGAGCCGAGATCGTGCCATTGCACTCTAACCCAGGGGACAGAGCCAGACTCTGTTTCAAAAAAAAAAAAAAAAAAAAAAAAAGAGTTAAGCAGGATATACCTGGTTTCTCTAACTTATGTTAGTTTGGGTTTTCTTTCTCAACATCATTGTTAGGTCAGTTCCTTAATTGCCTTACCCGTGGGTACCTTAAGTCCAGCTACAGTGCATGTGGTTTTTAAATAGCCATTCATTCATTCACCCAATATTGAGTGCCTGTTAGGTGCCAGGCATTGTTCTATGTTGAGAATATAGGACCTACAACATGTCCTTGTCCTCAAAGAATATATATTCTAGTGGAGATACAACTAAGGAAACATATAGAATTTGCATAGAGACAGCCAGTCACTTTATAGAAGGTGGGTGGCATGGTACTGCATACTCAGCAGGCAGATCAAGTTCCGATGGCATCAGCCCTGCTTGTGTGTATCGTTTTTCTTTTCTTTCTTTCTTTTTTTTTTTTTTGAGATGGAGTCTCACTTTGTTGCACAGGCTGGAGTGCAATGGTGGGATCTGGGCTCACTGCAAACTCCGCCTCCCGGGTTCAAGTGATTCTCCTGTCTCAGGCTCCTGAGTAGCTGGGATTACAGGCGCATACCACCATGCCTGGCTAATTTTTTGTATTTTTAATAGAGATGGGGTTTCACAGTATTAGCCAGGCTGGTCTTGAACTCCTGACCTCATGATCCACCTGTCTCGGCTTCCCAAAGTGCTGGGATTGCAGGCGTGAGCCACCATGCTCGGCCCTCTTTTTTTTTTTTTTTTGACACAGGTTTCACTCTCACCCAGGCTGGAGTGCAGTAGTGTGATCATGGTCCACTGCAGCCTGGACTTCCTGGGCTCGGGTGATCCTTCTACCTTAGCCTCCATGTAGCTGGGACTGCAGGCACGTGCCACCAAATCTGGCTAATTTTTTGTATTTTTTTTGTAGAGAGGAAGTTTGGCCATGTTGCCCAGGCTGGTCTTGAATTCCTGGGCTCGAATGTTCCACTCATCTGGGCTTCCCAAAGTGTTGGGATTACGGGCGTGAGCTCCTGCTCCCAGCCTCGTTTTTCTTATCTGTGGCTTGCTTGACATGTACAGAATTGCCCTTTGAGAAATTAAGAAATTGCTTTTTTTTTTTTTTTTTTTTTGAGACGAGTTTCACTCTGCTGCCCAGGCTGGAGTACGATGGCGCAATCTCGGTTCACTGCAACCTCTGCCTCCCGGGTCCAAGTGATCCTCCTGCCTCAGCCTCCTGAGTAGCTAGGATTACAGGCATGTGCTACCATACCCAGATAATTTTTGCATTTTTAGTAGAGATGGGGTTTTACCATGTTGGCCAGGCTGGTCTTGAACTCCTGGCCTCAATTGATCCACCCGCCTTGGTCTCCTAAAGTGCTGGGATTACAGGCGTGAGCCACCGCTGGGATTACAGGCGTGAGCCACCGCACCTGGCCTAAGAAATCACTTTTGTAGTGAATTCAAGGTATTACAAAACTGGGAAAAAGAACCAGTGGGGGGATATATCGGTTATACTGTTTTTGACTTTAAAAAACAATTTACGGGCAGGGCATGGTGGATCACGTCTGTAATCCCAGCACTTTGGGAGGCCGAGGTGGGTAGATCACGAGGTCAGCAGTTTGAGACCAGCTTGGCCAACATGGTGAAACCCCATCTCTACTAAAAATACAAAAATTAGCAGGGCGTGGAGGTGCACACCTGTAATCCCAGCTACTTGGGAGGCTGAGGCAGGAGAATCGCTTGAACCCCGGAGGCAGAGTTTGCAGTGAGCTGAGATCTCATTGCACTCCAGCCTGGGTGACAGGGCGAGACTTGTCTCAAAAAAAAAAAAAGACAATTTACAAATTTCATGGAATTAACCCCATTTTAAATATTTGATTATATGGCACTGACTTTTATGTTGCTAATATTGCATTATACGTTTCTGTTTATTTCAATAAATCAAGATTATGTAATCTTGTTTGATAATTTTATCAAATCCTATGAGATAGTTGGAGAGGTTGTTGCTATTCAGCCAATATGTACCTAGTTGTTAAAAGTAGTGAAATATGGGCAAGTGCTGTGGCTCATGCCTGTAATCCCAGCACTTTTGAAGGCTGAAGTGGGAGGATCACTTGAGGCCAGGAGTTGGATACCAGCCTGGGCAACATGGCCAAACCTTGTCTCTACAAAAAAATAAAAAAAAATTAGTCAAGTGTGGTGGCACGTGCTTGTGGTCCCAGCTACCTGGAAGGCTATGGTGGGAGGATCACTTGAGACTGGGAGGTTGAGGCTGCCGTGAGCTATGATCATGCCACGGCACTCTAACCTGGATGACAGAGTGAGACTCCATCTGAAAAAAAACACAAAAAACAGGCTGGGCATGGTGGCTCATACTTGTAATCCCAGCACTTTGGGAGGCCGAGGTGGGTCAATCACCTGAGGTCGGGAGTTCGAGACCAGCTTGGGCAACATGGTGAAACCCCGTCTCTACTGAAAATACAAAAAATTAGCCGAGTGTGGTGGCGGGCGCCTGTAATCCCAGCTATTTGGGAGGCTGAGTCAGGAGAATCACTAGAACCCAAGAGGTGGAGGTTGCAGGGAGCTGAGAATGTGCCATTGCACTCCAGCCTGGGCAACAAGAGTGAAACTCTCTGTCTCAAAAACAAAAAACAAACAAACAAAAAAACCCCACAGAAAACAAACATAAACAAACATAAAAAAATTAGCTGGGCATGGTGCTGTACCTGTGGTTCCAGCTACTCAGGAAGCTGAGGTGGGAGGATTGCTTGAGCCTAGGAGTTCGAGGTTATAGTGAACTACGATTGTGCCACTGTACTCTAGCCTGGGCAACAGAGCGAGACCCTGTCTCTAAAAAAGAAAAATCAAAGAAAAAACAGTAGTGAAATACTGCTGGAGTGGTGAAACTGTTGCTTCCTTTAGTGGGGAGGCATCTCCCCTACCCAAAGAACGCTCTTTCCTTGCCTCAGCAGGAAGCCTTGGTTTAGTTCCACTTCCACAGCCAGTGTGCTTTCTGTTTCATGTGTACCACTTAAATATTTTTAATATCACCCCATGTTAGAAATATTCTGGAATGTCACAAAAACCAGGATTAGAAGTCACAGAGCTTACCAAAGAGGAACTTGGAACCAGTTACCCTCCATTTCAATTAAAACAGTAGTTCTCAGCTGGGCGCAGTGGCTCACGCTTGTAATTCCAGCACTTTGGGAGGCTGAGGTGGGTGGACCACTTGAGGTCAGGAGTTTGAGACCAGCCTGGCCAACTTGGTGAAACCCCATCTCCTGGGCTCAGGTGATCCTTATATATATATGAGAGTACAGTTAGTACTCTCAAAAGTAGCTTGTGTGATCTTCTGCAGAAACCTTCAGGGGGTTTGTTGACCAGCCTTGTGGAGTCACATTTTCATTTTGCACCTCCATTTCAAAGTATACACAGGGTGGAAAAAGACCTATGTAACAGTAGTAAACCATGACACTCAAAAGAGGGCTCAAGCTTGTGGTAGGCGATACTCGAAAATAATGCATTCATTCATTCTCTGCTGTTGGAGGTACTTGGGTGGAAATCCTGCAGCCCCTGACATTGGCACTAGCTAGCTTAATCTCCAGTTCTGCACATACATTTATGTAGTTGCTCTGGTTGGATGCCATTCTTACTAATTTTTTTTTTTTGAGACCAAGTCTTGCTCTGTCACCCAGGCTGGAGTACAGTGGTGCAATCACAGCTCACTGCAGCTTTGACTTCCTGGTCTCAAGTCATCTTCCAGCCTCAGCTGGTACTATAGGCATGTGCCATCATGCTTGGCTAATTTTTTAAATTTTTGTAGAGACAGGGTGTTGCCATGTTGCCCAAGCTGATCTTGAACTCCTGGGCTCAAGTGATCCTCCCACCTTGGCCTCCCAAAGTGTTAGGATTACAGGTGTGAGCCACCGTGCTCAGCCGGATGCCATTCTTTACTCCCGAGTCCAACCTCTTATCTCATTTTTCAACAAGGCATTTCCTTAATACTTCAACATTCATCTTTCTTTTCAAACATCCCTTATTATATGGTGCATAGCATGTACTTGTGTTCTATACTATGCACAGTAACTAGAATGTAGTAGATGTTTACTCAGGTGTTTGTGGAATTGAAATCTCTGGTCCACTGATGGCTTCCTGTTGAGATATCTTGGCTTGTAGACTAGGTTAAAGCTTATTCTTCTCTCTCAGGTTAGTGCATTTCTGGGGACTTGTAAGATCCTTAACACTTCTTGATCTGAGACTGGTAGGACTTACATGGAAAGGCTTTATAAACACCCTTTCTTCCTTCCAGTTACTCCTACCAGATTTTTGAGTCAGTTTTTGTTCTTTCATTTCCCAAACCCACTCTATCTTGAATTCTATCAGCCTTTAAAATATGTCCAGAATTCCACTACTTCTCTCCAGGATTACTGCTACCACTTTGTTCCAAGTCACCACCACTGTTTCTTGTCTGGATTGCTAGAGTAGCCTTCTGTTATAGGCTGAATAATCCTCTCCCCTGCCCCCTGCCACAAGATGTCTATGTCTTAATCCCTGGAACCTGTGAATGTGTTACCTTTTGAGGTAAAAGAGACTTTGCAGATATGGTTAAGGATGGGTAGATTACTCTGGATTATCCAGGAGGGCCCAATATAATCACAAGGGTCCTTAGAGAGGCAGGAGGAGGATCAGGGTGGGTAGTAGGAGATGTGATGATGGAAGGAAGAGATCAGAGTGATGCTAGGAAGGGGTGTGCATCCACGAACCAAGGAATGCAGGTGGCCTGTAGAGGCTGGAAAAGACAAACAGTCTTCCCTCAGAGCTTCTAGAAGGAACCAGCCTTGTGCACACCTTGATTTTAGTCTAGAGAGACTGACTTTGGTCTTCTAACTTACAGAACCGTAAGATTATAAATTTGTGTTGTTTTAAGCCACTAAGTTTGTGGTAATTTGTTACAGCAGCAGTGGAAAACCAATACACCTCCTAAATCATCTGCCATTACTGTTATATTGCTACCATTTGTTCTCGGGTTAGCAGCCAAAGTAGTTCTTTAAAATCTAAGGCTCATTACATCACTCCACTGCTCAGAAACCTTCAGTGGCTCTCTATTTCATTGATAGAGATTTATAGCCAAAATCTGTTTTGTGACTGAGAAGGATTCTGTACTCCCGTCCCTTATTTTTAAATTTATTTTCCCCAAATTTCATAGGTTGAAACACTAGCCATCCAGTACTCAGAATGTGACTGCATATGTAGATAGGGCCTTTAAATATGTGATTGAGTTAAAATGAGGTCATTAGGGTAGACCCTAAAACAATTTGATGGGTGTCCTTAAGATTAGGACACAGAAGGGAGGCCAAGGTGGGCGAATCACCTGAGGTTGTGAGTTCGAGACCAGCCTGACCAATATGGCAAAACCCCTTCTCTACTAAAAATACAAAAAATTAGCCGGGTGTGGTGGGGCATGCTTGTAATCCCAGCTACTCAGGAAGGCTGAGGCAAGATAATCACTTGAACCTGGGAGGTGGAGGTTGCAGTGAGCCAGGATTGCGCCATTGCACTCCAGCCTGGGCAACAAGAGTGAAACTCTGTCCCAAAAAATAAAAAAAGATTAGGACACAGAAGAAACATACAAAGACCATGTGAGGACACAGCAAGAAGGTGGCCATCTGCAAGCCAAGGAAATAGGCCTCAGAAGAAACTGAACGTACTCACACCTTGATCTTGGAATTTTGGCCTACAGAACTGTAAGAAATAAAGCTTCTTTTGTTTAAGCCATCCAGTCTCTGGTACTGTGTTATGGCAGTCCTGGCGAACTAATACACTGTTGTCATTTCAGTAACTGTCCATTATTGAAAATGGGATATTGAAGTCTCCATTATTGTTGAATTATGTATTTCAGTTCTGTCAAGATCATTTGATCATATTCATGAAGGTTTATTTCTGGGTTTTCTTATTTGTTCCAACGATCTGTATGTCTGTTATTTTTTTATTTCCAGATGGGGTTTTACTCTGTTGCCCAGGCTGGAGTGCAGTACATTTACAGCAACTTCTGGTTCCTGGGCTCAAGCAGTTCTCCAACCTCAGGCCCCCTGAGTGGCTGGGACTGCAGATGTGCATTACCATGCCCAGCTAATTTTTTTTTGTTTTTGTTTTTTTTTTTGAGACGGAGTCTCGCTCTGTCGCCCAGGCTGGAGTGCAATGGCACTATATTGGCTCACTGCAACCTCTGCCTCCTGGGTTCAAGCAATTCTTGTGCCTCAGCCTCCTGTGTAGCTGGGACTACAGGCATGCACCACCACACCTGGCTAATTTTTTGTGTTTTTAGTAGAGATGGGTTTTCGCCATGATGGCCAGGCTGGTCTCGAACTCCTGACCTCAAGTGATCCTTCAGCCTGTGCCTCCCAGTGTGCTGGGATTACAGGTGGGGAGCCACTGCACCTGGCCTTTTTTTAAAAGTTTTTTTCGGCCGGGCGCGGTGGCTCAAGCCTGTAATCCCAGCACTTTGGGAGGCCGAGACGGGCGGATCACAAGGTCAGGAGATCGAGACCATCCTGGCTAACACAGTGAAACCCCGTCTCAACTAAAAATACAAAAACTAGCCGGGCGAGGTGGCGGGCTCCTGTAGTCCCAGCTACTCGGGAGGCTGAGGCAGGAGAATGGCGTAAACCCGAGAGGCGGAGCTTGCAGTGAGCTGAGATCCGGCCACTGCACTCCAGTCCGGGCGACAGAGCGAGACTCCGCCTCAAAAAAAATACAAAAAACAAAATAAAAGTTTTTTTCGTCAGCCTCTTTTAGCCTCAATTGATATCATAGCCTCCGGCGTCTGTGATGTTAAACAATTGCCACAGATTTTTTTTTTTTTTTTTTGACACATGGACACGTGCCCTCAGGATGGGGTTGTTGCATAGAGTGAACTCTGAATCAGGTCGAATAAAGACAAGCCCTCAGGATAGGGCTTTTTGGGAGCTGCCAGATAGGTCAAATATTGACAGTTCTCTGAGGATAGTGCTTTTTGGGAGCTACAAACTTGTTGAGTTCTTTCCAGTGGCTTCTAGCTTGCTGGTTTCACATTGCAGTTGAAAGTGTGCTGGTTTTATTTTTTATTTTATTTTTTTTTCCTCTCTCTCTCTTTCTCTTTCTTTCGACGGAGTCTCCCTCTTGTCGCCCAGGCTGGAGTGCAATGGTGCGATCTTGGCTCGCTGCAACCTCCATCTCCTGGGTTCAAGCGATTCTCTTGCCTCAGCCTCCTGAATAGCTGGGATTACAGGAGTGTACCACCACACCTGGCTGATTTTTTATATTTTTGGTGCAGATGGTGTTTCACCATGTTGGGCAGGCTGGTCTCGAACTCCTGACCTCAAGTGATCCACCTGCCTCAGCCTCCCAAAGTGCTGGGATTACAGGCGTGAGCCACCATGCCTGGCCAGACATTTTTCTTAAATAAATACTCCTTGGACTTGGAAAGGCTTTGGTTTATCTGCAGTGCTTTGAAAGAGTCAATGTTGATCATTTTTGGCAGTATTCTCATAGCTTTTATGGAGGAGCAGATTTCCAGAGGTCCTTCCTCTGCCATTCTGGAAGTTTCCTCTCCCCAGTAACATTTCTGGCTGTACCACCCACTGTTCTCCCAGATCACTCTGCTTCAGCTGCTCTTGCTTCATTATTTCTTGAATGTGCCAGGCAAGCCTCTGTCATGTGACCTTTGCATTGCTTTTACCACTACCTGAAATATTTTCCCCCAGGTGTTTGCCTGGTTTGCATCCTCATCTCCTTCAGGTCTTTGCTGTGTATCACCTTCTCAGTGAGGCTTTTACTGACCACTCTTGTTTTTGGACTGTCTTATTTAGAATTTCAACCCTTCTACCCCCATGCATTTCTAGTCTTCCTTTCAGACCTATTTTCTCCTTTTTTTTTTTTTCCTTTGAGACGGAGTCTCTCTCTGTTGCCCAGGCTGGAGTGCAGTGGCACGATCTCGGCTCACTGCATCTTCCGCTTCCCGGGTTCAAGCGATTCTCATGCCTCAGTCTCCTGAGTAGCTAGGATTACAGGTGTGCACCACCATGCCAGGCTAATTTTTTTGTATTTTTAGTAGAGATGGGGTGTCACCATGTTGGCCAGGCTGGTCTTGAACTCCTGACCTCCAGGTGATCCACCTGCCTCAGCCTCCCATAGTGCTGGGGTTACAGGCGTCATCCACTGTGTCTGGCCTTATTTTTCTCCTTAACACTTCCATCCTCCAACCTGTTAACTGTTTCTCCAACTAGAACCTAAGATGCATGAGGGCAGGATTTTTTTTTTCTCATGTTGGCCTCTGTATCCTCAGTACCTAGAATAGTGCCTGAGAGTTGATGCTCCACAACATTTATTGAATGAATAAATGAATGAATGAATGAATGAATAAATAAATAAATATCAGGGGTTATACAAGTGTAATCTGAAATGAAAAAAAGCTGTTTCAGCAAACAGACTAGCAGAAACTACAAGATTTTATATATAATATATAAAACATAAATCATATAAAGTATATATAAAATATAAAATATAAAAAATGTATAATATTAAATAAATTATAAATACTTATTTATATATTATATTATATATTTATAATTGATATATAGTATAAATATATATATTTATATATATATATTTTTTGAGGCAAGAGTTTTGCTCTTGTCGCCCAGGCTGGAGTGCAATAGTGCGATCTCGACTCACTGCAACCTCCATCTCCCAGGTTCAAGCAATTCTCCTCCCTCAGCCTCCTGAGTAGCTGGGATTACAGGCATGCGCCACCATGCCCGGCTAATTTTGTATTTTTAATAGAGACAGGGTTTCTCCATGTTGGTCAGGCTGGTCTCGAACTCCCGACCTCAGGTGATCCACCTGCCTTCACCTCCCAAAGTGCTGGGATTACAGGCATGAGCCACTGTGCCTGGCCCCAGTTATATATTTTTAACAATTATTATTATTTTTTGTTTTTGTTTTTGTTTTTTTAAGACAAGGTCTCACTCTGTTGCCCAGGCTGGATGGAGTGCAGTGGCGTGATCACAGCTGACTGCAGCCTCAACCACGAGGGCTGAAGTGATCCTCGTGCCTCAGCTTCCTGAGTAGCTGGGACTGCAGGCATGCCTCACCATGCCTGGGTAATTTTTAATTTTTAATACATATATTTTTTTGAGACGGAGTTTCACTCTGTCATCCAGGCTAGAGTGCAGTGGCATGATCTCAGCTCACTGCAACCTCTGCCTGCCAGGTTCAAGCGATTCTCCTGCCTCAGCCTCCCAAGTAGCTGGTATTACAGGCATGTGCCACCATGCCCAGCTAATTTTGGTATTTTTAGTAGAGATGGGGTTTTGCTGTGTTGGCCAGGCTGGTCTCAAACTCCTGACCTCAAGCGATCTGCCCACCTCAGCCTCCCAAAATGCTGGGATTACAGGCGTGAACCACTGTGCCTGGCTAATTTTTATATTTTGTGTATAGTCTTGAACTCCTGGCCTCAAGGTATCCTCCTGTCTTACTCTGTCACCCAGGCTGAAGTGTGTTGGCTCGCTGTTCACAGGTGCAACCATAATGTACTACAGCCTTGTGCCCCTGGGCTTAAGTGATCCTCCCACCTCACCCTCTTGAGTAGCCGTGACTACAGGTACATGCTACCTCACCTGGGTGCTGTTTTTTAGTAGTATTTATTCTATTTTTTCATTTATTGTTATTATTTTTTTGAGATGGAGTCTTGCTGTGTCACCCACGGTGGAGTGCAGTGGTGTGATCTTGAGTCACTGCAACCTCTGTCTCCTGGGTCAAGCAATTCTCATGCCTCAGCCTCCTGAGTAGCTGGGATTACAGTCATGCACCACCACGCCTGGATAATTTTTGCATTTTTAGTAGAGATGGGGTTTCACCATGTCGGCTAGGCGGTCTCCAACTACTGACCTCAAGTGATGCCGCCCCACTTTGCCTCCCAAAGTGTTAGGATTACAGGCATGAGCCACCACACCCAGCAGTGTATTTATTCAAATGCAGTTAGTTGTATCATGAAACAATTAGAGTGCTCTCTGTTTATATTGTGTATATAGTTTCATCTCACCCCCCTCTAAGGAGACTTGCTTGAGTGAGGTTGCAGCTCTGGCAGGAGCAGGTGGGGAATATGTTTCTTATAGCATCATTAGTAGCTTATTTAATTGACTGCTGTTTTCTCATTGTTGACCATTAGCCAAAGATCACTCTTCTTTGGATATGAGATATCCAGGCTATTATTTTTCTGAAGAATTCAGTGTTTCCATCCTACTTTTTCCAGTCTCCTAAAGACTGGGACCCAAATGCTGTGGTTAGAAGGTGTTATTTTAGTTTCTCAGTTTTGGCATAGATACCTAATCAATTTTTCCAATAAAAATGTATTTAACATTTTTACACTTAAACTGCTTTTAGTATGCTTTTAGTAGGTAATACTGAAATGGTTATAATACTGTCCCTTGTTCTGTAAAAAAAATATAGTTCATTTTGAGAGAAGAACCTTGATGTGAAAGTTTCCCTCCCATGATAGTGATAGGGATCTTTCCTTGGCTCTTAATTTCTTATTTTCTTATACTTATCTCTGCATGTGCCTTATTACTTATCCCTAACTGTAAGCCCCTTAAGGGAATAAGAGATAAGCCCCTTATTACTTATCCCAAATTTAAGCCCATTTTCTGTCTTTGTACCATTTGCAATGTGAAAAATTGTGTTGGAATTACTGAATGTACTAATTTATGTGAATGTTGTTTTAAATCCATAAAATGGAGAGAAATATTGGGTGATATTTTCTTTTGTTTTGGTCAAGTGATCTTTTCTAAAAAATAAATAATAGAAAGCATCTACTTGTTGAATGAGTGGCACTGGTGCTGTTTTAAGAGGCTTTTAGAGATGATATAACTGTGGACTGGGAAGCTGAGCAAGACTTTTCAGAGAATGTGGGATTCACATTCTGTTAAGGAAGAACAGATGTTCCATGGTTAGGAATGGGAAGTGTATTCAGGTTGGAGAGAAGAGCTTGTGCACTGGTGGGGATACAACATGTAAGGATATTTAGAGACCAGTGAATGGGTCACATGTGCTCCAGTGGAGACTGTGCATGTGTGGGTGACTGAGAGCAGAGTTGTGCAAGGGCAAGAGAGCAGGGCAAGTTGTGATTGAGCCTTATACTTGCCATGTGACCTTTAGACAAAGTCTTTTACTTCTTTTTTTTTTTTTTTTGAGATGGAGTCTTGCTCTGTCACCCAGGCTGGAATGCAGTGGTGTCATCTTGGCTCACTGCAACCTCTGCCTCCCGGGTTCAAGCGATTCTCCTGCCTCAGCCTCCTGAATAGCTGTGATTACAGGTGTGCGCCACCACGCCCAGCTAATTTTTGCAGTTTTAGTAGAGATGGGGTTTCACCATGTTGGTCAGGCTGGCCTCGAACTCCTGACCTAGTGATCTGCCTGCCTCGGCCTCCCAAAGTGCTGGGATTACAAGCATGAGCCACCGCGCCTGGCCTTACTTCTACTTTTATTTTCCTTTTCTTCTTTCTTTCTTCCTTAGTCTTTTCTTTTTTTTTCTTTTCTTGCTTTTTTTTTTTTTTAAGAGACAGTCTCACTGTCTGGCCCAGGCTGGTGTGCAGCAGCATGATCACAGTTCACTGCAGCCTTGAACTCCGGGGCTCAAGCAGTCCTCCTGCCTCAGCCTACCCAGTAGCTGGGACCACAGGCACACACCACTATGCCCGGTTAATTTTTGTACTTTTAGTAAAGATGGGGTTTTGCCATGTTGGCCAGGCTGGTCTTGAACTCCTGACCTCAGGTGATCCGCCCACCTCTCCCTCCCAAAGTGTGGGGATTACAGGCATGAGCCACTGCACTCAGATGTCAGTTTGATCTTATGACGCCATTTCCCTTCTTTATACATCCCCTTCCCCACATCTTGTTTGGTATTTAATGGAAATTTCTCTTCTTCTAAAAAAGGATCTACCGCTACCAATCTCATGACTATGCCTTCAGTAGTGTTGAAAAATTACTTCATGCTCTAGGAGGAGATGACTTCCTTGGACTGCTTAATCGAACACTTCTTGAAACCTTGCAAAAGGCCGGCTTCTCTGAGAAATTCCTCAATGAAATGATTGCTCCTGTTATGAGGGTCAATTATGGCCAAAGCACGGACATCAATGCCTTTGTGGGTAAGCCAGGGCTTGGAACAGTGGTGGACATGAGTTCACAAAGGGGCTTACTTGATGCTATGGTGGTTCCAGACTTTACGCCATGGATCGGAGGCTACTTTTCTCTGTGAACCTCAGACGTTGGCAAAATTGTGCTTATATAGACGTTGATTTTTAGGGGCAGAGGGTCTTTAGCTTTCATTAGTTCAGTGATTCTTCATTGGGGGAGATTTTGCTCCCAGGGGCCATTTAGCAATGTCTAGAGACATTTAGAGTAGAACATGTAATTGGGAAGGGAGAGTGGGTAGAGAGCCTCTTAAAAGTCAGAATTAAAACACATTTTTTCTTCCTGTTGACAGGGGCAGTGTCACTGTCCTGTTCTGATTCTGGCCTTTGGGCAGTAGAAGGTGGCAATAAACTTGTTTGCTCAGGGCTCCTGCAGGCATCCAAAAGCAATCTTATATCTGGCTCAGTAATGTACATAGAGGAGAAAACAAAGACCAAGCACACAGGTAAGCTTGAATTTCTGTCTTATTGTTCCTGATTTCCCCTGCAGAAAATGATTGCTGTCTTCTGTCATCTCTTACTCAGTTCTAAAATGATGAAACTTAAAATTGTATATATTGTGCCATATAGAAATATTCCCCAATGGGCTGGGCACAGTGGCTCACGCCTGTAATCCCTGTACTTTGGGAGGCCAAGGAGGATGGATCACCTGAGGTCAGGAGTTCGAGACTAGCCTGGCCAACATGGTTAAACCCTGTCTCTACTAAAAATACAAAAAATTAGCTGGGCTTGGTGGTGGGCGCCTGTAATCCCGCTACTCGGGAGGCTGAGGCAGGAGAATCACATGAACCCGGGAGGCAGAGGTTGCAGTGGGCCAAGATCACACCACTGCAGTCTAGCCTGGGTGACAGAGCGAGACTCCATCTAAAAAGAAAAAAAAAAAAAAAAGAAATATTCCCCAATGTAGTTAAGTGCAGTGGCGTGACTCCTTGGATTTGAAAATAATCTAATCTTCAAAAGTAAAATTCTGTATTTTGTACTTATTGACATTCTGAGTAAGAAATTGGCCTCAATGTAATAAAAATGCAAGGGACAGCTATCTTAAGGGATATAACTTCTTCAATTCTTTAGAATTATAGAGAAATTATGAAGAAGGTATAGAATCATTTTAGAAAATATGTTAAAAACACTGAACAAATAAATGCCTTATTTCCTCTAGGAAATCCAGCAAAGACGTATGAAGTGGTCTACCAAATTGGAACTGAGACTCATTCAGACTTCTATGACATCGTCTTGGTGGCCACTCCATTGAATCGAAAAATGTCTAACATTACTTTTCTCAACTTTGACCCTCCAATTGAGGAATTCCATCAATATTACCAACATATAGTGACAACTTTAGTTAAGGGGGAATTGAATACATCTATCTTTAGCTCTAGACCCATAGATAAATTTGGCCTTAGTACAGTTTTAACCACTGATAATTCAGATTTGTTCATTAACAGTATTGGGATTGTGTCCTCTGTGAGAGAAAAGGAATATCCTGAGCCATCAACAGATGGAACATATGTTTGGAAGATCTTTTCCCAAGAAACTCTAACTAAAGCACAAATTTTAAAGCTCTTTCTGTCCTATGATTATGCTGTGAAGAAGCCATGGCTTGCATATCCTCACTATAAGCCCCCAGAGAAATGCCCCTCTATCATTCTCCATGATCGACTTTATTACCTCAGTGGCATAGAGTGTGCAGCAAGTGCCATGGAGATGAGTGCCATTGCAGCTCACAATGCTGCACTTCTTGCCTATCACCGCTGGAATGGGCACACAGACATGATTGACCAGGATGGCTTATATGAGAAACTGAAAACTGAGCTATGAAGTGACACACTCTTTTTTCCCCTCCTAGTTCCAAATGACTATCAGTGGCAAAAAAAGAACAAAATCTGAGCAGAGATGATTTTGAACCAGATAATTTGCCATTATCATTGTTTAATAAAAGTAATCCCTGCTGGTCATAGGAAAACACACAGTTCTCATTAAGTGTGAAGGTATAGCTATTGCACTTATGCCATCTCAAAGTATTCTTTTACTATCCATTAGGAGTTTTTCTTAAACTTGTCTGATAATAAGAATCACCTGGAGTTAGGAGGTGGCGGTTGCAGTGAGCTGATTGCGCCATTGCACTCCAGCATGAGCAACAAGAGCAAAACTCCATCTCAAAAAAAAAAGTAAATAAAAATAATCACCTGAAGTTTGTTAAACCATATGGATTCTTAAGCTCCTCTCTTGAAGATTCTGATTCAGTAGGTCTGGGGTGGGGCCCTGGATTTTGATCAAAATTGTAGAACATTTTAAGGTGAGTACCTGAGGGAGAACTTAAAGACGTCTTAGTTGGGGAGTAGTCCTTTTGAACTTTACAGCTAGATGTAATCTTCAGTCAGATAAAATTTATGGGAGCTGGTGTCTTATGCCTGACTCTTAGTAATTTCATACCTGTTTGAAGTATATGTGCCCATGCCTAAAGCCTTGACTTTCAGAATGTTGTCTTTTGATTCTTCTGTCTTGATTTGATTAGGGGTGAAATTTAGAAGTCTTAGTAATGTAACTTGAAGATGTTAAACAAAAATCTCAAGTAAAATGAAAAACAAATATGGGCTACTGAATTAAGAAACTGGCATTCTATTATTAAATCCTCATTTCAGGAGCTTTTAAAATACGGAGAGACCCCCGTAACCAGAGATTCAGATTCAAAGATTGAGGATAGGACCTTAGCATTGTAGCTTTTTAAAGTTTCTAATGTGCACCCAGGGTTGAGAATCATAAATGTGGGTGTGAAAATGCCTACAAAGGGGTTTTAGTGCCTTAGAAGTCCTAAGAAACCCAATCTGTATCAAAGCAGATCCATTTTGCAAGGATCTTTCTCTTACAACTTTAGAAGTAATCTTGATAAGAAGCACAGACAGCCTAACAGTTGGCGCTAGAACAGAATACTTGGAATGACACCAGAGTTAACCAAGTCCAGCATATGTCCAAAGAGTTAAGTGTTTCAGTTACTGTAGCATTCTGGGTGAGAAATTGGTTGCTGAAATCTTAAGACAGTGGCTCTCAACCTTGGCTGCACATTGGAATCACCTGTAGGGTTTTAAAGCATCCAAATGGTAACTAACATGCAGCCAAACTTGAGAACTAGTTCGGCATCTACTGTACAAAGATCATGATTAACTGTCAAGACACTGGTAGAACAGAACAAGCAAAAGATTAAGAATTCAAAAGTAAATGCAACCAATTTAACGTGTAATGTTATTAAAAAAAATAAAAGGCTTAGACCAGCCTGGGCAACATGGTGAAACCCCATCTCTACAAAAAATTTTCAAAAAGTTAGCCAGGCATAGTAATGCACGCCTGTGGTCCTAGCTGCTCAGGAGGCTGAGGTGGGAGGATCACTTGAGCATTGGAGGTTGAGGCTGCAGTGAGTCATGATCATGCCACTGTACTCCAGCCTGGGCAACAGAGACCATCTAAAAAAAAAAAATCCCTCTATTGAATAGAAAAAAAAAAAAAGTCCTTCATAAAATCATGGCATTAACTACTTTAGCAAAATAGTGTTAACTTTGGTTCTGAGTAAAAGTGACTTCTTCCCTACCACAGTTGTGAATGTTAATATGCTGACAAAACTGCCAAGATATATGTGATAGGGGATTAAACTCATGGTTTGTCAAAAGGGTGTTTTTTTCTATTTTTATTCTTAACAGGTATGTTAAGAGGTATTCATATTTGTTTCCTTTTGTGGTTTTAATGACAATTTGTAAAGAATGTAATACTGTTATGTATATGCTAAATATTGGTAAATACTAATTTCTATCATACGTAGACTTGTTTTGCAATGAGATATATTTTTACTTATAATACCAATTTAGGCTGGGTGCAGTGGCTCATGCCTGCATTCCCAACACTTTGGGAGGCCAAGGCAAACGGATCACGAGGTCAGGAGATCAAGACCATCTGGCCAACATGCTGAAACCCCATCTCTACTAAATATACAAAAATTAGCTGGGCGTGGTGGCGCACGCCTGTAATCCCAGCTACTGTAATCCCAGCTACTTGGGAGGCTGAGGCAGGAGAATTGCCTCAATCGCAAGGCGGAGGTTGCAGTGAGCCGAGTTCGCACCACTGCAGTCCAGCCTGGCAACAGAGCAAGACTCCGTCTCAAAAAAAAAAAAAAAAAAAAAAATTTAGGCTGAGTGTGGTGGCTCACGCCTGTAATCCCAGCACTTTGGGAGGCCGAGGCAGGTGGCTCTCTTAAGGTCAGGAGTTTGAGACCAGCCTGGCCAACATGGTGAAACCGTCTTTACTAAAAATACAAAAATTAGCCAGGCATGGTGGCGCACGCATGCCAGTAATCCCACCTACTTGGGAGGCTGAGGCGTAAGAATTGCTTGAACCCTGTTGATGGAGGTTGCAGTGAGCAGAGATCGCACCACTGCACTCCAGCCTGGGCAAGAGTGAGACTATGTCTCAAAATAAATAAATAAATAAAATAAAATGTTGCTGGTATTACATCAAACCTACTCTGGATAAATTTTCCAGTAGGGCTTCTGAAATTGCTTTGGCAAAACCAAAACAGTTTATCAATACACCAAGGACATTAGTAGTTTTAATGCAACTACAGTATTGAATACTTTTTTTTTTTTTGAGACGGAGTCTCGTTCTGTCGCCCAGGCTGGAGTGCAGTGGCCAGATCTCAGCTCACTGCAAGCTCCGCCTCCCGGGTTTACGCCATTCTCCTGCCTCAGCCTCCCGAGTAGCTGGGACTACAGGCGCCTGCCACTTCGCCCGGCTAGTTTTTTGTATTTTTTTTAGTAGAGACGGGGTTTCACTGTGTTAGCCAGGATGGTCTCGATCTCCTGACCTCGTGATCCGCTCGTCTCGGCCTCCCAAAGTGCTGGGATTACAGGCTTGAGCCACCGCGCCTGGCCCCTGAATACTTTTTTAATGGGAGAAAAATTCTAGCAGAACCTGCTACTCCAAGCGCATTAGGTAGTTTTTTTAGGCAACTATAGTATTAAAGAAGAGTTTTATTGGAAGAAGAACCACTGTCAGAGCTTGCTGCTCCAGACCACTGTTTTTTTTTTTTTTTTTTTTTAATAGAAGAGACTGGTAAAAATGATGCAGGGGCTGAATGAAAGCCAACTCTGCTCCAGTGGTTTTCTGAGTTGAGCATGTATCAGTTACCTGAAACGCTTGTTAAAACATCACTAGGCTCCACCCTGTCTATTCAATAAGTTTGTTGTGGGACATAAGAAGTTGCATTTTATTAAGTTCCCCGGTGATGCTGCTGTTCTACTATAGGAACCACACTTGAAGAACTAGTTCTATAATTCAGCTCTATGTTGTTGCTAAAATAAAAGAAAAAGTCAACGAAGATTTACAAAGAGCTGCTGAAAAATGGAGTAACAGTGTATGGGACTTCACATCAGTTCTCCTTATTGTGATTGTTAGTTTGATCCCTCTTGTTCTTTTGTTGTAAACATTTTCTATAATTAGGAAATGCCATTTAAGAGTGAGAGAGGTATATATCTGTGAGCCATTGTGTTTGGTGTTTTACAAGAACTTTACCATACTTGTGTGTATTCCATTCTGTAGTTTAAAACTGATTCACGATTTGCAGGCTTTTTATCAGATCACACAAAAAAAATCAGCCTTAAGCATTTGCTTGGTAAAATTTCTTGAGATTAGGTTTATAATACAACTATCTGTAATGTATCTCTTCTTTGAGCTTGTGGGCCATGCAGTTCATTAACTAGATGAATACATTGTGGACAGCATCCTCGCTACCCTTCTCTACTCACAAAGAACCACGATACACTGGAATGTTTTTCTCTGGAATCCTCTTTCTACTCTTGTATTAAAATTTTCCCCCACTTAATGATTATGTTCAAAATAAACTACATCATTACTTCCTGTCTTTTCTTCTGTTATACTATATTTGGAATGTAGATGTACTTGGGAAAGTCAGACTAGATCAAAGTTACTACTCTCAAGTTTTGAAAATTAGTGTTTTAGAAGAAACTCATTCATGTTTGCAACTTCTTTATCTGTTTGGTGTTGAAAGATGGACAAAAGGAATCCTTGCCATGTTTCACATTTAATAAGATTTTTCCCACTTTAATGCATAAAACCCTTTGAAATCATGTCAACCAGGAAAATTCATGTTAGAAAAAAATTGGAATGAGAGCTAATATTCTATATTCAGAACATTTGAGAAGGCATTTTTGACTATTACAAAAGTTATTTAAAAAAAGTCTAAATATGAAATGTATATGACCTAATTTTTACATCAAATAGTAAACAGGCCCATGGAGAGAGGAAATGGGTTTCTCTGCTGAGCTGAACAGCCATTATTTATACTCGTTCCAAGGCTTCTAACATGATGATACTATTTCCTCGTATTACCTAAGAAAGAGAAAAATAAATTTGAAAAGAACTCATGTAACAACATAACTATGATGATTTAAGAATTTTCACCAAATCATTAATGGTTTTTCAATACTGCATGTCAGTGTGTTTTGTAAAGCTTTGTTCAAGCCACAGGGTCACCAAACAACTCTAAGCCCTTTGTAAGACCGATATCTTCTAGATTTAAGGCTAACAATTAGCTTTGTGAGATTCTAATGCCAAGTCTCCAATGACTAATTTCACCTTTCTTTTTTTTTTTTTTGAGTCAGAGTCTCACTCTGTTGCCCAGGCTAGTGTAGTGGCACAATCTTGGTTCACTGCAGCCTCTGTCACCCAGGTTCAAGCGATTCTCCTGCCTTAGCCTCCCAAGTAGCTAGGATTACAGGAGCCCCTCCACCACACCCAGCTAATTTTTGTATTTTTAGTAGAGACAGGGTTTCACCATGTTGGCCAGGCTGGTCTCAAACTCCTGACCTCAAGTGATCTGCTCACCCAGTCTCACAAAGTGCTGGGATTACAGGTGTGAGCTATCGCACCTGGCCCTAATTTCTTCTTTTAAAATGCAGGACTCTAAATGCCCATCCCTGACTCTATGGGATCCAAAAATTAATGAGTAAAATATGTACAGTAGAGTATGTTAGGTACAGTTTGGAGGTATAAGATCATTTAGGGAACAAACCAGGATGGGAAATTGTGAAAGGCATGCTTTATGAAAATGACATTTTACCTGGGTCTTGGAAATTGGGTAGAATTTTGAAAAGGAGATTTTAGGAAATTCTAGACAGAACTGAGATGAAGACAAAGTATAAGAGGATAAAGAAGTAATCTAATTTGAATGCAGTAAAAAGTTCATGAAGACAATCAGGAAACAAAGATAGTTGGCACTCAATCTTGGAAAGCTTCAAATGCCAATCTTAGTGTTTGGAGGACATCAGAAACTAACAATGAGCCAGTGAGAGTTTCACATTTGGGGGAATGACATTCATAAGTGTCCTGGCAACAAGATATATAAATACACCAAAGTTTGAAAAGGACAGAACCTAGACGCAGAGAGGTTATTAAAAAAGGGCCCTAGGAGAATAGTGCTTGACCTAGTAGATAAGCCATAAATGAAGGTAAGAATACTTATCAGGGGGTGCAGTGTCTCACGCCTGTAATCCCAGCACTTTGGGATGCCAAGGCGGGTGGATCACCTGAGGTCAGGAGTTCAAGACTAGCCTGACCAACATGGAGAAACCCCCATCTCTACTAAAAATACAAAATTAGCTGGGTGTGGTGGCACATGCCTGTAATCCCAGCTACTCAGGAGGCTGAGGCAGGAGGATCACTTGAACCCGGGAGGTGGAGGTTGTGGTGAGCCAAGATAGTACCGCTGCACTCCAGCCTGGGCAACAAAAGCAAAACTGTCTTTTGTCAAAAAAAACAAAACAAAAACAAACAGAGTATAGATGAATCAGCTGGTAAATGAATTCAAGAGGGGTAGAAAAATAAGTGAAACTGGAAGGCTAGGGGACTAAAAACAAGAAGTCCCTAATAAACCATAGATCGTAATAATCGATAGATCACCATTCAGTCAAGTAGAATTGGATAGGTGAATGGAGGGGTACAGGAGGAAAAGGATAGGTAATGTAATAATTTTGAGGTGTTTATTAGAAATGAAGGCATTCTAAAAAGATTCAAACTGGAGCTATGCTTATAGGCACCTAGAGTAAAAGTAGTTGTAACTTGTTCTTTTCTCCCCAGATCATGCTTGTTTTATTTACACATACACTGTGATTTATTGTGTTCTCCATGCAAATGTAAATTTTATGAGGCCAGGGGCTTTGGTGCAAAACCCTAGTGCCTAAAATAGTAGCAAGCACACAGAGGGCTCAAGTACCTGGTAAATATGAATCAAAGAACTCACATGTGAATACGGCAGCTGACAGAATAGAAGGGAACACAATTGGTAGGAAAAGTGTCTTGGAACCTGGCAGCCAATTATCAGCAATAAGTATGATAAGGTAGTAAAGAGCAGATTTAAAAGAGAATGGCTAGGCACGGTGGCTCACGCCTGTAATCCCAGCACTTGGGGAGGCCCAGGTGGGCAGATAGCTTGAGCCCAGGAGTTTGACACCAGCCTGGGCAACACGGTAAAACCCTGTCTCTACAAAAAATACAAAAATTATTTGAGGGTGGTGGTGCACACCTCTGTTCCAGCTACTCTGGAGGCTGAGGTGGGAGGATCAACTTAGCCCAGGGAGGTTGAGACCACAGTAAACCAAGCTCCATGCTACTGCACTCTGGCTTCAGTGACAGAGTGAGACCTTGTCTCAAGCCAACAACAAAACCAGTAAGAATACAGCTCCCCTCCATTTTTTTGAGACTGGGACTAGCTATGCTGACCAGACTGCAGTGCAGTGGCTATTCACAGGCACAATCACTGCATACCGCATCCTCAAATTTCTAGGCTCAAGTGGTTCTCCTGCCTCAGCCTCTTGAGTAGCTGGGACTACAGGTGCACATCACCGTGCCCAGAATAAGCTAGGAGTAGAAACATGCTTACCTAGTTATCAGAATTTTATTTTAATTATTATTATTATTATTTTGAGACAGGGTCTTGCTCTGTCAACCCAAGCTGGAATGCAGTGGTTCTATCACAGCTAACTGCAGCCTTGACCTCCTGGGCTCAAGTGATCCTCCCACTTCAGCCTCTCAAGTAGCTGGGACCAGAGGCATGAGCCATCAAGCTGGGCTAATTTTAAATTTTCTGTAGAGACAGGGTCTCACCATGTTGCCCAGGCTGATCTCAAACTCCTAGTCTCAAGTGATCCTCCTGCCTTGGCCTCCCAAAGTGCTGGATTACAGGTGTGAGCCACTGCACCTGGCCAGTTATCAGACTTTTAAATTCCCTATTTTTTTTTTTTTTGGGCAACAGATGTTGAACATCACATCTCACTGACCAAAGCAAGAAGTTAGTCTTCCTGCTTACCTCCCTGCTAAATTTACACACTTGTCTTGTCAGATATTATTTAGAAAATAAGGTTAGATGGTGAACTTTGTCCCATCTTATCTGTGGTCCAAAATATTAAATGTATAATCCCAGAAACAGACAATCCGTAAGTTTTACATTGCATGCTGTTCTGAGCAGTGTGATGATACCTCACAGTGTGATGATACTGTCCCTGGACGTGGATTATCCTTTGTCTAGCATCTCCATGCTGCCCATTAATCAGTTATCTCAGTTCTGATTGTTGTGCTATCAAAGGATTACCTGTGTTCAAGTAACCCTTATTTCACTTAATAATAGCCTGAAAGTATAAGAGCAGTGATGCTGGCAATATAGATATGCCAAAGAGAAGCTGTAAAGTGCTTCCTTTAAGTGAAAAGGTACAAGTTCTTGACTTAATAAGAAAAGAATCATATGTTGAGACTGCTAAGATTTATGGTAAGGACGAATCTTCTATCTGTGAGATTGTGAAGCAGTAAAAGAAATTCATGCTGGCCAGGGGTGGTGGCTCATGCCTGTAATCCCAGCACTTTGGGAGGCCAAGGCAGGTGGATCATGCGGTCAGGAGTTTGAGACTAGCCTGGCCAACATACTGAAACCCTGTCTCTACTAAAATACAAACATTAGCTGGGTGTGGTGGTGTGTGCCTATAGTCCCAGCTACTTGGGAAGCTGAAGCAGGACAATCACTTGAACCCAGGAGGCGGAGTTGCAGTCAGCTGAGACCACACCTTTGCACTCCAGCCTGGGTAACAGAGTGAGACTCTGTCACACACACACATACAAATTTGTGCAAAGGGTTCACTACTATCTGTGGTTTCTGGTACCTACGATAAAGGAGGCCTACTGTAGTGCTCTTCCTCTTTGCCACTGTGTTTGAGGCCTAATTCTCCAAATCAAACTTGAACCATCAGGTCCAGAATTACATACTGCTCCTTTTGTTGTGCTTCAATGATGCTACAGAAGCACAACTCTAGCAAGAGTGCCTGAATTATGTAATATAATAAAATGTAAGATAGAGGCGATGCCACTGACAACTCTGGGGATGTCTCAGAAAATAGTTGAGATTTATCATTAGGTAATGATCCAGCTGACAGGTTAAAACAAACAAACTCCTGAAAACACACACATATCCTTTTATTTTGAGACAGGATCTCGCTTTGTCACACAGACTGGAGTGCAGTGGTGTGATCTCAGCTCACTGCAGCTTCGACTTCCTGGGTTCAGGTGATCTTCCTGCCTCAGCCTCCTGAGTAGCTGGGACTACAGGTGCACACCACCATGCCCAGCTAATTTTCTAAATTTTTTGTAGAGATGAGGTCTCACTGTGTTGCCCAAGCTGATCTTGAACTCCTGGGCTCAAGTGATCCTCCTGCTTCAGCCTCTCAAACTGCTGGGATTATAGATGTGAGCCACTGTCCCCAGCCAATACACACATTAACTGCAATAAAACAGTATTAAGTAATTTCAATGGCCTCAATGGACCACTGACTTGGACAAGGTAATATTGAAACCAACTGTCCTTTGTCAAACTTCTAACAAAACGAACAAAATCTTTTTTTTTTTTGAGACGGAGTCTCCCTCTGCTACCCAGGCTGGAGTGCAGTGGCCGGGTCTCAGCTCACTGCAAGCTCCGCCTCCTGGGTTTACGCCATTCTCCTGCCTCAGCCTCCCAAGTAGCTGGGACTACAGGCGCCCGCCACCTCGCCCGGCTAGTTTTTTGTATTTTTTAGTAGAGACGGGGTTTCCCCGTGTTAGCCAGGATGGTCTCGATCTCCTGACCTCGTGATCCGCCCGTCTCGGCCTCCCAAAGTGCTGGGATTACAGGCTTGAGCCACCGCGCCCAGCCAAAACGAACAAAATCTTAACCTATGTGTTTCCCTTCTTCCAACTTTAGAAAAGTCAAAAGTTACAGCGCCTCCGGCCTTTTATTTCTTCAATTTTAATATTTTATTTTTATTTTTATTTGTTTGAGACTGGGTCCTCCGCTCTGCTCTGCCCCAAAGGCCTTGGAGTGGCAGCTGGCCCGGATCTCCCAAGCTCCACTGCGAGCCTCCCGGCCTCCCGGGTTTACAGCCACCATTTACTCAAAAAATATATAGAGGGGAGCCATATTTTCAGCACATAATAAAATATCCATGACATTGAGGGAGGACTTACGGGAGGTCAAACCAGACCCCCCAGACGGGACACCCGGCCTAGTTTTTTCGTATTTTTTTAAGTAGAGATGGGGTTTCACTTGTTTAGCCAGGATGGTCTCGATCTCCTGACCGTCCGTGATCCGCCCGTCTCGGCCTCCAAAAGTGGTCTGGGAATTACCAGGCTTTGAGCCAGCCGCGCCTGCCTGTTTTCTTGCCCTTTAAAAAACAATTTTTTAAAATTTTTTTATTAAAGAAGACTGATGTATTATTATTTCTTTTTCAAAGTGAAGACTCAGCAGCAAGAATCATTGTCTGTTGATGAAAACTTTTTTTTTCTTTGGCTGGGGGTTGGGGGGGTGTGTGTCACATAAACCTCAGAGATGGAACAGGAGGCTGCCCAACACACTAAGTAGGTAATCATTACTTAAATGACTTGGGATGGCAGTGCTTTCAACTAATTTCTGTGCAAAGGAAATTAAGTCCATCAAGTTTTGGGGGAAAATTGACAGAGGGATGCTCTATTCCTTCTCTGATAAAATTCCAATGAGCAGTGTGTTATATAATTCTCTAATCTTCTCAAAGCAGAATTGACAATTAGGATTCCTTCCTGAATCCTTTTCAGCAAATTTGTTGCAAGGAACTAAAAACCGAATCCACCTTCTATTAGAATGAAAATTTATTTGTCAAAATAAGGGCTTAGAGGAAAATCTTGGGGTATCTAGAAAGTGTTTTTACAAGGACTTGTCTACTAATGATGCTGGCAACCTTATTCAACAGAAGCTCACAAGCGAATATACCTGAAAGACAAGTCAATTTACAAGGAACTTGGGGGTACACTGTGGTATCTGGAGACTCTAAACTGTTTTTTCAGTCATGACTATTGATTTGCTTTTCAAAATACAGTAATGAAAAAGTATCTGAAATAAGTATCCAAAAAAAGTATCTGAAATAAGTATCTGAAAAAAGTATCTGAAATAAGTAATAACACAAACCTTGGAAAGAATGGTATGTAGGCCGGGCGCGGTGGCTCAAGCCTGTAATCCCAGCACTTTGGGAGACCGAGACGGGCGGATCACGAGGTCAGGAGATCGAGACCATCCTGGCTAACATGGCGAAACCCCGTCTCTACTAAAAAATACAAAAAAAAAACCTAGCCAGGCGAGGTGGCGGGCGCCTGTAGTCCCAGCTACTTGGGAGGCTGAGGCAGGAGAATGGCGTAAACCTGGGAGGTGGAGCTTGCAGTGAGCTGAGATCCGGCCACTGCACTCCAGCCTGGGCGACAGAGCGAGACTCCGTCTCAAAAAAAAAAAAAGTATGTAAAAAAATTAAACAGGCAGAGATGTCAAAATAGGTCTATCTTCAACTGTACTGCTCAAACTTAAAAATCAAGGTTAATAAATCAAGGTTAATAATTAGCAACTCTTAACACTCCTTGGAGGTCTTTATGCTTAATAATTTGCTAAAAGTAAGTTGTCCTTTTGGCTCACCTTTTCAATAACTGGGTTTACCACTTTATTAGGTATGTTGTCCTGTGTTAGACAAAGAAGGACTCAAAGTGGGGGTATCAAAACTCTTCTTCAGTAATCACTAAAACTACAGCCCAATGAATATAGGAATGTTTAATGCTATGAGGGCTCAGTATGTGCTTTTTAATTTTTTCCTGCTTTTTCTCTCATGTGAATAACTGTCACTGTGATTATCCCTTGTAACGTTTACCTTGGCTACCTTAAAATTTTGGGTATGTTAAACCAGAAAACCCAGGTTAACGAAGTATACAAGTAAAATCAGAAAGTGTTATCTGTGAACTGGCAGATCTGCATTAGGCATTAGCAGAAATGCAAAACCTTAATTAAGTTCTGCCCCACCCACACCTACTGAAGTAGAATCTTCATTTTAACAAGATTCCCTGGGGATTCATATACACGTTAAGGTTTCAGAACTCCTGCTCTAATGAAGGACCAACTATGAGCCTCTATTGTAGAATAAAGCTCAAAAAGGGTTTCCAACAGCTATTTCAAGCCCTAAGACCTTAGGTTCTGTATAGTTGAGATACTACCTACAGGGAACCAAGATATTACCACTCTGAGTAACTGCCATATGTTCAACTAAAAACGAGATGGAAAGTCTAATCTTGCCTTTTATTTGCCATTTCTGGGGGTTACTAACTAGGAAAGTTAATACACATTCCAAAAGAAAAGTGAAATATCCAAGAGAAATCTTGTATCTTTAACTTACCACCATTCCAATATTGTTTTGTTGCCCACTAGTCGCCATCTCCACACATTCATCTATCACAAGGTTCATAAAGGGATCAAATCCCCGCAATATTCCTTGGACATGTCTGCCACCATTTAATTTCACTATTAAAAAGGGAAAAAGACGTTTTAGATAAACTGTCCATTAGCTACCAAGCATTCACTAGAAATCAGGTGGGATAAAACACAAGTATTTGAGATGTTTGACCCACTATCCTTACTGTATGCCAAGAACTGGGTTAAACATTTTTGTATTTACTTCCACATTTTAATTTATAAGAATCCTAAAAAGTAGTATTATCCTTATAGGACAGAACTAAACTTTAGAGCTTTTTTAAATTTTTTATAAAGATGGGGGCTCCCTATGTTGCCCAGGCTGGTCTCCAACTCCTGAGCTCAAGGGATCCTTCTGCTTTGGCTTCCCAAAGTGCTGGGATTACAGGTGTAAGCCACCATGCCCAAGCTTTTAAGTAACTGGGTTCATGGTTATACAGCTACTGTATGGTAGAAGTGAGACTCAAGCTGAAGGCTGCTTACTTCTAACACTCACGGTTTTTTTCCCCTACATATATTTCAAGTACTGTGTGGGTCAGATGTTTAGATAAATTGAACAAATCTGTTATTCCTACACATTCCCAAGAAACAAAATAATTGTTCCTTGTCTAAGCCCTTTGTAGCTTGTTTAAAGAAAAAAGGTTGATAAATCCTGTTAATTTTGCCAGAGTGAAGAAAGGCTTATATAAGATAAAGTCTGAAATGCTGTTAAATTCATTAAATATCAGAAATTAGGTAAATAAAATTGTCAAGTTAGGATTAAGTAATCTGTTTAATTAATGGATGTGAATTAGAGGTCCTGTGTGCTTTAAATTTTTATAAAGTTGCTCCAAACATATTGCTAAGACGCACGTAAAAAGCAATTGAATGATTTAAAAAAACTCCAAAACAACAACAAACTTACATGATAACTTCTTGTCCATAAATCTGAAAAAGGAAAAGGGTAAAGATTATATAACCAATTAAAAAAATTTAAGCATAAACAAGTACATAAATAGGTATAGTTACGATAATTTGCTAAAATTTATACGATGGGAATAATGAAATTTAAAATAGTAAAAATACTGTATTGCTGTAAAGAGTGAGGCAGTAGGGCGAGGTAGCTCATGCCTGTAATCCCAGCACTTTAGGAGGCTGAGGTGGGTGGGCTGCTTGAGCTCAGGAGTTGAGACCATCCTGGGCAACATGGTGAAACCCCATCTCCACCAAAAATACAAAATTAGCTGGGGTGGTGCCACGTGCCTATGGTTCCAGCTACTTGGGAGGCTGAGGTCGGAGAATCACTGGAGCCTGCGAAGTTGAGGCTGCAGTGAGCCATGAATGCGCCACTGCACTCCAGCTTGGGCAATAGAGTGAAACCTTGTCTCAGGTTAAAAAAAAAAAAAAAAAAAAAAAAAGAGAGGGGGCATAAACGGTTACCTAAATTAGACATTCTACGACGCAAAGTAACTTGGGAAGAGGAAAGACAATAAAAATGAAATATATTTAAACTATATTAATCTACATTAAGTATACTAATGTGAATTACGAAAACATTCTTATTGTTCAATACTATGTTGTTTCATTGACCGAAGTTTTTTTTTTTTTTTTTTTTTAAAGAGATGGAGTCTCACTATGTTCCCAACCTGGTCTTGAATTCCTGGCCTCAAAAAAATGCTCCCCCTCAGCCTCCCAAAGTGCTGCTGGGATTACACAGGCATGAGCTACCACATCTGGTCTCACTGACCTAATTTTCAATGATTGGATTTTATAGTCATAATAGAAAAACAAAGACTTGCCTACATTTGGTTATTTCCAAAACTAAGTTGTAAAGACAGCAAACAGTAATCAAATCATATCCAATTCAACAAGTATTTTATATGAGATAAACTGTTCATTTAATATTAAAGCATCAAGCATAAATGTTCAGGGTAGTCTTCAACATTTTACTTTAGTATAATAAATGCACATTTGAAACTTCAGGCCGGGCGCGGTGGCTCAAGCCTGTAATCCCAGCACTTTGGGAGGCCGAGACAGGTGGATCACGAGGTCAGGAGATCGAGACCATCCTGGCTAACACGGTGAAACCCCATCTCTACTAAAAATGCAAAAAAATTAGGCGGGCGTGGCGGCGAGCACTTGTAGTCCCAGCTACTTGGGAGGCTGAGGCAGGAGAATGGTGTGAACCTGGGAGGCGGAGCTTGCAGTGAGCCGAGATCGCGCCTGGGCGACTGAGCAAGACTCCGTCTCAAAAAAAAAAAAAAGAAACTTCAAACAATATGAATTAAAATTCTATTTTAGTGGAATATGAGAATACTAAGCCGTGCAGTCAAACCAGTTTTTAACCTCTTCCATTTATAGGCCAGAAAACATGAAATTTCATTCAAATTTTAAAATATAAAAAAATGGAAAAAAAAAGTTTAGTATATGGGCCATGAAGTGGGGCACTTAGTCAATTTTAACGTATAGGATTATCACGGGAGAATGTAAATATAAAACAAGGAGCATGACTGAAGGAGGGAGTAGATACATTTACAAGTAAAAATATATTTATGGGCCACGTGCAGTGGCTCACACCTGTAATCCCAGCACTTTGGGAGGCTGAGACAGGTGGATCACCTGAGGTCGGGAGTTCAAGACCAGCCTGACGAACATGGAGAAATCCCGCCTCTACTAAAAAAAAAAAAAAAAAAAAAAAAAAAATTAGCCGGGTGTGGTGGTGCATGCCTGTAATCCCAGCTACTCGGGAGGCTGAGGCAGAAGAATTGCTTGAACCTGGGAGGCAACGGTTGCGGTAAGCTGAGATTGCGCCATTGCACTCCAGTCTGGGAAAAAGAGCGAAACTTATCTAAAAAAAAAAAAAAAAAAAAAATATATATATAATAATATAAAATATATATATATAAATATATATATATCACACACACATATTTATGAAGTATGATGAACAAAACTATTTTAATAAGATACATAAAACATATCAAATATAACACAAGATCTTATACAATCTTTTTTTTTTTTTGTTTTGTTTTGTTTTTGTTGAGACAAGAGTCTCGCTCTGTCGCCCAGGCTGGAGTGCAGTGGCCGGATCTCAGCTCACTGCAAGCTCCGCCTCCCGGGTTTACGCCATTCTCCTGCCTCAGCCTCCCGAGTAGCTGGGACTACAGGCGCCCGCCACCTCGCTCGGCTAGTTTTTTGTATTTTAGTAGAGACGGGGTTTCACCGTGTTAGCCAGGATGGTCTCGATCTCCTGACCTCGTGATCCGCCCGTCTCGGCCTCCCAAAGTGCTGGGATTACAGGCTTGAGCCACCGCGCCCGGCCTACAATCTTTACAACCACTTTGAATGCAATTATGGTTTTTACAGATGGAGAACTAGGCTTGGAAAAGCTAAATCAATTTTTCGAAGTCACACAGCAAGTGAGAGCAAACAGAAATAGTTCAGTTTGACTGGAGAAGGGAACATGTGAGTATTAGCAGCTGTAAGGTTTGGCGTTTGAATGCTGGCTTAAGTATAGATTCAATTTTGCATACTGTGATAAAATATTAAAGATGTCACTGGCAAGACCACTGTGGCAGCGAATTTTAAGAAGTGGAAGGAAGAATTCAGTTAAGCCAGTGTATCTCAACTTCTGCAATAATGACATTTGGGACCAGGTAATTTTGTATTGTTGGGGGCAGTCGAATAACGGTAGGATGTTTAGCAGCATCCCTGGTGTTTACTCACTAGAAGCCGGTAACACCAGAGTCCTTACCCCCCTTTTAAGAACCCCTGAGTTACGCTAAGCCAGAAGGAGGGCATAATGGTGTAAAAGAAGATGCTATCTTTGAGAAAGCAAAGGAAGAAAAAATTTGAAAGTCATTTTGGCGGCAGATCTCACGGGATTTCACAATTCATGAAACCTATGGATGAGAAGAGAAAGGTATTAAAACTAGCTTCCTTCTCTGAAATTTTCAAAAACTATGTTATGAATCACAAATAAAGTCTTAGATTACAAGTAGAGAATGATCCTTTTGTTTAAAAAAAAAAAAAATCACCATTTCACCAGTCCCTGATGATACTTACATCACCAACTCACCAATAAAATAACTTTCATATAAAAAGAATAATTTTCACAATAATTTCTGACTAACTTCTATTTTTCTAACGTTGGGCTATGTTTTAATAATTAATTCCTTAACAGACCTAACTAAAATATACATGAAAGTAGTTTTCATACAAAAGATGGCTTTGATACAAATGCACCTTTAAATGCAAAACTATTATTATTATTTGAAACAGTTTTGCTCTTGTTGCCTAGGCTGGAGGGCAATGACTCACTGCAACCTCCACTTCTCGGGTTCAAGCGATTCTCCTGCCTCAGCCTCCCGAGTAGCTGAGACTACAGGCGCATGCCACTATTCCTGGCTAATTTTTTGTATTTTTAGTAGAGACGGGGGTTCACCATGTTGGCCAGGCTGGTCTCGAACTCCTGACCTCAGGTGATCCACCCACCTTGGCCTCCCAAAGTGCTGGGATTACAGGCGTGAGTCGCCGCCCCTGGCCACAAAATTATTAAGTAGGAACTTTTCCTTATGTCTGACTTCCATGGGCCTGGTAATAAATGAACTATACACAAAGCCAACCACATGCTACACCAGAAAAAATTGATTCCTGTAAAAATTTTGCATCCTTTGTGCAATCCAATTAACACATGTAGAATTCCAGCATCAGGGAGTACAAGCAAAACAGAAACGTACTGATGCAACGTACTGATGAGGAAACACGTAAGCTGTTAAGTCCAGTCAAAAAGTATTTGAGGAGTTTAAAGTTTTACGTTGAGTCCTACCTAAATTAAGGCTCTCCTCCTTAAAGTTGTTTGTCTTTACTGGGTGTGTAAAAAAAACTTCAAAAAATTAGCCTTCTCTGATTAGAAAAAAATTAATGTTCTAAAAAAATAAAAAAGAAATGAATGTTCTTACATAGTTTCAGTATCAGAGCAAGATAACACATGACATTCAAGCTTAATGTAAAAATAGGCAAGAAAAAAGAATGAAGTTTCTAAGTAAAAGCTCAAAGAAACACCTACAAACACATTCTCTAAGGCTAAAGTGGCTTTTGGATTCCAATGCCTCACGTAGTTTTAAAAACCCTTCCCTTCCATCCCCTCCTTAGTTCCTTTAGAGAATTTTCTCCTCTAGCCGTCTATCTAGAACATGATGCTATTAGAGATGTTCAACAAAAGATGGCATTGGAGATCTTCAAGGAACGAGGGACAGCGCCGGGTGACCAGGGGCCGGAGCGCGGGACAGAGAGACTAGTCGGCCAGAAGGAGGTGCGGTGGCTGCCGGCGGTAACCACGCCGACGCGCGAGCTCGGCGCGGGCTTCACGTCTCATGCGCCGGAGCCTGGCCGGACCCGAAGAAGAAATAAGGTGAAGCGGCTCAAGCCATTCAGCTTGAAACACCAAGGGACTCGGGGGACGCAAAGAAGCGACCACTTCGGTTTGGCTCTCACACATACTTACTTTTTCAACTCGGGAGGGTGAGCTTTGCTCATGGCGTATACTCCGCTGGCTCACAGACGCCTTGGAACGGAATGCACGGCTTCCCTCAGGCTCCCGCGGTAGGCCCGGCGTCTTGCGTTTGGCGTCATCGACCTAGTTAGCCAATCGATTGTTGGCAGTTTTTAACACTTCACCTCGCGATATCTGAGCGCCTCGGTCATCGCTGAGCTTCCGGTTGCGTCGTCAGCGATTGGCCAGGACAGAGGGGTGGGCCCTCTAGGCACCTTTCTAAATTCGGTTTTCCTTGTGCAAAATTGAGATAACCGGTATTCTGATGATAGGGTATCCGTGTTCTTGTCTATGGAACAGCCAAAAAAAAAAAAAAAAAAAAAAAAAAAAAAAAGCCGGGCGCCGTAAATCCCAGAACTTTGGATCTCTTGAGCCCAGGAGTTCGAGACCAGCTTGGGCAACATAGCGAGACCCCCTCCTCTATTTAAAAAATAAAATTGAAATATTAAGATAACAGTCCCCTCTCTAACTTCTGGGCAAACCCGGCAAATCCCGCATGTCTGTGGATCGTATCGCTTGTTTTCTTCATATATACCAATATACCAAATAATGTTCCCTGGAGGAATGGGCCTCTATATTTCTTTTTTTTTTTTTTTTTTTTTTTTGAGACAGTCTCGCTCTGTCCCCCAGGCTGGAGTGCAGTGGCTCGGTCTCGGCTCACTGCAAGCTCCGCCTCCTGAGTTCCACGCCATTCTCCTGCCTCAGCCTCCTGAGTAGCTGGGACTACAGGCACACGCCGCCACACCCGGCTAATTTTTTGTATTTTTAGTAAAAATGGGGTTTTACTTTGTTAGCAAGGATGGTCTGGATCTCCTGACCTCGTGATCCGCCCGCCTCGGCCTTCCAAAGTGCCAGGATTACAGGCGTGAGACACCCGCGCCCGGCCGGGCCTCTATATTTCTTTGGCAGGTATCCTACAACATTCTGTCAGACCAAGTAGGGTTCCGGTAACATGCAAATTAGCAGCTTCTGCACCATTGGAGAGTAAGGTGACTGGGCCTGTCTCCAAGAATTTCAATCTATTTCCGACTGACGGGTCTTGCAAAAAAAATTTTTTTGTTGTTTTGAGATGAGGTCTTGCTCTGTCACCCAGGCTGGGGTGCATGGTGTGATCATGGCTCACTGCAACCTCGAACCCCTGGCCTCAATCAATCCTCCCACCTCAGCCTCCTGAGTTATTTAGACTACAGGTGCAAGCCACTGTACCCAGCTAATTTTTTTTTTTTTGTAGAGCAACGCTTGCTTGTTGCAGGCTGTTCTCAAATTCCTGCTTAAGGATCCGCTGCCTCAGCTCCCAGAGTGCTGAGATTACAAGGCATGAGCCAGATGTGGCAGTTCTGCAAGTTTTCAAACACTTACCTCCAAGAACCCTGATGTGCATTGCCCCCGTATATAAAACGTGAAGTGTAGCACACAAACATTCTCTTAATGTACAAAAGGTATTCCTTTTTCATGTCAGATGTGTATAAAAAGTGGGCCTCGGACTTGTTCCCGAGTTATGTTACCCCCAAATGGGAGAATGCAGGATTATAGAAGACTAAACCAAATAGAACGCCGTGTTATTTTAAATAGGGGATGGTTCTCAAAAAATTCAGTAATTCCTGGATATCTGGAAATGGCTCCTATTTAAATTACCAATGATAGGTAAAGACTTCAATCAACATATTTTAGACTTCTTAGATCAAAATCCTAGACATCTATTTTTTTTCTAGCAGGGTCATAGCTTTCCTTTACAGCATACCCTTGCTATTAGTGTTTAGTTGAAGCTAGGACTGATAGATATGAATTTCTTCTTTTTTAGGCTCATAGATAGTTTCTTTTCTACATATGAACTTCAAGTCACAATTCCTAGTTCCTCTCAAGTTTTACAGTTTACAATGAACAGTTCTGAATCTGAACATAAAACTATTTCTTACTCTTCTGACATTTTAAACTATTTAACCTTTTAAAAGGAGAAGCCATCCTGAGAAAGTTATATATTTCACTGCCCAAGATATAAGGAAGAAAACACAATAGTTGGGGAGAAAAATTAAACTTATTTTTTTTAAAACCAACCACTAAGAAAATATGTCCAGCCTAGAAAAGCAACGGGACAGGCTATAATTTAAGTATAGTTGGTGAATTACAACGAAGTTGCTATCAAAACAATAAGTTGCCCGAAGCAGGAACACTGCAGCTGCACAAGCCCCAGGCAAAAATGGTATTTGGTAATGGGGGCTGCTCTCCTTTGCTCTAAAGGGAGTCAAGCTCATCCTAGCCAAGTTTGCTTTACTTTTTCTCCTTGAATTTGTTGTCAGGGGTTTGTCTCAATTGGTCTCTGTTAATTCAGGGGCTAAGTAGGCAATTCTAGTTTAGGCTTCTTCCATCTGTTCTAATAACCAGGTTTTTCAATCCATTATTCATTACTCTGTTATAATCAAGTAGCAATGCTCCTCTTTTATGTCATTCTAGATCTAGGTATGTATCAGTCAACCCCCCCCCTTTCTTCAATGGAGAAGTTTTTACTCAAGATTGTCCTGTCATTTTGCTATAAACAGCCTCAGGGGCCATCAGCCAGTAATTCTGCTTCCCATAATTAGTGGTCATACCTTAATGTTTTTGCATGGTTCCAGGCTGGAAAGATGCAGCGTTGTAATAATTTTTAAGAAACATACATCCCATCTTGCATGACCCAGAAATGGCGGATCCACAAGGAACCTTTTCAAAGTTTTTCCAAACTAGTTCCCCTCCCAATTCATCTTAAGATCAACTTGTATGTCCTTGGTATTAATTACCAACCAACAATAACAAGACCCGAAACTTCTTTCCCTTCTAAAGTTAGTGGATCATTGATTTTGTTTCACAGCTTATAAAATGGTGTGGGTGACATTTGGAAACAGAGATGTTGGCAACAAAGAGAAAATTGTCTCCTCGGACTCCACCAACTCTAACTGCAGCCTGTTAGTACCTGTGCAGTAGAGAGTCTGTACCTTGTGAAGGCTCTGGCTTGTTACAGGGGAGAGCTTATTGCAGGACAAGCGCTGGCCACAGGAAAATAATAAGTCTCTCTTGTTTTTGACTGATTTGCCACTTTTTTTTTCATTTTTTTTGGTTTATAAAATAAGCGTGTCAGAGGCAGTTAATTGCCTTCACTTGTGGCATCCTTCATTTTTCATTTGTAACTTGTTAAGCTAAAGTTCAATTCTTATAAAAATATATTCTTGCCCTTAGGCCCGATGGGCCACTGCAAAGACTTTTATTTCCAAATGGATAAGGAGCCTCCTTCCATTTTTATGGTCATGTTGGGGATGAGGGTGCATGTGGTATCCAAACTTTGGTCACACAACTGTCCAGGTGCTGTTACTGAAGTCTTTACTCCAGTCTATTGAATCTTTGGTTTGTCGTTGATGCATGTGCACCGGCCAGGCGGTCTGTGCAGAATGGAGAAGGAAGGAAAAAGCTGGAGTAAGGCCTCCATTCTTACTGTGTGCTATTATGTTTAGGATGTGGTACAGGTTAATTATGTATTTCTTGGTCAATTAAAGGGACACGCTAGTGTGACTGCCAAGTTTTTTTTTTTTTTTTTTTTTTTTGAGCAGAGCAGAGTCTCACTTTGTTGCCCAGGCTGGAGTGCTGCGCTGCAGTGGCACAATTATGGCTTACTGCAGACTCAACGTCCGAGGCTAACACTATCTTTCCACCTCCGCTCTCAAGTAGCTAGGACCACAGGCACATGCCGCCACTCCTGGCTAATATTTTCTTAGAAATTATTTTTGTAGAGATGGGATTTCCCTATGTTGCCCAGGCTGGTTTCGAACTCCTGGGCTCAAGTGATCCTCCCTCCTCGGCCTCCCAAAATGTTGGGATTATAGGTGTGAGCCTCTGTGTTTGGCTTTCCGAGACTGTCTTGACTCAAACAGAAGATGGCACCAGGAGGGCTCAAACTATTCCTAGAAAGCAGGTGAATGACAGAATAAATTGTACAGAACATTCTTCCAGGAAATGAGAGGTCCCTAGAGGTTATTGTAAGACTTACAAACATCTTCTTTTTTTTTTTTTTAACGGAGTTTCGCTCTTGTTGCCTGAGCAGGAGTGCAATGGCATGATCTCGGCTCACCACAACCTCCGCCTCCCAGGTTCAAGTGATTCTCCTGCCTCAGCCTCCTGAGTAGGTGGGATTACAGGCATGCGCCACCATGCCCAGCTAATTTTGTATTTTTAGTAGAGAGGGGGTTTCTTTATGTTGGTCAGGTGGGTTTCAAACGCTTGACCTCAGGTGATCCGCCTGCCTCGGCCTCCCAAAGTGCTGGAATTACAGGTGTGAGCCACCACGCCCGGTCTAAAGTCTGTTCTTTCTACAGGAAAACATTCAATTCAACAAATATTTATTGAGCATCTACTATGTGCCAGGCACTCTTTTAATGTTAGGGAATATAGCAGTGAGTAAAACAAAGTTCTTACCCTTACAGAACTTATATTCCAGTGAGAGGAAAGAGACAAAGTAAATGGAGATGTTGAGGAATTAGTTGGATATGTGAATGTGGAGTTTATGAGTGAGGTCTGGCCTGTAGATATAAATGCAGGAGCTGTCAGCATAGAGATTATATTTACAGCTATGAGGCTAGAGGAGACTAGAGAAGTAGTCAGAAAGGAGAAAAGAAACAAGGACAGCCCTGGGCACTCTGATGCTCAGAGGCTGGAGCGGGGAAGAGATAGCAAAGGAGGGCAAGAAAGGGAGGCTAAGGAAGGAGGCAGAAAACAAGGCGAGTGAGACATCCTGGTGACCAACTGAATAAAGTGCTTTAAGAAGGAGAGGGATCCATTGTGTCAATGATGCAGACAGAGTAAGATGAAGACTGAGAAATGACCCCCGGATTCGGCCCCATGGAGGTGAGTGGCCGGAGCAGTTCTGGCCCAGTGAAGAGTGCAAGTCCACTTGGAGAGGACTAAAAAGATAATGCAAGGAGAGTTATAGAGCAATCCAAGAATCAAATTTTCAAAGACCCCATCTATAAAATTAGCTGTCAAAAAGAACACAAAGAAACCCTTTGGGGTTCCATGATCTTGAAGAAGTTATTCCTTCATAATGGCAGTAACTTTGAAGTTTTGAATGGAAAAATGTAAAGATGTATTACATTAGGTATAAGTTTTCCATGTGGATGGAACCTCAGGCTATGAAAGGCTGGCTTGGAAGTAGGTTTGCTTCCCCAGGTTCCAGAAAATATACTTAGAAGATGGGAGTAAAATGAAGTTGTGGATACTCTTTGCTCCAGAGAAGGAAAGAGGGAGCTCTTTTAGTAACCTCAGAGGGGCTTGTGAGCCAGAAATCAGTGAGTCAACAGTAATAATGATTCACATAAATGACTGCTCCATAGTGACAGAGGGGCGGCCCTCTGGGTATAGCAAGTAGGGGCAGTCCTGGGTGGGTGTATAAGTCCACAAAATGGTGGAAGGATGTTATTCTAATCTTTACCTTTTCAAGGCTATCCTACCTTTCTAGAGATTCTGCTGTTTTAAAAATAAATTAATATGTTTTAGGAAACTTTATTTATTTTTATTTTATTTTATTTTTTGAGACAGAGTCTCTGTCGCCTAGCTGGAGTGCAGTGGTGCAATTTCAGCTCACTGCAAGCTCCGCCTCCCAGGTTCATGCCATTCTCCTGCCTCAGCCTCCCGAGTAGCTGGGACTACAGGTGCACGCCACCACGCCCGGCCAATGTTTTGTATTTTTAGTAGAGATGGGGTTTCACTGTATTAGCCAGGATGGTCTGTATCTCCTGACTTCGTGATCCGCCCTCCTCAGCCTCCCAAAGTGCTGGGATTACAGGCGTGAGCCACCGTGCCCAGCCATTATTTTTTTTTTTTTGAGACAGAGTTTCACTCGTGTTGTCCAGGCTAGAGTGCAAGGGAACGTGATCTTGGCTCACTGCAACCTGCGCCTTCTGGTTTCAAGCGATTCTCCTGCCTCAGCCCCCCGAGGAGCTTGGGATTACAGGCACCCACCACCATGCCCAGATAATTTCTGTAGTTTTAGTAGAGACGGGGTTTCACCATGTTGGCCAGGATGGTCTCGAACTCCCGACCTCGAGATCCACTCGCCTTGGCCTCCCAAAGTGTTGGGATTACAGGCGTGAGCTATGCGCCGAGCCAGGAAACTTTATATTATACAGTATACATACTATATTTGGTGGTTATAGCAAAAGGAACAAACAAACGCTTCCTCCCCAACAAACTGTATAAGGGCTCTGGGTCATGAACTCCCCTGGTAACTCCCCATTACATCATTTCTTTTTTTTTTTTTTTTTTTGAGACAGAGTCTCGCTGTGTTGCCAGGCTAGAGTGCAGTGGTGTGATCTTGGCTCATTGCAACTCCGCCTCCCAGGTTCAAGAGATTCCCCTGCCTCAGCCTCCCTAGTATCTGAGACTACAGGTGCGTGCCACCACGCCTGGCTAATTTTTTGTATTTTAGTAGAGACAAGGTTTCACCATGTTGGCCAGGATGGTCTTGATCTCTTGCTCTCATGATCCACTGGCCTCAGCCTTCCAAAGGGCTGGAATTACAGGCATGAGCCACTGCATTTGGCCTACATCATTTCTATAGGAAATGATGTTCAACTTAAGGCACTTGACTGCCAAGACTTTTTGCAAAATTTCAAATCCTGTGAAAACTGGTTGGCCATGACTATCACAACTGTTAACAGAACCAAGACACTAAAGCCAAGAGTTTTGAACAAATGCTTGTCATCTCCTGTAAAAGTCTGTATCAAAGACTAGAGTGCTCTGTCTAGGATATTTCTCACCTGGAACTTCTCCAACTCACTGGTGACCAAAGCTTGGGCTTGAGCCAAAGGCACATGGCAGCGCTCGATGCACTGGTGCACCTGCTTCATGGAGGCCTGGCTGTCCTCACAACAGCTGGCGCTGCATCGGAACATGAGACCCTGGGGAGAAAGGGCAGAGAGAGATTAGGTAGGAAAGCCTCTGGGGACACAGATGACTATGGAGCACTACAGGAGTTAGAAGGCCATGTGTATATTTGCACCTCCTTCTCTACCTTCTGCTTTCGCCTTCCCTGAGGATAGATACCAGGACCTTAAAACCACCACTGGGGAAAATTATCCTTAATGTCTAGTGTAGTGTTTCATGGTCTCCTTGCTGCTAGCTCATCGGCACCTGTTGCACCGATGGTTGGGTGACCAGAGGTATGCCCGAGTGGGTGAGGGTAGGGTGGTCTGACGAAGCCAAATTCTGAAAACTAGGTGCTTCTTCCACGGGGTTCAGAGGTCAGCAACCTAGTAATACAAATTCCACCAGAGAGCAGCCAACCTTCTAATCAATGACTCGAGGGGCACTATCTGGGAAACGCATACTCCGTGAGAGAAGCAGGACTGACACACACACAGGCATTGCGGGGCTCAGAGAACAGTGTAGAAACCCGCGCTGTGTGAAGCGGGGTTGGGCGCAAGAGAAGAGGGTATGACCCGGCTATCGGGGAGGCCGGAAGCCCTCGCCTTTCTGGTCTTTCACCTTGGCAGCGCCTCTGCTGGGCCTCGGGCAGCTCACTTGCGGAAGGGGCCGCGTAAGAGGGAAAGGTGGTGGGACAAGCGCCTGCCACCAGGGGCTTCCCACCTGCCGCTGGGGACGCTCCTGCCCCGGGCTGGACGGGGCGGAAAACAGCCTCGCGCATGGCGAGGGCACACAGATTTCATCCGATCCTCCAAAGCTTCCGAAGTCCTGTCCGAGGCCGCCGCGGCGACCCCAGGGCCGCCCACAACCGGTCTGCGGGGACGTGGGCTGCTGTGCCAGGCGTCGCGTGGTGGCTGAGAGAAGGGCCCGGAACCCACCCGCTGAGAAGAGGATCCCGGTTCGGCCCCAACCTCGCTACCTGCATCTTCCGGATGTTCTCTCTTTCCAGACTCTTCACCATGGAGTCCACCGCCTCCTGCACCCGCAACTGCTGCAGCTCCGCCATGGCTACCCTGCGCTGTCCCGCGGCGCTCCGCGCCGGCGCCCATATAGAATCGGCGTACGGGCCCGCCCCCTCACCGCCCTCCGCCGCCCGCCCTTCCCGGGCCCACGCCCCCCACCTGGCGGCCGAACGGAGCCACTGCATGCTGGTGTCTGTGAGCCCACCGTCGTCCTCCCGCCTGGGAACCAGTCACCGGGACACCTGCCCTGCGGTTGCTGCCTGCCTTTCCTCCTCCCCTCCCTTGATCCCTATCTTTACATTCTTTAAAATAATTTAATGTAATTTACATATGGATAAATGCCAGATCTTAGGCGTGCTGCTTGATGAGTTTTAACAAACCCTGTCGGCCGGGCGCGGTGGCTTACGACTGGATTGTAATCCCAGCACTTTGGGAGGCTAAGGCAGGTGGATCACCTGAGCACAGGAGTTTGAGACCAGCCTGGCCAAAATGGCGAAACCCCGTCTCTACTAAAAACACAAAAATTAGCCGGGTGTGGTGGCACATGCCTGTAGTCCCAGCTACTTGGGAGGCTGAGGCAGGAGAATTGCTTGAATCGAGAGGGAGAGGTTGCAGTGAGCCGAAATCACACCATTGCACTCCAGCCTGGGCGACAGTGAGACTCTGTCTCTAAACAACAACAACAAAAACCCAAACTCTGTCTTGTCCCAGTCTCCGTCCTTTCTTCCCCATCTCCCCACCCCTGCCCTCACTGGTCTGCTTCTGTCACTGTAGATTACATTTTCTCTTTCTAGAATGTCATATGTATGTTATTATTCAATAAGTACTCCTTTTCTGTCTGGCTTTTTTTTTTTTATAGCATATTGCTAAAAATTGCTTAGCATAATGCTTTTGATATTGAACTGTGTTGTTGGTTATTTTTTGCTGCTAAGTAATATTTTATTGAATGGACATATCACATTCGTTGTTGTTGTTTTTTGAGACAGGGTCTCATTCTGTCACCCAGGCTGGAGTGCAGTAATGCGGACTCGGCTCATTGCAGCTTCCACCTCCCTGGTTCAAGTGATTCTCATGTCTCAACCTCCTGAGTAACTGGGATTACAGGCATGCACCACCATGCCTGGCTAATTTTTGTATTTTTTTGTAGACACAGGGTTTCACCATATTAGCCAAGCAGGTCTCCAACTCCTGGGCTCAAGGGATCCACCCACCTCGGCCTCCCAAAATGCTAGGATTGCAGGCATGAGCCACTGGGCCCAGCCTACATTTGTTGATCCATTCCCCTGCTGATGGGTGTTTGGATCTTTTCCAGTTAGTAGCTATTATGAATAAAGTGGTGACTGTGAACATCCTTGACCATTTTTTTTTCTTTTGGAGACGGGATCTTGCTATGTTGTCCAGGCTGGTCTCAAACTCCTGGCCTCTAGCTATCCTCCTGCCTCTGCCTATCAAATGGTTTATGGGCATGCACCACCATGCAGTCCTTGACCAAGTCTTTTGTAGACACATATTTTCTTTTCTTTTGGGTAAATATCTAGAAATGGGATTGTTGGATCACAGGGTAGATGTATGTTTATGCATTTATTTCTAATAAAAAATGGACCTTAGAGAAAAGCAGGGGCTGCAGATCATCAATGAAGCACTATGTGCCAGCAACATGAAACTGTTTCTGAATTCCTGAAGCAGTTTTATTCGGAATGCCTCACTGTCCCACCCATAACAGTACTGTCCTATGCATTCATTTATCGAATACGTCAGCTAGGGGTGCGGGTCCAGAGGGTAGCGTCAGTAGAGAAGGGAAACGCACACTCCATGGAGAAGGGGAAGGGGCAGTGTTGGAAGAGGTGTGCTGGAGGAGGTGGCCCAGGCTGGCAAGAAGGGAGTGAGCCATCAGGGTTCCTCAGGAAAGCTTTCTTAGAGGAGATAAGGCTTGAATTGAGGCTTTGAATTGAACTGAGATGAGTGGGTGTTTGGCATATGGGGCTGAAGAGAAAGCCATGTCAGGCATGGGGGTGCAAGATGGGGGTGGGGTGGAACAAAGGAATGGGGCCGTCATTGGAATTTAACCATTTTCTGCCATTGGGCACTAGATGGCAGGAGAACTCTAGTTTGAGGGCAGTGGGGCGTTTGACTCAACCCAAGCTTCTTTGAAGAGAGCTGTGCTCTGACTGGGCGCGGTGGCTCGTACCTGTAATCCCAGCACTTTGGGGAGCAGAGGCAGGTGGATCACCTGAGGTCAGGAGTTTGAGACCAGCCTGGCTAACATGGTGAAACCCTGTCTCTACTAAAAACACAAAAATTAGCCAGGCATGGTGGCAGGGACTTGCAGTCCCGTCTACTTTGGGAGGCTGAGACAGGAGAATCGCTTGAATCCTGGAGGCAGAGGTTGCAGTGAGCTGAGATCATGCCACTGCACTCCAGCCTGGGAAACAAAGTAAGACTCCGTCTCACAAAAAAAAAAAAAAAAAAAAAAAAAACAAGCTGTGTTCTTCCAGCACCAGGCCCTCTCTAGTGAGTACAAATATGAGTATCTCCCCATAAATCACAGTTCAGGGTCTCGAGACCGCCTGTTCACTTCAAACTCGACTACAGGTGGCTCCCAGCAGCAGCTGGAAAAAGGGTGACGCCAACTATTAAATAATGTGCCAGACAGTGTTTTAAGTGCCTTCTACAGGATGATCTCATTTAATTTCCGTGACAAAGTACCCTATGAGGTGGATACTTTACTCTCTTCTTTTCTCTCACTCAGGGCAGAAAATTGAGGCCTAGGGAGGTGAAACCACTTGCCAGGGATTGTACATTTTTAAACTGGTGGAGCTAGAATTCCAATCCTGATGGGCTAACTCCAGACTAGAAAAAGTAGGAAATCTCCATTGTGACTGACTTAGTGTTTATACTTATGTCCCATGTTCCACAGAAAGTTCTTTCTTTCTTCTTTATAGCACAGTCTGAAACTACTCACCTTTCCCTCTTATTCCTAAAATTTCAGACAGAACCTCTCCAACAGCTCCTACTTGTAGGAACCAAGTTAATCACGCTAAATGAGTTTAAAAGTCCTTGAGTAATTCAGGCTTGTTCGTTTGTATACACAAATTGAATGGTACTTTTAATATTTATGAAAAATTATTCTTGGCTGGGATGGTGGTTCACATCTGTAATTCCAGCACATCGGGAGGCCGAGGCAGGCAGATCACTTGAGGCCGGGAGCTTGAGACCAGCCTGGCCAACATGGTGAAACCCCCATCTCTACTAAAATTTAAAAACATTAGCTGGGCATAGAGGCACACACCTGCAATCCCAGCTACTCAGAAGCTGAGGTGGGAGAATCACTTGAACTCAGGAGGTGGAGGTTACAGTGAGCTGAGATGGTGCCACTGCACTACAGCCTAGGTGACAGAGTGAGACTCTGCTTAAAAAAAAAAAGAAAGAAAGAAAAAAAAGAAAAAGAAAAATGATTCCTGACTTCCAGTTAGCTGGCTGTGGAAATCAGATGGGAGTCATGGTGGAAGCGGAGTTTAATGTCATGTTAGGAAGCTCAGATACCTGTCTGTGGTATATTACCCTGGTACTTTGAGGGTGGGAAAATGAGGTTTCAGGATTATCTGGCTCAAGCCTGGGCTGATTCACTGGAAACAAGTCACAGCTCTTTCAGGATCCTGGTTAGTCAGTTCTGTCATCTTGATTCTTTCCCACCTCTCCTGCCTGCCATCCTGTGAACGCCGGCCCAGCAGTGGCAGAAGCACTCCCAGCCTCTCTGCCAGAGACAAACAGTGGCATAAGAGGGACTAGGGTTCTTTCCTATTTGCTCATGTTCAGGATGTGGGTGAGATAAATGGGGGCCAGGAGGCCCGGGATGAGGGGAGGAAGTGAATTTTGCTAATTGCTGCTACCTTTTCTAACCCTCAGGTTAGCTATGGGTGATAGCCAGAAACCCAGCTATGGCCAACCTTGGTTGAAGACTTCCAGATGAACCTTTATAAATCAAACTGATAATTTAGAAAGCAGTTCTCATGTTATCAATTTTTAAAAAATTAATGCCAATAAGAATGAGCCTGAAGTGTTATGACTCTCTAGTCATGATACTCGTTGGTCAATTATGATGCCTTGGTGGGGAAAAGAAAGCTCACAAGCAAAGAACACTGTCTTCTGCAGAATGAAGAATTCAATCAACTTTTTGGAAGTCATGAGTACTTTTAAAAAATATATTCAATTGCTGGCTGGGCATGATGGCTCACGCCTGTATTCCCAGCACTTTGGGAGTCCGAGGCAGGTGGATCACTTGAGGCCAGGAGTTCGAGACCAGCCTGGCCAACACGGTGAAACCCTGTCTCTACCAAAAATACAAAAATTAGCTGGGCGTGGTGGCGAATGCTTGTAATACCAGGTACTTGGGAGACTGAGACATAAGAATCACTTGAACCCGGGAGGTAGAGATTGCAGTGAGCTGAGATCACGCCACTGCACTCCAGCCTGTGCGACAGAGACCCTGTCTCGGATTTAAAAAAAAAAAAAATAAATAAATATATGCAAACACACACACACACACACACACACACAATTGCTTCAGAGCTCTCTGCCAAAAAAATACGTATATATTCAAAACTTTGGTTGAATAATTATTTTATATAAGCATATTATTAAATATAAAATAAAGCAAATGTTTTATGATTATAAATATCCAATTATGTGAATATCTCTTGAATCTATTCACATCTCTCTATCTTACTGTTATCACCCTAAAGCCACCATTATTATTATTATTGCCTGGCCTACGATAATTGATCCTGTTTAAATCTTCCTATTGTGGCTGGGTGGCAGCTCACGCCTATAATCCCAGAACTCTGGGAGGCTGAGGTGGATGGATCACTTGAAACCAGGATTTTGAGACTGGCCTGGCCAACATGGTATAACCCAGTCTCTACTAAAAATACAAAAATTAGCCAGGCATGGTGGCACAGGCCTGTAACCCCAGTTACTCAGGAGGCTGAGGCAGGAGAATGGCTTAAACCTGGGAGGCAGAAGTTGCAGTGAGCTGAGATTGCTCCACTGCACTCCAGCCTGAGCGACAGAGCAAAATTCCATCTCAAAAAAAAAAATCTTTCTATTGAGTGGTCATTTACTTGTTGGCTTGTCGAGTACTTTTATTTTATTTTATTTTATTTTATTCTATTTTTTTGAGATAGAGTCTTGCTCTGTTGCCCAGTCTTGAGTGCAGTGGCGTGATCTTGGCTCATTGCAACCTCCACCTCCCAGGTTCAAGCAATTCTCTGCCCCAGCCTCCTGAGTAGCTGGGATTACAGGTGTGTGCCACCACGCCCATCTAATTTTTGTGTTTTTAGTAGAGACTGAGTTTCACCACCTTGGCCAGGCTGGTCTTGAATTCCTGACCTTGTGATCCACTTGCCTCAGCCTCCCAAAGTGCTGGGATTACAGGCCTGTGCCACTGCACCCGGCCTGTCAAATATATTTACATAGTATTGTAATGGCTCTTTGTCAGTTATATGTGTTACAATATTTCCTCCTACTTTGTGGACTTTTCAGTTTTTAAACAGTATCTATCAATGAAAGAAGTCCCTAATTTAAATGTAATCCTATTTATATTTTTCCCCATTACGGATAATTCTTTTTGTGTTTTGGTTTAAAAGAATCCTTCTGACTGGTCAAGAGGGCTCACAGCTGCAATCCTAGCACTTTGGGAGGCCGAGGAGGGAGGATCACTTGAGGCCAAGAGTTTGAGACCAACCTGGGCAATATAGGGAGATCCTGCCTCAATAAAAAATAAAAAAATTAGCCGGGCATGGTGGAGCTGTTGTCTCAGCTACTCAGGAGCCTGAGGTGGGAGGATTGCTTGAGCCCAGGAGATGGAGGCTCCAGTGAGCTATGATTGTGTCCCAGCACTCCAGCCTGGGTGACAAAGTGAGACCCTGTCTCAAAAAACAAAAAACAAGTTTCTTAACTCCAAGATTTGAAAGTATTCTTGAGAAGTTAAAAAATTATATTTGGCTGGTGCAGTGGCTCACACCTGTAGTCCCGGCACTTTGGGAGGCCGAGGTGGGTGGATCACCTGAGGTCAGGAGTTCAAGACCAACCTGGTTAACATGACGAGCCACTGCCTCCCAAAGTGCTTGGATTATAGGTGTGAGCCACCATGCCTGGCTGGCATAATGATTTTTTTAAAAAGACTTTTCTGATTGCCCCCTTCCCACTCTGTATGCTCCTCTGTCATTATATTTTCTTGGCACCCTGTACTTGTCTGTGATGGTGCGCATCATTATTATTCATACTTGTCCCATGTTTATTTTCTTTGCTAGATTAAGAACTCTATGAGGAGAGGGACCATGTCTGTTTTATTCATTGCTTTTCACCAATTCTTTGCCTAGTGTTTGGCACACACTAACCCCTCATTAATTTCATTATACAGGTAATCAGATTGCTAGAAATATTTGGAAACCAGAGAAAAGCAACAATAAATAGATAAAAATGTAAAAATCCATAATACTATCCTACAACTAACTTTATTTATTTATATATTTATTTTTATTTATTTATTTAGATGGAGCCTCACTCTCTTGCCCTGGCTGTAGTGCAGTGGTGCAATCTTGGCTCATTGCAACCTCCACCTCCTGGGTTCAAGTGATTCTCCTGCCTCAGCTTCCCTAGTAGCTGGGATTACAGGCATGCGCCACCATATCTGGCTACACTACTACTTCAAATACCACTGTTAAATTTTTGATTTCTTTCTTTTGCTGAAACATGATAAATGTTTGTTTCTCATATATCATCTGAAGTAAGCATTCTAGAGCTCATATGGCAGCTCCATGTCTCTTTTTTGTAGGTGTTCTGTCATCTCCAGGGTCACAATCTCATCTATATGGTCTTGAATTTATTTCTTTCCAGTCTTTTTTTTTCTGTATGGGTTTTAAAAAACATTGTAGTAGCCCGGGCGTGGTGGCTCACGCCTGTAATCCCAGCATTTTGGGAGACTGAGGCAGGTGAATCATGAGGTCAGGAGATTGAGACCATCCTGGCCAACATGGTGAAACCTCGTCTCTACTAAAATACAGAAAATTCGCCGGGCGTGGTGGCACGTGCCTGTGGTCCCAGCTACTCCTCGGGAGGTTGCGGCAGGGGAATTGCCTGAACCCGGGAGGCGGAGGTTGCAGTGAGCCGAGATCGCGCCACTGCACTCCAGTCTGGGAACAGGGCAAGACTCCATCTCAATAAATAAATAAATAAATAAATAAATAAATAAAAATTGTAGTAATAAAATATATATACTTTGGTATCTTGCTTTTACAATTATATTACAAATGTTTCCATGTCATATACAAGTAAGAGGAAACATCGCATACAGCTAGTGATCAATGTTAAGCAGAAAAGGGCTGAAATTATAATTCAAATGTAAAGATTTGAGTAAGTCCTGGGATGGCGGTTGATAGAACCCCCTAGCTAGGCTAAGCAATCTAGAAGCAAAGGGGTCATGTCTGCCTTTGTAGAGTCTCAGGGAGTTGGCCAGGCTCCAGAGGGGTGATGGCTGCATGGTGGGTCTAGGCAGACAGGGCCTTAGGCAGTCCACAGGGTTCTCCAAGGCTCAGTGTGAGTAGGAGCTGGCCCCAGAGTAGCATGAAACTAGATAGGACCAGAGACAGCCCGACGATATCTCTTTCCCATGGCCCAGAATGGGAATTGCCTAATGATCTCCAGGCAGCTGAGAGGAGCCCAGAGCCCAGAAGTATCTGAGAGAACCGGACCTGGAGAAATCTTGTCCTTGGAAAGAGGCAGCTGGTATGAACCAAGAATGGAGACCTTTTCCCTCATAGATGCCAGTGTGGACAGATGATTCCACCCACCTACCCACCAGATGAAACTCGGGGATGAACTCCCAAATTGATTGAGATTATGTCCTTGCCACCCAGCAGAAGGGAGCTCACATTAGAAATTCTTTCCCCTTTCCCTTTCCTTTCTTTTTTCTTTCTTTTTTTGAGACAGGATCTTGCTTTGTCACCCCGGCTGGAGTACAGTGGTGTAATCACGGCTTACTGTAGTCTCAAATTCCCAGGCTCAAGCAATCCTCTTGCCTCAGCCTCTCCAGTAGCTGGAACTACAGGCCTGCACCACCACACCTGGCTAATTTTTTTTTTTTACTGAGCTGGGGTCTCTATGTTGTCTAGGGTGATCTCGAACTCCTGAGCTCAAGTGATCCACCTGCATTGACCTGGCAAAGTGTTGGGATTACAGGCAGTGCCCGACTAACTTTAAAATTTTTCTTTTGTGGAGACAGGGTCTTGCTATGTTAACCAGGCTGGTTTAAAACTCCTGGGTTCAAGAGATTCTCCCACCTTGGCCTCCCGAAGTGCTGGGATTACAGGTGTGAGCCAATATGCATGACTAGAAATTCTTTAGTCTTGGAAAAATAAAGTTATATTTCTTGTACATTTGAGTTTGCAGATTGAGATTTGTGTTCCTTAGATAAAGAATCAGTTAAAAAAATAAAAAATAAAAACGAGCTGCATGGGTCTCCACAGTGACTAAGAAATTGTGAGTTCTAGTTCTCTGTCCAGGGTACCACTATCAGCTATGGGACATGAGTGACAGTAACAACTGCCTTGGTTTCGCACCTTTATCATTCCAAGACTATTGTAATATTAGTTCTTTGTTTAATGCTCCCTTGTACAGTCTGCCCTCCAAATTTTAGTGAGCTTTCTAAACTGTAAATCTGGTATTATTTATAGAGTTCTCCTTTATCCGTTGTCTGCTCAAAGTCCCTCACTAGCCTACAGAAGAAAGTTCTAACTTCTTAGGATGGACAGCCAGACCCATCAGCATCTGCCTGTAACCTACCTTCTGGATTCAAGTGATTCTCCTGTCTCAGCCTCCCGAGTTGCTGGGATTACAGGCACATGCCACCATGCCCAGCTAATTTTTGTATTTTTAGTAGAGATGGGGTTTTGCCATGTTGGCTAGGCTGGTCTGGAACTCCTGACCTCAGGTGATCTGCCCGCCTTGGCCTCCCAAAGTGCTGGGATTACAGGCGTGAGCCACTGCTCCCGGCCTTTTTTTTTTCCTTTTTTAATTTGAGACGGAGTCTCGCTCTGTCACCCAGGCTGGGTGCCACCTCGGCTCACTGCAACCTCTACCTCCCAGGTTCAAGTGATTTTCCTGCCTCAGGCTCCCCAGTAGTTGGAATTCCAAGCGTGTGCCACCGTGCCCAGCTAATTTTTGTATTTTTAGTAGAGACGGGGTTTCACCATGTTGGTCAGACTGGTCTCAAACTCCTGACCTCAAGTGATCCACCCGCCTAGGCCTTATAGAGTGCTAGGATTACAAGGCATGAGCCACCGCACCCAACCTGCCTGTAACCTACCTTTCCACACCATCTCTTGATTTCTTGCCATGTGTAGGCTGTGCCACCACTCACAGTCTCTTGAGTGTGCCATCAGTCCTTTCCATGCCTCTACATCCCTGCACGTACTGTGCCCTCTGTCTGGGATGTGCTTCCTCACTGCTCTTCTGTGCCTTGTGGGCTCCTCCTTAAGACTTGGATCAGATGCCACACAATTGGTGTTCCCTCCTGTATGCCCCCATAGTGTTTTGTGTTTTCTGCCATCCTCCATCATAATACCCTTTTTATTCCATTGGAAAGCAGGGGACTCAGACACACTCCCTCAGCAGGGGTCCTGGAGGGAACATGAATGGTTGAAGTTGGTTTGGTGTAAGTACTAAGGCATGCAGAGTGATGGGAACTGTGATTGACTGAAAAACACATTCTTAATTTTGTTTTGTTTTGAGATGGGGTCTTTCTGTATTGTGCAGGTTGGAGTGTAGTGGTATGATCTCAGCTCACTGCAGCCTCTGCTTCCCAGTCTCAAGCAATCCTCCCACCTCAGCCTCCCGAGTAGCTAGGACTATGGGTGTGGTCCATCCTGCTTAGCTAATTTTAAAAATTATTCCTACAGATGAGGTTTCACTATATTTCCCAGGCTGGTCTTGAACTCCTGGACTCAAGTGAGCCTCCCACCTTGGCCTCCCAAAGTGCTGGGATTACAGGTGTGACCCACCACACTCAGCCCATACATTGTCAATTATTTCCTCAAATGCCATTGTTGTAGGAGTTATTAAGAAATTATTTTAGGCAGGCGTGGTGGCTCATGCCTGTAAACCCAGGACTTTGGGAGGCCGAGGCAGGCAGATCACGACATCAGGAGTTCAAGACCAGTCTGGCCAACATAGTGAAACCCTGTCTCTACTAAAAATACACAAAAAATTAGCCAAGCATGGTGGTGTGCACCTGTAATCCTGGCTACTCGGGAGGCTGAGGCAGGAGAATCACGTGAACCCAGGAGGCAGAGGTTGCAGTGAGCCAAGATCGCACCACTGCACTCCAGCCTGGGCAACAGAACGAGACTCTGTCTCAAAACAAAAGAAAAAAAAAAAAAGAAATTATTTTAGGCCAGGTGCAGTGGCTCATGCCTGTAATCCCAGCACTTTGGGAGGCCGAGGAGGGTGGATCACCCGAGGTCAGGAGTTCAAGACCAGGCTGGCCAACATGGTGAAAATACAAAATACAAAATACAAAATACATCCCTACTAAAAATACAAAAAAATTAGCCAGGCATGGTGGCACATGCCTGTAATCCCAGCTACTTGGGCGGCTAAGGCAGGAGAATTGTTTGAACCTGGGAGGTGGAGGTTGCAGTGAGCCTACATCATGCCATTGCACTCCAGCCTGGGCGACAGGGTGAGTGAGACTCTCTCTCAAGGAAAAAAAAAAAAAGAAATTATTTTAGGTTGATAGAGAGGAAAAGGGGTCTTGGGGAAGTTTTCATTTTTAAAGCAGCTCTTAGAGGCAGGCGGGCAACCTCTGATATGCAAGTGCCAGCCATTATAAACTGGGTCCACCCAAATATGGCAATTCTGGTGGCCTTCTTGCCCTTGCCCCACATGTTCCTGGCAACATGGCTGTCCCCACATATCCCCCCGTGTGTAGAACATCATGGCGCCCTATATTTGCATATTAAAAGACTAGAGTGGGAGGGCCAGTTTTTTTCCAGGACTATGTGAATGATATGACTGTTCAAACCAATCCCCTGAGCGCTATGCAAATCAGACACTGCCTGCTCCAGCCTCTATATATACCTGGCTGGTTTCTGCCCCAGTTGGGGGTCCCTCTCTTGGCTTTGGGGCCCGCCATCCCTCTGTCTCTGTACAAGGGGGCTTTTTTTTTCTTTCCCCTTCTTTCTTGCCTATTAAATTCTTCGCTCCTTAAAACCACTCCACGTATGTCCTTGCTGTTTTTTCCAATTCGAAGTGGGATGAAGAACCTGGTGTTCCTCCACTCATTGGAGCCATATCACCATGGGCCCAGACATAACGTGGGAAACCTAGCCCTTAACACTCTACAGTAAAGTAATTCTCTCTTCCTTTTTCGTTGTCCCTCCAAGACAATGAGTGTCCAGAGAATGTCAGATTGTTCTCTGTATCTTCTTTGGCACCAGTTACTACAACACACATACTTCATTAGGAAATATTTGCTGAATAAATTGATGAATAGGAAGGTGATATCTCACATTTCTGTAAATTGTCTCCCCTTCCAAGATTGCCCTGTGGGCGGCATGGCCTCTGGCTTCTTCTATGTGCTTGAGATGGTCCTGGGTAACTTGTGAGGGGTTCTTGGAAAAATGGAGCAAAATCAAGCCCCATGTGGAGAAATAACCTTAACTAGAATCTCAGAGGGGAAAGACAAGTCTCAATCATTATAGGAAATTTGTTTGCCAAAGTTAAGGACGTACGCTCGGGAGCCAGGTCTATGCCTTTCTCCGAAGGTGATTTTGAGGGCTCTAAATTTAAAGGGGAAAGGGAAGGATATTGAGAAGTACACAGTTTTCATGTGAGAGGGGATAGGGAAAAATAGTCATTCATGACTTTATTTGGCTCAGTGAATCTGTATTTATTTATTTATTTATTTATTTATTTATTTATTTATTTTTTTTAGACAGAGTCTCGCCCTGTCTCCCAGGCTGGAGTGCAATGGCATGATCTCAGCTCACTGCAACCTCCTCCTCTCGGGTTCAAACGATTCTCCTGCCTCAGCCTCCCGAGTAGCTGGGATTATAGGTGCCTACCACCATGCCCAGCTAATTTTGTATTTTAGTAGAGAGGAGGTTTCACCATGTTGGCCAGGCTGGTCTCGAACTCCTGACTTCGTGATCCACCCACCTCGCCCCCCAAAGTGTTGGGATTACAGGCGTGAGCCACCACGCCTGGCTGTGTATCTGCGTTTTTAAAAATAAGATGACATAGACAAATGGGGCAGAGGAAAAATGCAGGGAATCTGCACTTTACGTAAGATAACATAGACAACATGGTGCAGGGGAAAAATCAGATATGCATTTGTGTCTGGGGTGACTGCACCTGTAAACATAAGCTCTCAGTTTACATTGCCTTGGTGAAATTTTAACAGAAACACCTTAAAATATCTTGCAGCTCACTAGAAAAATTACTTGTGGGCAAAATGTGGAGGAGGTGTGTAGCTTTTCATCTTGTAACCATCTTACTTAGGAACCAAAAGGGGAGGCAGATTTGTGTGACCCAGTTCCCAGCTTGACTTTTCCCTTTGGCTTAATGAGTTTGGGGTCCCAAGATTTAATTTCCTTTCACAGGGACCAGCCTGGAAGGCTACATGCTTCTGGCTGAAACCCTTCCTCTCTCTGGGCCTCAGTTTCCTACTCTGAAAATAGAAAAAAAAAAGGATGCAGTTTCAGGGAAGTAAGAAGAAAAGAGTATTTTTATATTCTTGGAAGAAAATGTCTTTTCAATACCAAGGATTATTGTTATGAATCAAATCATTGAGCATATGAGCCACTGCTCATCAGAGAGAATAAGGTGAAATGTGGGGAATTTTATGATTCACTTATGACAAGCCCCAAAAGACTGAAGGGATTTTCACCCAAAGCAGCTTCTTGTCTAATTCACCCCTCCTAACAACCCCTGTGGGGCAGAGAGCAAGTTTTCCCTGGAGAGACTTGGAGCCCAGTTCCAAGGGGATAATGTGGATTTCCATGCACGTGGCTTCTGAAATATCCCCTGTGATACCTTTTCTCTATTGTATTTGCAATTACGAGTGCTGAAGTCAGTAGAAATTCAGAGTAATGGTCAAGAACTTGAGGCAGGTCTAGATCTGAGTTCTGCTTTGCCAGTTACCAGTGATGTAAACTTAGACCAATTATTTAATAATTTATATCTGTAAAATTGGTAATTAAAATGCCTACCTTGCAGCAGGGTCTGTGACTTTTACTCCTGGGTGATGGCTGGATCCATTCAGGATATGCAGAATGAATCTAGTTCTTTCTTTAAATAAGAGACTTCTTGATATTTTAAAGAGTGAGGTTTCCAGGGAAGATTTTTCTTCTCCAGATTAATGATCATGTGTGTCTTTGGACAAGAATTATAGAATTTAAAAGACTCTTAGGGATCATTTTGCTTATAACATTTTAAAAAGAAGAATTCCTACTAGGTGCGGTGGCTCAAACCTGTAATCCTAGCACTTTGGGAGGATGAGGTGGGTGGATCACTTGAGGTCAGGAGTTGGAGACCAACCTGGCCAACATGGTGAAACCCATCTCTACTAAAAATACAGAATAATTAGCTGGGCGTGGTGGTACACACCTGTAATCCCAGCTACTCTGGATCCTGAGGCACAGGAATCAGAGGAGGCAGAGGCTGCAATGAGCCGAGATTGTGCTACTGCACTCCAGCCTGGGTGACAGAGTGAGACTCTGTCTCAAAAAACAACAAAAAAAGAATAATTTTCTCTTTGGTTAGTTTTCAAATTTAACAACTAGGTGTGCAGCAGGGTGGGGGGACAACTCCAGTATAAAGAACGGATGATGTTATTTTAACGATCTTGATTAATTTTTTAAGTTTACATTTCAAAGTTTTATTGTAAATAGACTATCTACTGTGCCATCCAGGATGGCAGCCACTTAGCCGCCTGTTGTTACTTAAATTTAAAAGAAAAGTAAATAAAGGCAGATGTGGTGGCTCATGCCTGTAATCATAGCGCTTTGGGAGACTGAAGTGAGAGGATCCCTTGAGCTCGGGAGTTTAAGACCAGCCTGGGCAACACGGTGAGACCCCATCTGTATTTTAAACATAAAATTTTTTGACCAGGCGCAATGGCTTATGCCTGTAATCCCAGCACTTTGGGAGGCTAGGGTGGGTGGATCACTTGAGGTCAGGAGCTCGAAACCAGCCTGGCCAATATGGTGAAACCCTACCTCTATTGAAAATACAAAAATTAGCCAGGCATGGTGGTGCTTGCCTGTAATCCCAGCTATTCAGGAGGCTGAGGCAAGTGAATCGCTGGAACCCAGGAGGTGGAGGTTGCAGTGAGCTGAGATAGTGCCACGGCACTCCAGCCTGGGTGACAGAGCAAGACTCCATCTCAAAAAAAAAAAAAAAAAAAATAGGGGTCCGGGCACGATTTCTCACGCCTGTAATCCCAGCACTTTGGGAGGCCGAGACGGGCAGATCATGAGGTCAGGAGTTTGAGACCAGCCTGGCCAATATGGTGAAACTCTGTCTCTACTAAACATACAAAAATTGGCCAGGCGTGGTGGCACACACCTATGGTCCTAGCTACTCGGGAGGCTGAGGCAGAAGAATTGCTTGAATCCAGGAGGTGGAGGTTGCAGTGAGCTGAGATCATACCACTGCACTCCAGCCTGGGCGACAGAGTGAGAATCCATCTCAAAAAAAAAAAAAAATTAATATAAAAAAATTAAAGAATTCAGCTTAGTCACACTAGCCACATTTTAAATGCTCACTAGGATATGTGGCTTATGTAGATACACAGTATTTCCATCATTGCAGAAAGTTCTGTTGGCCAGTATAGCTCTAGAACAGCAAGGTCATTTCAATCAACACAAAAAAATTGAAACTGGGTTATGAATGACGTACCAGTCCTAGGGCAGTCTCAGCTTCCATTGTACATCTCAGTTTTGCTCTATTTACACAGAATCAAGACAACCTTGATTTTACCAGGTAAGTAGTTACATATGGTGGCCTCTTCCCACCACTTCCTCTTTCAGTCTTGAGATACTCTTTTATGAAGCAGAGGTGGCAGAAGAAGCTTCAGTCTGAGCCTGGATTAAAGTAAGTTAACCTGGTAGCACAAGAAAATTCCCCAGTGATGTCTCCTAGGCTAAAACATGGCATATAATATACTTGAGCAGGTGTTTTTTGAAGGGCAGATAAAAAAGAATTTTAAAACATTAAAAAAATTAAAATTCTCACATATCTTGTGGAACCCTGAATGCATCTCTATGGAGCCCCAGAGTGATGTGGGGCACAGCTTGAAAACTCTTTAAAAAAATAATTTACGGGGTGCAGTGGCTCACGCCTGCAATCCCAGCACTTTGGGAGGCCGAGGAGGGCAGATTGCAAGGTCAAGGGTTCAAGACTAGCCTGACCAACATGATAAAACTCCGTCTCTACTAAAAATACAGACAAATTAGGGCCAGGCACAGTGGCTTACGCCTGTAATCCTAGCACTTTGGGAGGCTGAGGTGGGCGGATCAGGAGGTCAGGAGTTTGAGACCAGCCTGGCCAACATGGTAAAACACCATCTCTACTAAAAATACAAAAATTAGCTAGGTGTGGTGTCACATGCCTGTAGTCCCAGCTACTCTGAGGCAAGAGAATTGCTTAAAAAACCCGAGAGAGGGCCGGGCGCGGTGGCTCAAGCCTGTAATCCCAGCACTTTGGGAGGCCGAGACGGGCGGATCACAAGGTCAGGAGATCGAGACCATCC
>NW_016815814.1:14918-19243 GCF_001698545.2 Rhinopithecus bieti | reverse complement strand
AAGAAAATATTTATTTTTAGGTCAGGCACCATGGCTCATGCCTGTAATCCCAGCACTTTGGGAGGCCAAGGTGGGTGGATCACCTGAGGTCAGGAGTTTGAGACCAGTCTAGCCAACTCAGTGAAACCTCATCTCTACTAAAAACACAAAAATTAGCCGGGCGTGGTAGTGCGCGCTTGTAATCCCAGCTACTTGGGAGGCTGAGATAGGAGAATTGCTTGAACCTAGGAGGTAGAGGTTGCAGTGAGCCGAGATCGCACCACTGCATTCCATCCTGGGCGACAGAGCGCGACTCCATCTCAGAAAAAAAAAAAGAAAATATTTATTTTTAGTAGAGACAAGATCTTCCCATGCTGCCCATGTTGGCCTTAGGCTCCTGGCCTCAAGAGATCCTCTTGCCTTGATCTCCCAAAGTGCTGAGAATGAAGCAGGAAATTAGGGTCCGGGGGCTGGGAACATAAGGCTGATTCAGAATTCAGCTATGAGAAGAAATATTCTCTCCACAGGGCATACACTGAGTAAATGACTTTGTAACTTTACTTCATTTACATTGGGCGTACCCCAAGTAGAGGGTATTTAAACTCACAAAAACTCTGTAACAGGACCCTTGAGTCCCTATGCTCGGGTCTGCTCCTACACCGTGGAGTGTACTTTTATTTTCAATAAATCCCTTCATTCCTTCCTTGTTTTGTTTGTGTGCTTTGTCTAATTCTTTGTTCAAGACACCAGAAACCTGGACACCCTCCACTGTTAACAAGGTTATAGGCGTGAGCTACCATGCCAGGCCTGAGCTTGATAATTCTTGATCCAAATTAACCTTCTCATGAAACTGGGCCCTAGAAAGACATGGGTTTCATGTCATCACACAGTGAGTGTCAGAAATTAGAATAGACATGGATATCTCTGACTGTCATTCCAGTGTGTTTTCTATACACCTCTGAAATGACATGGCTTGAATACTCCAGCCTCTGTCCTCCTCATCCTCTGGGTCACATTCTCCTGAAGCCACTTCATGATAACACTCCTTGTTGCCAGGTAGGCCGTGGAGCTGAGTGCAAGTGGGGGCTGAGTGGGGCCTCACTTTCCTCATCTGGGATTTTACCTTCAATGATAATAACAGTAGCTTCTGTTTACTGACCACCCACTGTGCACCAGATATACCAGGCACTTAACTTAAAGATAGGACTTCTAACCCTCTCCACAGCTTTGCAGATGTTACTGTTATCCTTATTTGACAGACAAGTGTCAAATAAAAACCACATTCAGACGTAGTAAGGAGACACTTTAGTCCAAAAGGATTGTTGCAGCTGGACATGGTGGTGTACAACTGTATGGACAGCTACTCTGGAGGGCTATTTGGGAAGCAGGAGGATCACTTGAGCTCAGGAATTCTAGTTCGGCTTGGACAACACAGCCAGACCCCATCTTTAAAAAAAGAAGATTGTTGCAAAAGGGGAGAGGACTATTGCAATAGAGGGAGAAGGACTGTTGCATTAGCGGGAGGATACAACTGAGCAGGAGGAGGGGAGCATCGCACTGGGGTAGGGGACTGTTGCAATCGGGGAGAGAGAATATTGTAATAGTGGAGGGGACTACTGCAATGGGGGCAGGGACTACAGCAGTAGGGAGCACCTTGTGACCATAACGTCTGCAAAGATCTTGAAAGTTAGACAAAGAAGAGGAGTTTTTTTCTTTTTCTTTTTTTCTTTTGTGAGACAGAGTCTTACTTTGTCACCCAGGTTGGAGCACAGCAGTGTGATCTCTGCTCACTGCAACCTCTGCCTCCTGGGTTCAAGTGATTCTCATATCTCAGCCTCCCGAGTAGTTGGGATTACAAGTATGTGCCACCACGCCCATCTACGTTTTTGATTTTTAGTAGAGATGGGGTTTTGCCATGTTGGCCAGGCTGGTTGAGACCTCAGGTGACCTCCTGACTTCAGGTGATCTGCCCTCCTCAGCCTCCCAAAGTACTGGGATTACAAATGTGAACCACTGTGCCTGGCCAAGGGTTTTTTTAGAGGAGTAAAAAAGCTAGAAAAGAACCAGGTGTTGGGAAGCAGGAGAAGAGGATGATGTGATCAACAAGATAGTAGATCAGAGAATGTTTTACCGTGAGGCTATCAAATTTTCTGGGAGGTTTCTCTCGGGAGTGTTGTGCTGGCTCAGGCTGAGGGTGGCCAAACCTCAGAGGTCTAGAGAGAGGAGGAAAGCGCAATCCAAAGTTTGGTTAACCAACATCTTGTTCCTTTTGATCAATGGGAGCAAGCAATTCAGGTAATTATTTATAAGGCAAAGAATGGGAATTTGGAATCTGTGTCTGGCCTGGTCATAAGTAAACAAGGGAGGCATCTGTGAGTTTTCTCTAAGTCATACGGACAAGTGTGGATCCTTGCAGTAAGTGTTTTCCAGAACACAAAGAGTTGGGGATTTCTTAACCTTCACTGTTTTTCAGAATCACTGGGTTCAGGTAAAATTCAACATTGTCAGGAGGAAGTGCTTTTAGAGGTCAAGTACATTGTTTAAGGTCACACTGCTAACACACAGTGGAAAACGGACTCAAATGAGATCTATGGACTCCAAAACTCACATACTGTCCCCTGCTCCTGCTGACCTCGCAAGTCAAAATTGTATTGTCAATCAGAGCATTTCTCACAGCATCTGGTGGAGTGCTGGTCAGATGTACCTGGTACATACTTATTGAGTTGAACTGTCCCATTTTTCCAGGGTGGTGAGGGTAGGGTGAGAGTGTGAGAATGTGTAGGTTGGTTCATAGCTATTGTATCTTTTTTTTTTTTTTGAGATAAGGTCTTGCTCTGTTGCCCAGGTTGGAGTGCAGTGGCAAAATCATGGCTTACTGCAACCTCCCACCTCAGCCTCCCAAGTAACTGGTACCACAAGCATGCACCATCATGCCCAGCTAAGTTTCGTATTTTTTGTAGAGACAAGGTCTTGCTATGTTACCCAGGTTGGTCTCGAACTCCTGGGCTCAAGCAATCTGCCCGCCTTTGCCTCTTAAAGTGCTATATGCATAGGTGTAAATGTGAAATTACATTTCCTACTGTGGATAATGATCAAAAGAGTTTGGAAAGTCCTGAGATGAAGTACTGTGTAGGTTGCATATCCAGTTTCTGTTGAAAACATTGGTTTACAGATTCAATCTTGGGCTGAGAATCAAACTCTCTGTGTCCANCCCGGCCAACTCTCTGTGTTCTTAGCCTACTTCTGCCAATTTGTCCTTTAGCTAACTCAGTGATAGAGCCACTCCCTTTTCTCTTCCTTCCTTCTCCCTTTTATAAATTGTGGACAATATCATTAACTCTCAGGGGTGTGGTGGCAGGCCGTGAGTTAGTGTCTCTGAGGTATGAGGTAAATAATTATTATTGTTCCTGGGAATCCTGTATTTCCCTCTCTCCCCCTTTTATTACTGTGGTTGTTATAGAAAAAACAACAATGGTGATAATAATAATAATTTGTGGAACCTGTTGTGGGCCAGGCCTTGGGAGCAGAAGTGCTGAGGAACCCCTTAAGGAAGGTCGCTTGTGGGCTGGGCTCTGTTCCACCAGAGGAGGCGACCTCAGGCCTGTCACACACACTCAACCCAAAGGGTTCTGCTTCTCCTTACAGTAAAGGTCCATTCGGGGAGCTTTGGTTGAAATCTTTGGATCTGGGTTGGTCTTAGGCATTCCTTTTTCTGGGATTCAGTTTCTTTATCTGTAAAATGAGCTCGACTGGATTAAACCATCTCTCTGGTTCCTTACCAAAGAGGCCAAGAGTCCCTTCCTAATTAGGCAACATCCCTGGCTCCAAATTGTGAAGAGTAAGAAGAGAGGAGAGATCCATTCTGAGGCATTGACGAGACTGGGTGGGGTGGTGGGATTTGAGGAGATATTGCCAAAGCTGTGGACAGTTAGAGGGCTGAATGTGGAGACTGGGCTCCTGAGAGGACCAGGGATTAGGAGAGAAGTTTTAAGAGGGAATCCAGAGTTGCCAAAGACTTACTTCATCTACTGTAAATACTGAATACTTTATCCATGTAAACACCATGCCACACAGATATTAAAAATATACCCAAGCGTGGACGGGCGCGGTGGCTCAAGCCTGTAATCCCAGCACTTTGGGAGGCCGAGACGGGTGGATCACGAGGTCAGGAGATCGAGACCATCCTGGCTAACACGGTGAAACCCCGTCTCTACTAAAAAATACAAAAAACTAGCCGGGCGAGGTGGCGGGCGCCTGTAGTCCCAGCTACTCGGGAGGCTGAGGCAGGAGAATGGCGTAAACCCGGGAGGCGGAGCTTGCAGTGAGCTGAGATCCGGCCACTGCAC
>NW_016815814.1:0-14870 GCF_001698545.2 Rhinopithecus bieti | reverse complement strand
AAAAAAAAAAAAAAAAAAAAAAAAAAATATACCCAAGCTCAACAAGAAGAGTGAAACTAATGGCTGGACATAGCTTCTCTTGGTGATAGTAGAACATCAGTAGCACTTCACATAAAATCAGACATCTCAGTTCTGACAGGACAAGTATCTGGACCAGGACCACTGTGGGTCATTTAATCCTGGAGGAATGAAAAGGTTGCCGTCAACTTTTCTTCTTTTTTTTTTGGCAGGGCCTTACTTAGGCTGGAGTGCAGTGGCACGATCACAGCTCAAGTGATCCTTTCACCTCAGCCTCCTGAGTAGCTGGGACTACAGGTGTGCTCCACCATGCCCGGCTAATATTTTATTTTCTGTAGAGATAGGGTCTTACTGTGTTGCCTAGGCTGATCTCAAACTCCTGAGCTCAAGCAATCCTTCCACTTTGGCCCCACTAAAGTGCTGGGATTACAGGTGTGAGCCACCACCTCCAGCTTGCCTTCAACCTTTAAAGACAAGATCTGTACACTTACTTCTGTCATTGAGTTAACGCAACTTAGTGGGGTGTAGGGAGGGTGATGGTGGACTGAGAAGGGATAGTTGCCATTTAGGTGGTCTGTGTTGAGAGGGGATGAGGGATGCTTCAGGGAATGAGAGGGGGCCTATCATTGTATCAGCAGCACCACTGGGCTTGGGACCTCTAGCCATGGCTTGTGGCTCCTGGTCAGGAACCCAAGAGAGGCAAGACCATCAGGTTCCAGCTGAACTTTTAGCGGACATGCAGGGTGGCTCCACCAGACACCAAAGGAGGTGGGACGCATTTCTTCTGCTGACTTGAGGTTATGCTGGCCATGACCAGAAAGAACATTAGTGGGATTTTCTCTCTTCCCTGTTAGAAGCATGGAGAGTAACTTAGCAGAGGGCCAGCTGAGCACATTCTTAATGGAAGAGCAGAGGGGAGGAGTAAATGCCCTTGGTCCACCTGTACAGTGGAACCCCTACATGGGAAGACCTCAAGCCACCCAGGGCAGAACTGTGTGTTCTTCACAGGAGCGAGGCACAGGGCATGGCCAAGATTGGGTTTCTGTATCATTTGTGCACAGGAATAATAATGCTTAAATGTATTCAACAGGCAGATATGAAGGAAACAAGATATTGTATCTGGACAACTGCAAAGGGGTGAGTTGTGGGTGGGAGGTGTGGGAAAGCCAGCTGGTATCCAGAGAGTTGCCTGGAGTGCGGTCAGGTTGCATGTACACGAACCTCAAGTATATTTGAGCACCAGATTCTTCATACCTGGTTGTCCCCATCACTACTCCACTGGAGCTGCCATCTCCTGAAGGCACCCTGGGCCTCTGCAACCTGGAGAGGTGGACATCATGTGGAGTGGTCATCCCTTGGGACAGTGGAAATACACAAAGACCAGCTGAATGAGAAAAGCAAAGCCTATTTACTGTGAACTTGCTATAGCAAGGGAGTCAGCCACCATCAATTCTGCTTAGTGAAGGCTCAAAGGCAAGCAGAGTGGGAAAGCTTCACAGTGGAAGAAAGCAAAGGCATCAGGTGTGCTCTGGTGTGAGGCAATTAGTATGGGGAAGCTGTAGGGGCCACTAAGGTGAAGTGAATGCGATCAATCCTCTGTGATTCATAAGAGGGGCATATTTGACTTTCTCTGGTTTGTTTTAAATTGGATGTGTGGGCCGGGCGTGGTGGCTCATGCCTGTAATCCCAGCACTTTGGGAGGCTGAGGTGGGTGGATCGCTTGAGTCCAGGAGTTTGAGACCAGCCTGGACAACATGGTGAAAACCCATCTCTACTAAAAACACAAAAATTTGCCCGTCGTGGTGACGGACACCTGTAATCCCAGCTGTTGGGGTGGCTGAGGCAGGAGAATCACTTGAACCTGGGAGGTGGTAGTTGCAGTGAGCCGGGGTCGTGCCACTGCACTGCAGCCTGGGCAACAGAGTGACACTCCATCTAAAAAAAAAAAAAAAAAAAGAAACAAATTGGATAATTGGATGTGGGGACAAAAATTAGGGAGGCTGCCTCCTGGATCGTCACTAGAGACAGCAGGCTGGCTTGCTGCAAGTCTGATTTACAGCAGTCTGGTCTCCTAGTTTGTTTATTGTGGATGAAGGGGATGGTTTCCCGGTGGGCTGCTGCCGGTTGCAGGGCAGCATCTCATCTCCCATATGTGCTATTCCATTTTTGGACCTTGTCATCCTACACTAGGTTTTTCTCTGATTGCTACATGCCCTCTCAGTACCACAAACACAATGGAGCGAGTGTGAGTGGTGGTTGCTGACTGAAAGTTTGAGGCAACAAGAGAAGTCATACAGCATCATGGCAGAGCAAGCAGCTTTAACTTGAACATAGGATCGTGTGGTTCAGAAAGGCCTCAGCCATTCCTGCTTCTGTGGAGAAGAACATTCTACTCACTATGAGGTTTGGCCTTTCTTTCCTCCACCCTTATCGTATCTTCCTTTCTGGATCCAGTCTCCCAGGCTTCTTTGTGTGTTTTCTTTTCACCTGTCCAGCCCAAGTCCTAGAAGCTTCACTTTTATATCCAAGTTAAGTAAAAGAACTCGTTTCTCCGCAGGCAGAACTCTGTCTCTATATCTTAGAATATTACACACACACACACACACACACAAACACACATATTTCTCTCTCTGTTACACAAATATTTTAAAAATTAGTCTGCCTGATAAGCACACTGGGCATTGGCTGTATTAGTCTCTGTGTTTACTTTCCTGTGTGCTCAAAAATATTTCAAATTAAAAAATTAAAAGGAAAATGAATGGAGAAGACTAGGGACACCATGATCAATGCTGGACATAAGGGAAATAGCTCCGTTGGTCCAGAGAGTCTCATTTATTTATTCACAAATGCCTGGCTTACGATGTGCCAGGCATTATTCTAGGTGCTTTGGAAATATGTCTTCAAATCCTCATTCTAATCTTATGGCATTATTATTATTGTCTGCATTTTACAGATGAGGAAACAGAAAAGTTAAGCACCTTACACAAGGTCACATGTTTGCAAGTAGTAAAACCAGGATTCACACCCAGGCTGTCTGGCTCCAGAGGCTGTACCTGTAACCACCATGCCTTCCTGCTTCTTGACAAGAGTCCCTTGTAGGCCAGTGGGATTCAAGGGCAGTGGAGACTCAGGGGGCAGTAGCAAAGCAGCAAGTTCTTAGTATTTTTTTTTTTTTTTTGAGACAGGGTTACACTCTGTCACCCAGGCTAGAGTGCAGTGGCATGATCTAGACTCACTGCAACCTCCACCTCCCAGGTTTAAGCGATTCTCATGCCTCAGCCTCCCTAATAGCAGGAATGACAGGCACCTGCCACCACATCCAGCTAATTTTTGTATTTTTAGTAGAGATAGGGTTTCACTGTGTTGGCCAGGCTGGTCTTGAACTCCTGTCCCCAAGTGATCTGCCTGCCTCAGCCTGCCAAGTGCTGGGATTACAGGTGTGAGCCACCACACCGCATCTCTTAGTAGTTTTTGAGGAGCAGTTTAGAGTGCCAGCAAAGTTCTTCACAGATCCAAGAGGTGTTGACTGATGTAATCCGGCTGGATGGGGCAGGTAGAGAGGAAGGGAAGAGGTCATGGGTGGCTGAAGGCTGTTGCCTAACATCTTGACTGTGGCAGCAGACACAGTGGAGGTTGCAAGATTTGTTCTGGATGTTAAGAAGGGCTGAAGAGCCACCAGGTGACCATAGCTCACTGTAGGCCAGATACAGTGACTCATCCCTGTAATCCCCAGCACTTTGGGAGGCTGAGGCAGAAGGATCATTTGAGCCCAGGAGCTTGAGGCTGCAGTGAGCTATGATGGTGCCACTGCACTGAAGTCTGGGCAACAGAGTGAGACCCTGTCTCTTAAAAAAAAAAAAAAAGCTCACGATAGCCTTGAACTCCTGGGCTCAAGTGATCCTCCAGGCATAGCCTCCCTAGTAGCTAGGACTACAGGCACATGCCACTATGCTCAGCTAATTTTTAAATTTTTTATATATACAGGATCTCACCATGTTGTCCAGACTTGCATTGCATTGTTCTTTTTTCTTTTCTTTCTTTCTATTTTTTTTGAGACAGAGTCTTGCTCTGTCACCCAGGCTGGAGCACAGTGGCACCATCTCTGCTCACTGTAACCTCCACCTTCCAGGTTCAAGGGATTCTCTGGTCTCAACCTCACAAGTAGCTGGGATTACAGGTGTGTGCCACCAAGCCTGGCTCATTTTTGTTATTTTCAGTAGAGATGGGGTTTTGCCATGTTGGCCAGGCTGGTCTTGAACTCCTGACTTTGGGTGATCCACCATCTTGGCCTCCCAAAGTGGTGGGATTACAGATGTGAGGAGGCTTGCATTGTTCTTTAGATAAAAGAAAATACAGTTTCTAGGAAATGAAAAAGAAAGATAATGCAATAATAGAAATGAAGATAGATCTGCCTACTGGAGCACCTAAAGAGGAAGGAAGATGAAATGAAAAGGAAAGAATACTTTGAAATGAAATGTGGTAGAGGTTTCCACAGAATTTAAACATGTTTTAGAAATGGGGATCTTCTGGGAAAATCTAGGTTTCAGTTAAGGCAGGGAGGTGAAGGCAGTATGGGGGCATTTATTACACTCAAAACTAATTCTGGTGGGCATGGTGGAAAAGCTTGAGAAAGAAACAGAAGGAAGTGGAGTCAGGGCATGGAAACCCTGAGTGCTATGATGATGAAAATACCAGAGGCTGCAGATGGCCAGAGAGCCTTGTGTTATGGAGTCATGGGTGTGGGGCAGGGTGAGTTTACTTGGCCACTCAGGGCAGGACACAAACAAACTAAGGCTCTGGAAGTACACATGCACCTTTCGCCAGGAGCATATCCCGCTGGTGTGTGTGCAGCAAAGTACAGCCATTGTTAACAGACACTCAAAACAAAGGCAACCCAGAAAGGCTTTAAATAAGAGAGCAGCCTTGCAAAGGCAGACCCAAAGAAATCAGGGATTGCAGCATCAGTACCAGGAAAAATGAATCCAAGATAAAAACACACTGAAGTTCTTTTAGACCTTCAAGGAAAAAGATGAGTCCCACGTTTAATAAATCCAACACTGACTAACTGAAATTAGTAAAGGAATTTATTGGTTTAAGTCATCAAATCAAAGAAAGAGCAGAGACAGGGCTGGCTTTGCCCGAACCAAAGGACCCCAGGGCAGTTTGAGTGGTTTTGGTTTTCATTTTGCATTTCTCTGGGTGTTGGGTCTGTTTGATCCTCCACATGGAGAAGAGCATGGATCTTGGCAGCTTGAGGGTCACATCCTTTCAGCTTGTGCCCAGAGAGGAAAAGAAGGCAGCTCTTACTGCTAGCTTTTACAAGAAAAAGCCTGGGAAAGAGCTCTGATTGGTCTGGCTTGGGTCCCATGTATACCCTGGAAACAGCAATTATGAGGTACCTGATTGGCTCGACCTCACATGTGTGTAGCGAGGTCAAGGCTGCGGAGTCTCTTAACAGAGAAGGGGTTGGGGAGAGGATTAACAGAGAGCTTTGCAAAATATAGCCACTACCATAAGGAGATAAGCAGATTCAACACATTGTTATTAAAAACAAAGCAATACCACACCTAATCGAATAAAGGCAAAATGAGTAATCAGAAAAAGAACACAGATACCATGCTGAACAAAATTATTAGGAGAATATAATGCATAATGCTATGCTAATGTTTTAAACCTGATGGAATTCTTTTTAAAGATAATATAAATTATCAATATATGTTCAAGATGCTTCTTGCATACTGAGTTTTTTCAAGTCTTCAAAGGAAAGAATTCCTGGCTGGGAGCGGTGGCTCACGCCTGTAATCCCAGCACTTTGGGAGGCCAAGGCTGGTGGATCACTTGAGGTCAGGAGTTCGAGACTGGCCTGGCCAACATGGCAAAACCACATCTCTACTAAAAGTACAAAAATTAGCCGGGCGTGGTGGCACGCACGTGTAATCCCAGCTACTCAGGAGGTGGAGGTTGTAGTGAGCTGATATCGCATCATTACACTCCAGCCTGGGTGACAAGAACGAGACTCTGTCTCAAAACAAACAAACAAACAAACAAACAAAAAATAAAAAGAAAAGAATTCCTATGACACATAAATTATTGGATAGTAGAGAATTTTATTTTAGAAAGCTAGCATGAAACAAAAAGAGAACAAAACATCCCCTCAACAAGCTAGGCATGGTGGTTCATGCCTGTAATCCCAGCACTTTGGGAGGCCAAGGCAGGAGGATTGCTTGAGCTCAGGAGTTCAAGACCAGCCTGGGCAATGTGACAAAATCCCACCTCTACAAAGTATACAAAAATTAGCCAGTGCGGTGGTGCACACCTGTAACCTCAGCTACTCAGGAGACGGAGGCAGGAGAATCGCTTGAACCTGGGAGGTGGAGGTTGCAGTGAGCCAAGATTGCATCACTGCACTCCAGCCTGGGTGACAGAGTAAGAGTCTGTCTGAAAAAAACCGAAAAACTCAAAAAACATTCCCCCAACAAGCATACAAAACATGTAGACTGATTTAATGAATGAATGTGGATGCAAAATGATAATGTACTTTCAAATAAAAGCCAGGGGTATATTTAACGAATAAACATCACACTCAGGTAGGGTTTATTCCAGGAATGTTGATATAGTTCAAAATAAAGTGATATATCAGTATAAACTATTCATTTCATCACATCAACAGGTCAAAGGCAGCAAAAGCGATCACTTCATTGTTGAGATACAATTCAGTGATGCCCATGTTGAAAACACAACATGGTTTCCTATATAAAGGCAAAACGCCTTAGTACACAATGCCCTGTATGTTGGGCCCTCCTGTCTCTCCAGGCTTATCTCCCCTGTGCTCTGTCTGGTGCTCTGTGTTAAACACACACACTGGCCTTTTTATTTCTTCATGTGCACCGGGCTTCCAGCACCACAGGGGCTTTGTGCATGCTTTTTCCTCCACCTGCAACTCTTCCCTCTCTTTTTGACTTAGTGCCTTCTCTCCTTTCAGATCTAAGTTTACTCATTGCTTTCTTCAGGAACCTTTCCTTACTTCTGTAATCAGTCAAATCCTCCCTACTCCTGGGCTTCTCAAACTATGAAGCATCCTGGTAAGGTGCAGATTCTGGTTCAGAAGGTCTGGAGATGCTGTGTTTCTAACAAGCTCCCAGGTGAGCCCAGGCTGCTGGTACATGGACCACATGTTAAGTATTGTAACCCTTTTCTTCCCAGCACCAGTTGTGGTTGTACTTTTACCATTTTTTTTTTTTTTTTTGAGATGGAGTTTCTCTTTTGTTGCCCAGGCTGGAGTGCAATGGTGTGATCTTGGCTCACCACAACCTCTGTCTCCCAGGTTCAAGTGATTCTCCTGCCTCGGCTTCCCAAGTAGCTGGGATTACAGGCATGCGCCACCATGCCTGGCTGATTTTGTATTTTTAGGAAAGACGGGGTTTCTCCATGTTGGTCAGGCTGGTCTTGAACTCCCGACCTCAGATGATCCACCCGCCTCGGCCTCCCAAAGTGCTGGGATTACAGATGTGAGCCACCACGCCCGGCTGTACTTTTACCGTTTTTAGGGGATGATATTACTACATATATGGCAGAAAGTGTACACCCCCCAGGGGTATTGTTCCCATGATCCTGGAGGGAAGGGGATGATATTACTTTAAATATCACAGAAGGTGTACACGCCCCCAGCGATATTGTTTCTAATTTCCACGTGGGAGAGGAGGATATGACACCCAATACTGCAGGAAGTAGAAACACTCCTGGGATACTGTTCTTAATATTCAGGGAGGAAGAGGATGATATTACCCCCAATACAGATGGGTGTACACCCGTCTGTGAAAGAGTTCATAATATCCAGAGGGGGAGATGATATTACTCACAATATCGTAAACAGGCTGTGAGTCCACCATGGATCGTAATAGCCAGGCGGGGAGAGGGGGTGGCTATTACTCCCCATATCTCGGGGGGTGCCTCACCCCCCTGCGATGTGGATTGTAATAGACGGGGGGAGGGGGGTGGCTCTTACTCCCCATATCGCGGGGGGTGAGGTGTACACCCCCTGCGATATTGAAAGTAATATCATCCTCTTCCCTCCTGGATCATGGGAACAACATCACTGTAGGGTGTACACTTTCTGCGATATTGGGAGTAACATCATCTTCTGTGCCTTGGAATATTAAGGACAATATCACAGGGGGGCGTGTACAGCTTCTGCAATATTGGGAATAATATTATCCTCTTTCCCCCTGCATATTAGGAAAGATATCACAGAGTGGGTGTTCACCTCCTGCGATGTGGGGATTAATACCATCTTCTCCCCTTCCGGATATCAGGAAGAGTATCACACGGGGGTGTACAGTGTCTGCGATACTGGGAGTAATATCAACCTCTCAGCCTTGGAATATGAAGAAGAATATCACAGGGTGGATGTTCACCCCCTGCCATATTGGGAGTAATATCAGCCTCTCCTCTCCATGGATATTAGGAACAATATCCCAGGCTGGGTGTACGCCTCCTGCTCTACGGGGAGTCATATCATCCTCTCCCTTCCAGGATATTAATAACGATATCACAGGGCAGGTGAACACAGCCTGCGATACTGGAACTATTATCATCCTCTCCCCCTCCGGATACTAGGAACCATATCACAGAAGAGCTGTATCCTCCCTGCGATATTGGGAGTAATATCATATGCTTCTTCTGTGAATATTAGGAGTAATATCACCAGGTGGCTGTCCATTCATTGCTATGTTGGGAGTCATGTCATACTCTACCCCCCGGATATTAGGATCAGTGTCACAGGGTGAGTGTACACCTCCTGAGATATTAAAACTAAAATCATGCTCTCTGTCCCTGGATATTAGGAACAACATCACAGGTAGGTGTACACCCCCTGCGGTATTAGGAGTAATAATATGATTAATTAGTAAACATCAATGATCGATTTTAATAATTATCAATGATACTATTAATTAATAGGATACCATTATTAATTATGGATAATTATTATAAATATATGATTATGCACGCTTAAAATTAATTATTAATATTAATGTCATTTAACAATATTATTAATTCTTAATATTAATTATGATTTTATTACCAACATCACTTAGTATTGATTTAAGTACACTAATTGCTGATATCATTATTTTATTATTAATAGTGATATTACTATTATTAATACTAATTGTTAACTTTTTAACTAGTGTTAATTTTTACTATCTTTATTGTGATTATTAATATCGATGATTACTATTTATTTTTATTATATTTATTAGTATTTATAATTAATAGACTTGTTCCTGATATCCGGTGGGGAGAGGATGATATTACTCCCAATATCGAAGAAAGTGTACCCCCCTCTATGATGTTATTCCTAATAGCCAGGGAATAGAGGATGACATTATTGAAACTATCGCAGTGGGTGTACATCCCTTCGGTCATCTTGTTCCTTATACCCTGGGTGGGAGAGGATGATATGACTCCCAATATCGCAAGGGGCATAGACCTCCCCTGTGATATTGTCTGTAACATCCAAAGGTGGAGAGGATGATATTTCTTCCGATTTCGCAGGGGATGTACACCACCCCTGTGATATGGTTCCTAATATTCGGGGGTGAGAGGATGATATTAGTCTCAATATTGCAGGAGGTGTACACTCCCTAGTGATATTGTTCCTAATATCCAGGGACGGAGAGAACGATGTCATTCCCAATAGAGCAGGGGGTGTACACCCCTTCTGTGACATTGTTCCTAATAGCCAGCGGGGGAGAGGAAGATATTACCCCCAATATCGCAGGGGGGTACACCCCCTTGTGATATTGTTCCCTATATCCTGGGAGGGAGACGATGATACTAGTGGCAATATCGCAGGGGGTGTACACACCCACTGTGATATTGTTCTGAATATCCAGAGGGAGAGAAAATGATATGACTCCCAATATCACAGGGAGTGTACATCCTCCTGTGATATTGTTTCTTATACTCAGGGGGAGAGGATGATGTTACGCCCAATATCGCAGGGGTTGTACACACGTCCTGCGATATTGTTCCTAATATCCCGAAGGGGAGAGCATAATATTACTCTCAATATCGCAGGGGGTGTACATCTCCTTTGTAATATTGTTCTTAATATCCACGATGGGAGAGGATGATATGACTCCCAATATCGCAAGAAGTGTACAGCCACCTGTGATATAGTTCCTAACATCTAGGTGGGGAGAGGATGATATTACTGCCCATATCGCACGAGTTGTAAAACCCCTTCGATATTTTGCCTACGATCCTGAGGGGAGAGGATGATATTACTCCCAATATCAAAGAAGGTGTACAGCCCCCTGTGACACTATGCCCAATATCCACTTTGGGAGACGATGACATTATGCCCAATATCGCAGGGGATGTACACCCACCTTGGGATATTGTTCCTTATATCGAGAGGGGGAGAAGATGCTATTGCTCCCAATAACGCAGGGACTGTGGCTGTACACCCCTCCTGTGATACTGTTCTTAATATCCTAGGGAAGAAAGGATGATACTACACCCAATATCGCAGGGGGTGTACACCCACCCAGTGATATTGTTCTTAATGTACTCCACCTCCCACCACCAGGGATATCGTTCCTAATATCCAGGGGAAGAGAGGATAACATTATGCCCAATACCGCAGGGGAGTGTTCACACCCTCTGTGATGTTGTTCCTAGTATCCAAAGTTAGAGACGATGATATTACTGGCCATATCACAGGGGGTGTACACCCTTCTGTGATATTGTTTTTGACATTCAGTGGGGGAGACGACAACATGAATCCCAATATTGCTGAAGGTGTACAGACCCCTGTGATATAGTTCCTAATGTACAGGAGAAAGAGAAGAATATTGCTCTCAATATCGCAGGGGGTGTAACCACCCTTCCCCCCGTATATTATTCCTAATATGCAGCAGGTGAAGGCTGATAGTACTCCCAATATCCCAGAAGGTGCACACACACCTGTGATATAGTTCCTAATATCCAGCGGGAAAGAGGCTGATTTTACTTTCGATATCGCAGTGGGTATACACCGCCCCCAACCCCGGGGTATCGTTCCTAATATCCAGGCAGGAAGAAGATGACATGGCTGACAATATCGAAGGGGGTGGACAACTCTTCAGTGATATGGTTCCTGCTATCCAGGGGGTGAATGGATGATATTACTTCCACTAAAGTAGGAACCGTACAGCCACCCTGGGATTTTGTCCTTAATAACCACAGGAGAGTGGTGACATTACTACCAATATTGCAAGGGGTGTACACCCCTCCTGTGATATTGTTTCTTATATCCAGGAAAGGAGAAGATGGTCTTAGTACCAATATTGAAGGGATGGACAGCCCCCATGGGATATTGTTCTAAAGACACATGTTGAAAGAGGATGAGATTCCATCCAATATAACAAGGGGTGTACACCCCGCCTGTGATATGAATCGTAAAACCTAGAAGAGAGAATGACATTGCTTCCAAAAACACACGTGGTGTACACCCACCCTGTGATATTGTTCCTGTCATCTAAAGGAAGAGATGATGATACTACTCCCACTACCGGAGAAGCTACACACACCCCTGTGATATTGTTCCTCATCACTTGTGGTTGAGAGCGTGATATTACTTCCAATATGACAGTGGCTTGACACCCAGTCTGTGATATTGCTCCTAATTTCCAGTAGGTAAAGTATGATGTTCCTGCCAAGAGAGTAGTGGGTGTACAGTTGCCCTGTGATATGTCTCCGAATATTCAGGGAAACACAGGACAACATTACTCCAAATCTCCCAAAAAGTGTACACCCATTGTGTGATATGGTTCCTGATATCTGGAGGTGCAGAGGATGGTATTCGTTCTCCTATAGCAGGCTGTGTACACACAACCTGTGAAATTGTTCCTAATGTCCTGAACAAAGAGACTGCTAATAATGGACACGCATTGCAGGGGGGAGTAATTATTACGATCCACATAGTAATGAGGAGTAATAGCCATCCCCTCTCTCCCCCTCGCTGTTAGGATCCACATCGCAGCGGGGTGAGGCACCCCCTGCGATATGGGGAGTAAAAGCATCCCCCTCTCTCCCCCTGGCCTTAAATAAGGAGGCTGGCCTTATATACGTGCTCCCCAAAGCCATCGTAGGCTTTAATGTATTCACTTAAAGTTTTTTCCTCATTTAGATCTGCCTTTCCCTTAATAGGTCTAATTGCTGCCTGAGATTCTGTATTAGCGGTTTCATGAGCAAGCAGCTGAACGATCACTTTCTTGGCATGAGAATTGGAAATAACCTTTTGAGCCCCATCCTGCAAACGGGCGATAGAATCTGGATAAGGCTCCCTTGGGCCCTGTTGAACTGTGTTGAAAGAAGGATAAGCAGTAGCAGGGTCGTGAATCTTTTCCCAGGTTCTTAGGCACGTAGTTCTGAGCTGATCGACAACCTCATCACCCATTACCATCTGTTGATTTAGAGTACCCCATGCCTGTCCGATTCCAAGCAATTGATCAGATGTGATATTAACGGGACGTTGGGCTTGAGCATTTCTGCGTGCCCGATTTGTTGCTTCATCCGTCCACCAGGTTTTAAATTGGAGAAATTCAGAGGTGAACAGAGTGGATCGGGCTAATGCCTCCCAATCCATAGGCATTCAACGTCTGTTATAAGCCACACATTGTAACAAGGAATGAATATAAGGAGAATTTGGCCCATATTGTCCAATTGCTTGCTTTAAGTCTTTTAATATTTTAAAAGGAAATGGCTCCCAGTATGCTTGAGCAAGTTCTCTGGGCTCCTCAGCTGGCGAAATAATTACCAGAAACTGCCAAGCATTCAAATCCCCCATTTCTTGTGCCTGGCGAGTGGATGCCTGGATTGTCCCTGTGCCATAATTTGTGCTTGGACCGGCTCGCAGTATTCCTCTACCATAACTAACAGGTGGGCAAGCCTGGATCATTCCCTCATCGTAATTGGCTGTTGGACAAGCCTGAAGCTTCCCTTCGCCATAGTTACTGGCGGGGCCTGCAACAGTGGGAGCCACAAGGCGCGTCTCAGGCTACCCTTCCAAAAATTCGTAAGGCTGGCCTGGGGGTGGCCATTCCAGACCTTCCCCTAAAGCCGCAGTAGATGGCACTGTTTCTTTTATAAGTTTTTGGAGATTAGCATATATACCTTCCCGTTTCTCGCCCTTTTAAAAACTAGACTGTCATGGTTCACTTTGCTGATAATTAGACTCCTGATTATGCAACTTTCCTATGTCATCCTGAAACTCCTCCTTCTCCTCCTCAGTGTGGAAGGGCTCCAGTGCTGTTTTAATTGCCGACCACACAGACCAAGCAGAGACGGGAATATCGTGTCCCTCTTGTGCTCGTTTTAAGTCTGATCCGACCTTGTCCCAATCTTTTACATTCATGGTTCCATATTCCGGGAACCAAGGAGAATACTTGTCTACCAGATGGAACAAAGATGTGAGATTTTGGGTACTCACAATTACCCCTCCGCGGCGCAGTAACTGCCGCACGAGGCTTAAGTAATTAGCGAACTTACTCTCAGCCTGACCCATATGTTCCCGAGGTTTCCCTGGAATTCTCCGAGCGCTCTACTTACCCTAGAGCTGGAAGTGAAAACCTACTCGGGAGTCCTTTGTCAGTCGTCCTCCGCTTTCTGCCCTCTGGTGTTCCTTCACTGGATTATTTGTAGAGATTAGGCGGAGCCCCGCGTTGGGCATCAGAGACCAGCCCGGGCAACCGAGGGAGACCCCGTTTCTACAAAAAAAAAAAATTTAACCAGGTGTGGTGGCGCGCGCCTGTAATCCCAGCTACTCCATGAGAAATCAGACAAAACCTGGCACGAGAGACTGATTTTCTTCTAAAATGCTTTCTCCAAAACATTTTTAAAACAAAAGGGGGAAATTGTAAAGGAAAATATTTTGGGCCCCCCAAATCGCTAAGATAAAGGGAGAAGTCAATCTGGGAACCGCTTAGGGCAAACCTGCCTCCCATTCTATTCAAAGTCATCCCTTGCTCACTGAGAAGAATGCATATCTTATTGCCTCCTTTGGAAAGGCTCATCAGAAACTCAGAAGAATGCAACCGTTAGTCTCTCACCTACCTGTGACCTGGAAGTCCCCTCCGGGCTTCGAGGTGACCCACTTTTGCTTCAGGTTGTACCAGATTGAACCAGTGTTCATCTTACATATGTTGATTGATGTCTCCTGTCTCCCTAAAATGTATAAAACTGTCAGATACAGTCAGTTTCTCTTCCAAGGTTTGGCATGTTAACGTTCTTGTTTTTTTGTTCTGGAACTCAACTTTCTTGTTCCCCATGCCTCCTTGCCCTTAGTTACTGTAAACAACCTTCCCATCAGTTCTAACCAATAACTCACATCTGTTCCTTTGGTTACCTGCTCTGCACCCATTTCTCCCTTCGAAACCACACGTCTCACCATTGTAACTCACATCTCCCTTCCCCCTTCCTTATTTGGGGAAATATTCACAAATAACCAAGTGGGTCAGTTTAGATCTTGAAGTCTGGCCCCAGCCCATGCCAGAGGTAGGGACTGCGTTAGGAATAAAAACCCCTGCTTTCCTTTGTTCTCTGTGCTCTTGCAATTGTGATTGATGCGAGCAGCACGCTTCTGCAGAAGTAAATTGCGTTGCTGAGAAAACTTTTTCGCTTGAGTGCTGGTTTCACTTTGTGGCACCGAGCATTTATCTCCAACAAAACCAAGCTGTGCTCTGACCACCTTGGGCAACTGTCATCAGGACATCCTGAGGCTGTGTCATGCACAAGCATCCCCAACCTTGGCAAAATAAACTTTCTTTCTTTCTTTTTTTTTTTTTTTTTGAGACGGAGTCTCGCTC